>NC_056746.1:1268431622-1268556607 GCF_019279795.1 Protopterus annectens | reverse complement strand
AAACAGAGTACCAAAATAATTTGCTGCAAATATAGACTGACGACAAATAATTCGGGGGTTGAACAAGGCACAAAACTGACAGCAAGGGACGTCGTGGTCTGAGCCTAAGCAAGGAATGCAGTACGAATGAAAATCTTTGAGGTATTTGCTTTCCACATTGGTTAAGAGGAAGAAAAGGGATCCCCAATGGGATACTTAGCTTTTTTGAAGACTTCGGTTTTGAAACTCGAAAACGAAAATTTCAGCAGTCAGCCGACCGCCACTTGCGAACTGCTACTGCTTCGGGCACCGTGTGGCAAGAAAGACTGATGTAATGGCGTCGGCTGCATGTTTTATATCCCTGACGACGTGACGTAATGGAGTAGACCGCATCCGATGCAGAAATCCAAGACTCTGGTATTCAGGCCGGCTGAGGGCTACCTGCAGGCAGATAACCCAAATGTGATGACTGCAACAGTGAAACACGAAGAACATCTACCAAAAACACGCTCAAGACTCTTGCGACCACATCAGATACTGCTGGTGGCAAATGAGATCTGGGGAGGGTTGGCTAGAGTGCAGGGCATTGTGGGTAGTGGGAGGAGCTCAAGACTTGGATCCTAGTCTGAAAATACATGACCAAGTCACATCCAAGCATGGATCCCTAACCCATTCGTGAGGAGGATTGAAAGGGAGAACATCAGATCAGTAGTTATTAGTTAACAAGTGATATAAAAACATATATAAAGATCAAGACATGACAACTGGGGTTTGCCTGCAGTTACATGATTTGTCGAGATGATGAATTATGATAAGTCAAGAAAGGAACATTTGGGAAGAGAATGAGAGCTAAGAGCTGTAATACTAGTTCACAAAAAAAAGATAATGTGTTATGGGACAAACAGGTACTATATGCAGGACAGCAGCAGAGGATGGCTTTCTGGGATGCAAGGGGGAGTGATGACTATCTGTAAATCTGAGTTACAGGAAGGTTACTTGTCTGAGTGCTATGGTTTACTGCAAAGAGCATAGGTATTTGGTAACTAAAAGCAGAAAGAGAAGTTACAGATATAAAAACTTAAATTAGTGTAGATGAATAATGAGTTTAGATCAATATAAGGTAAAACACTATGGTTGCTTTGAGGAGACTGAGATGAAGTGGACAGAAAGGAGAAAAAGCAGTAGATTAAAACAGGTTGTGCACCTGGAGGGCTTAGCCTGGGGATGAGTGAATACATTCTTTTTTTTTCCAAATCCATCAAACGCTTTCCCATTCTTGTCAGTGTTGGAGTGATTAAACTTTACTAAATGTTTAGCTACAGAATGATTTGACAAGGAAATCATTGAACAGTCAGACCTGGGACTTGAAAACGAGTATATGTAAAACTGGGGAACCTTACATAATCCATCTACCTCCTTACAGGCTGCAGACTAGTCAGGCATATTCCAGCTTGTAATAAAAACATCCTCCAAAGCTGGATGAACTAGAGGAAAAACAGAAGGCTAAAGAAATAACAGTTGTAATAAATCATATCATCTTTTCAAAGAAAAAGGGATGCCATTTTGTTCCCACTGAAAATACAGATCATTCTAGAGAATGTTTCAAAAAAGGAGCATTCTTTATTGGGGAAACCAGAAGAAATAGTCTATACTCACAATCAGAATCTGTTGTCTGAGGTGCAACAATTGAATTTGTTCCCTCAAATTCCATTCCTTGTTCATTACATTAGGATTCTCCTGAAACAGAATAATTTATTTTTTAACTATAATATGAACGGCTAAGAGCCAGAACTAAGCCTGAGCTGAGCCCACCAAAGTCTTCTCTATCCAAGATAAAAGAAACTGGAACATAAATGTTTAAATTTCTGCCTTTTTTTTTTCTTTATATACAATACCCCAGAAGCAGCGGAAAAGAAGTACTTTAGTCTGGCAAAGCAGAGAATCACTCTCTACTCTATCCAAAGAGAATGAAAAGAAGGTTTCTCCTATGCCAGTAAAGGACACTCAACAGCCACAGAGGACATGCCGGACCCTAGTCCACTGTGGCAGAAAGGACGAAACCAAAAGAAACCAGGGAAAAAGAGGAGTGGTATAAGGAGCCTAAAATGGCCACTGCAGGTTCACCCATCTGAGGCAAGGAAGCAGCCTGCTGAACTAGCAAAGGTTGTCTAGTAATTTTCTTTTTTTATGTATCTGGAGGAAGAACAAAGAAAGTACAGATGTGTACACTTACCATAAATGTAGACATTCGATTGTATTCACTGTTGCAGTCATCACATTTGGGTTATCTGCTTGCAGGTAGCCCTCAGCCGGCCTGAATACCAGAGTCTTGGATTCCTGTGTCAGATGCAGTCTCTTCTTCCATGCTGTCAGGTCGTCAGGAATATAAAACATGCAGTCAACACCATTACATCAGTTTTTCTTGCCCCAGATGTCAGGTGCCCCCACAATGGAAAGCAATTATATGCTATGGAAAACTTAAATATGCCAAACAAGAAGGAAAGGTAGAGCCAAGAGAAGTCAGGGGGCTGGAGGGAGGGTAACCAGGACTGCAACAGTGAATACACTAACAGCTACATTTAAGGCAAGTGTACACAACTGTACTATGTTCTTAGTGTTTCAGTGTTGCAGTCATCACATTTGGGTCGATTCCCAAAGCTAAGGAAGGGAGGAGGAAGTTAGAGAGAATTAGGGGCAGCTATTAAGCCCTGCAAAAAGTACAGTTTTGTACCTACCATAAATGTAGATGTTAAGAGTGCTAATACAGCTGCAGTCATAACAGATGGGTTCTCCTGCCGTCAGGCGGGTCCTCAGTCGGCCGAATTCCAAAGTCTAGGTCCGGCGTCAGTTGTCGTCGCTTCTTCCCTGACGTCAGTGCGACAGGGGTATAAAAGAACCAGCCGACGCCATTTTCTTCAGTTTTTCTTGCCCCAGATGTGAGGTGCCCCCAGAAGGAAGGCAATACATAAATTTGTGTAATAAACCAATGCCATATCATCAAAATACAGTAGCTGCAAGCAAATACACCATAAATGAATACCCCAATCAGGTTGTATGAGGTGTTAGCCAATAGGCCTGTCCCAAGAGGGGAAGGAGGGAGGGAAACCTGGACTGCAGCTGTATTAGCACTCGAACATCTACATTTATGGTAGGTACAAAACTGTACTATGTTCATCGTGCATACAGCTGCAGTCATAACAGATGGGTAGAATCCCAAAGCTAAGAAAGGGGTGGTAGGCACTAGGTGGAACCAGGATGCACTGCAAGACTGCAGTGGCAAAGCCTGCTCTAGTTTTGGAGTATAATGGTAGGTGGTAGTGCTTGGAGAAGGTATGCACAGAACTCCAAGTGGCTGCTTCCAAAATATCTTTGGTAGGAACTCCTCTGAGGAAAGCTGCAGAGGTAGATGTGGCCCTTGTGGAGTGAGATCTGATGCCTGCAGGTACAGTTTTGTCATGAGAGAGTAACAAAAATGTATGCAGTGGGCTATCCATTTTGAGATTGTCTGTTTGGAAATTGGCTTCCCTTGAGTTCCTATAGCACAGGAAACAGAGCTGTTCTGATTTTCTGAAAGGCGGCGTTCTGTCCAAATAATAACGCAGTTGTCTGTGGATGTCCAAGGAATGTAGTAATCTCTCCCCTTTGTTTTGAGGATTAGGATAAAAGGTAGGTAAGTGTATAGCCCGATTCAAAGCTACCCTGGATACCACTTTTGGCATAAAGGACGGGTTGGTTTGTAAGGAAACTCTGTCCTGATGGAAGATAAAAGGCTGCACAGCCATGAGGGCTTGTAGTTCAGATACCCTACGAGCTGAAGTAATAGCCAGAAGGAAAGCTGTTTTCCATGACAAATATTGCAAATCTGTTGAGGCAGCTGGCTCAAAAGGAGGCAAGGTCAGCTTTTCTAGTATGAAATTGAGGTCCCAAGCAGGTATTGGTTGTTGCCTTGGGGGTTTTATATTCTTAGCTCCTCTGAGGAACTGTCTTAAGAGGGGGTGAGAGAATAAAGGTGGATCAGTGTTGTATTCTGCAGAAATGGCTGAGGCATGGATTTTGATGGAGGAGAATGAAAGTCCACTGCTTAGCAGCTCAGCTAGATACTGTAATATTTGAGGTAAATTCAGTTTTCCAGGATTCTGGCCCTTTTTCTCATTCCAGGCACAAAACCGTTTCCATTTTGCGGAGTAAGCTTTTCTAGTAGACTGCCTACTGGCCTCCAAAATGACATCCTGCACCTCCTTGGAGAGTAGGGTCTGTTGTGATGTTAAGGAATCTTCCATGCGGCCAGATTGAGTGTTTTCAGCTGACTGTGAAGAGTTTTGAAGCTGTGCTGAGTCAGAAGAGGCGGCATTAGAGGTAGGGTCCATGGTGGGGAATGCGTCAGGCTCCTCAGGAGTGGGTACCAGTGTTGTCTTGGCCAGTCTGGAGCAATGAGAATCATCTTTGGTCTGTCTGCTCTGGTTTTTAATAGAACTTTGGGCAGCAGAGGAAGAGGAGGAAAGGCATAAACTGTCATTGTTGTCCAACTGAAAGAGAGAGCGTCCACTCTCCAGGCCTTTGGATGAGAAGTCCTTGAGCAGAATTTTGTCAATTGGTGATTTTTGTGGGAGGCAAAGAGATCTATGTCTGGCCTTCCCCCATGCTTGAATTATCTCTGTAAAAACTTGAGGATGCAACTTCCATTCATGTGGATCTGTCACATTTCTGCTTAGGTTGTCTGCCAGTGTGTTTCCTCGCCTGTGCTTGAAGTTCAATTTGTAATTCCAGAGCCATGTTCCAAAGTGACATGGCCAGCCTGCATAGGGGGTATGAATGGGTACCTCCCTATTTATGTACCACATTACTGTGGTGTTGTCTGTCCTTATCAATAGTTGACCTGGATGCAGAAGATCTTTGAAAGCTATAATAGCATTTATTACTGCTAGCATTTCCTTTTGATTGATGTGAAGGTGCTTTTCTTTTTGGGACCATTTGCCCTGAATGCACCGATCTGTCATGTGCACCCCCCAGGCGTAGTCCGAGGCGTCTGTTGTGATGACTTGATTTGCTTGAGGCTTGCAGAATGGGAGACCTGTGTTTGCTTGGCATGCTTGAGCCCACCACAGAAATTCCTTTTGAAGACATGGAATTAGTGGTATTATTGTTTCCAAACTGTGGCTGTGTTGGGACCATAGGTTTTTCAGGTACCACTGAAGTTTCCTCATATGCAGCTTTGCACATGGGATTAGTAGGATGCAAGATGCCATGAATCCCAGAGCCTGCAGGATTTTCCTTGCAGTCAGCCTGGTGAAATTTGCTAGTGTTCTGAAGTATTGAGTTAGTTGCCCCTGCTTCTCTGGCGTGAGGTAGGCCATCTGGATGTTTGTGTCCAAGTTGGCACCCAGGAAAATTATTTTCTGAGAGGGTATTAGCCTTGATTTCTTTTTGTTGACTGTGTATCCCAGAGAATTGAACAACATTATTACATAAGCCAGATGTTTCAGAAGAATGTGCTTGCTGTCCGCTTGGATCAGGCAGTCGTCCAAATATGGGTATATTTGTATCCCTTGAAGTCTGCAGTAGGCAATTACTGATGCCAGGCATTTTGTGAATACTCTGGGCGCAGTAGATAAGCCAAAGGGCAATGCAGAGAATTGATAATGGGTTGAACCTGCAAGAAATCTGAGGTATCTTCTGCAATTTTGTCTGATTGGGACATGCAAGTATGCCTCCTTGAGGTCCAATGTTACCAGCCAAGACTCCTTGCCCAGCATGGGAAGAAGCTGCTGTAAAGTGAACAATCTTGAATTTTGGTACGAGTAAAAATGTGTTTAGGATGGATAGGTCCAAAATAGGTCTCCAATCTTTTCCCTTCCTTGGTACCAGGAATAGTCTGGAATAAAAACCTTGACCTTGTTCGTGAGTAGGTACCTCTTGAATAGCTTTTCATGTCCATGAGATCTGAAATGTCTTTGTGCCTCTGCCCTTTGATTGTGTGGCAGGTTTGGCATGCCTCTCATTTTTGGAAGGGTGTAAAAATGGAATCTGTAGCCTCTGTTTATAATGTCCAGGATCCATTTGTCTTTTGTGACAATATGCCAATTCTTTGAAAATAATGCCAGTTTTCCGCCTAAGGGTGCTGCCATTTGAGCCTTGCTTGGCATGCAAAGGGGAAAGTCATTGGGCTTGCTTTCTGAATGGCTGCGAACTATCCTCACCACCTCTTTGTGTAGGAGCTTGCCATTGCCTGCCTCTAAACGATCCTTGAGATTGCCCTCTGCCCCTCGGGCGCCTGTATCTACCTCTTTGGGGTCTGTCCATGGCTGGAAAGGACCAATTTTTGGAAGGCCAATTTCTACTGAAACGTGGAGGTTGTACCTGTAGAAAATCTTTCACTGTTTGCACTGGTTTAGCTTTTTCCTCCATTTTCTTTAATACCTCCTCAGCTTTAACACCAAATAATACATCCTTTTGAAGAGGGGCATCTAGTAATTTAGCTTTAACATGATCTGGTAAGGTTTGTTCCTTGAGCCAGGCATGTCTACATATCACTGATCCTGTAACAGCAGCTCTACATGAGGCCTCTAGAGCATCAAAACCACATTGCAAGGTATGTTTACCCACTTGTTCTGCACTATGCATCAAATTCTGCAACTCCTTCAAGTCTGGTTGTTCAGGTTGTGACATTTTACTTCTCAATTGTGATAATAGAAACTGTTGGTACTTTAGCATATGGAACTGGCAGTTTAATGCCCTCATGGTTAAGGTGGCCGAGGTATATACCTTTTTTCCCCACCTTTCTAAGGATCTGGAATCTCTCTCGGAAGGTAATGGATTTTTAGCAGTGGAGGCCTTAATTCCCTTGGGGCCCTGTGAGATAGTTTCTGGGTCAGCCGCATGGCTTTTGTATAAAAATTGGTGCGACCGGTAGTACCAGTCAGGCTTGACTGGGGCTGGAGTTAAAGAATCCGGGTTAAGGCAGACCTCCGAGTACACATCATCTAGTATGTCTAAGACAGGAGGTATAGCCAGAGGCCTGTGCTGAGGTAGCAAGAGAAAATCCCTAAGCCTTTTCTTGGAATCAGAGTACTCTTGGCCTTCCCAGTGGAAGTGTTCCCTTAAGGTATGCAAGGTTTCCCCAAATGAGTAATCCTCTGGGGGGGGGAGACAGAGGGAATGGACTCCTCTGCATCAGAATCTTCAAAAGGGGAGTAAGAATGTTCCTGTTCATCAGAGTGCTCTGATATAATGGAGGCCTAGTCAGAGGAGGGGGATTCTTCCTCCACTCTGGGCCTTTTGTCCAGGGGGGGGTTGAGAACCCCTGATAAGAGTAATTAAATCCTCAGCCATTTTGAGCATCTGTTTTTTAGGCATGGGGCCTGGAGAAGGGCCCTGTGTAGCTTGTCTCTTAGAATGCATGGCTGCTTTAGACTTAGTGAAAGCCTTGATGGAAAAAGAAGAGGAAGGTCTGAAGACAACTTGAGAGGAGGCAGACCTGTCTGCATTTTGAGATTCACCACCAAGAGTGGCTTCGGTATCTGCAGTCGGGTGTGGGCCGAGGAGCCAGCGACCTCGGGCACAGAAGACACTGCCAATGAAGTGTCGTCGGTAGTCAGGGGCTGCATAGGCGCCTCGCTGAGAACCAGACCACCTGTAGTCGGCTTTGGCGTGGTGTCGGTAGAAGCCGCGGACCTCGTGTGTCGGTCCTTATCTTTGCGTTTTTTAGACAAAACTGGAGTCGGACTATCCGACGACATAATATAGTTAAATTTTTTGCCAAAATAATGCTGGGCGAACTCCGCCCAACGCTTAATGGTGCGTTTGTTGAATGTAGAACAAAAACGACAGACCGAGACGTCGTGGTCTGGGCCTAAGCAAGGAATACAGAGGGAATGAAAATCCTTATGCGGTATTTGCTTCCCACATGAAATACAATTATTAACTTTGTCTGACATCGGTCTGAGGCAAGAAGTTTCCCCAAAGGGGTACTTAGCTTTCAAGACGACTTCGATTTTAAAATTTTCGTAATTTCAGGAACTAGCCGACCGGCACTTGCGAACTGCTTCTGCTTCGGGCACCACGCGGCAAGAAAGACTGAAGAAAATGGCATCGGCTGGTTCTTTTATACCCCTGTTGCACTGACGTCAGGGAAGAAGCGACGACAACCGACGCCGGACCTAGACTTTGGAATTCGGCCGACCGAGGACCCGCCTGATGGCAGGAGAACCCATCTGTTATGACTGCAGCTGTATGCACGATGAACATATGCAGTAGCAAAACCAGCTCTGGATTTCGAAAAAAAGAGGCATGTGGTAATGCTTGGTGAAGGTATGCACAGAGCTCCAGGTAGCAGCTTCTAGGATGTCCCTGGTAGGGACTCCTCTGAGAAAGGCTGCAGAGGTAGATGCAGCCCTGGTGGAATGTGATCTTATCCCCTGTGGGGTAGGTTTTCCATGGTGCTTGTAGCAGAAATAAATGCAATGGGCTATCCATTTGAAACAGTTTGCTTTGGAATGGCCTTCCCCTCTCCCCCTGCAGCAAAGCCAACTAGCAGCTGTTCAGATTTTCTGAGAGGCTTAGTCCTGTCCAAATAAAATCTAAGTTGTCTGTACACATCCAGAGAGTGCAGTATTCGTTCTACTTTGTTTTGTGGATTAGGGAAGAAAGTAGGCAAGTGAATGGACTGATTTAGGGACACACTAGACACTACCTTGGGCATAAAAGGATTGGTCCTGAGGGAAACACTGTCTGCATGGAAGATAATAAAGGGTTCCACTGCCATGAGGGCCTGTAATTCACACACTCTTCTTGCTGAAGTGATTGCTAGAAGGAATGCAGTTTTCCAAGAAAGGAATTTCAACTCTGCCATTGCAGCTGGCTCAAAGGGAGGGAAAGTGAGCTTTTCCAATACAAAAAGTTAAGGTCCCAGGTTGGAGTAGGGGCTCTCCTGGGGGGGGGGGGTCTTAACTTTTTGGCCCCTCTAAGGAATTGTTTTAGCAGAGGGTGAGAGAAGAGGGGTGGCTCAGTATTATAATGAGCTGAAATGGCAGAGGCATGAATTTTAATGGACGAGAAGGAGGATAGGCCCTTGTGGAGCATTTCAGTTAAGTGCTGAAGAATACGAGGTAAGCTGGGCACCGTTGTGCCCATCCCCCGAGTTTGGCTCCAGGAACAGTACAGTTTCCACTTTTCAGCATACGATTTTCTAGTACTAGGCCTTCTGGTCTCCAAAATGACATTTAGCACCTGCTTACTGAGGGATGCTATTGGGGAGCTCAAGGAATTAGCCAGGCTACAAGGTTCACGGTTTGAAGCCGAGGGTGCAGAATCTGATCCTCCTGCTGGGACAGCAGGGAAGGGGATCAGAGTCAGGTGCTATGGTTCCAGCAGTGTCATACTGTGTAAGAAGGGGTACCAGTGCTGGCATGGCCAGTCTGGTGCAATCAGTATTGTCCTTGGCTTGTCCTGTTTGATCTTTAGCAGAACCTTCGAGAGGAGAGGTAGAGGGGGAAAGGCATAAACAGAGAGGCTTTCCCAGGTAAAGGACAGGGCATCCATTTTCCAAGCTTGACTGTGGCGAGTCCTTTTGTAGAATTTGTCCAACTGGTAGTTCTGAGGGGAGGCAAAGAGGTCCCCCATTTGTTCCTCAAGAGGTTGAACATTTTCGGTTCCAGTTTTCATTCGTGTGGGTCCATGAGATTTCTGCTCAAGTCATCTGCCAGTGAATTTAGCTTGCCAGGCAGGAATTGAGCTTGTAGGTGCACTTGGAAGCTCAAAGCTGTGTTCCACACAGCCATGGCTAGTCTGCAGAGGCGCTACTGTGGTGTTGTCTGTGTTTACTGATAGTTGTCCTGGAAGAATGTGGTCTTTAAAGGCTGTCAGGGAATTTTGTATAGCTAACATTTCGTTTTGGTTGATATGCAGGTGCATCTGTCTCGGGTACCATTTGGCCTGAATGCACTGCCCTGCCAAGTGAGCCCCTCCATGCATAGTCTTATGCGTCTGTTAGGGTTTGGGCAGCAGGGGGTAGAGTGAAAGGGAGCCTCTTGTTGTGGTAGCAGGACTCTGCCCACCAAAGGAATTCTGTCTTTATACAAAGAATGATGGGAATAATTGATTCCAGGTCCTGAGACTGTTGATACCATTGTAGTTGATACCACTGTAGTTTCCTCATATGCAGTCTTGCATATGGAATTAGTACAATGCAAGAGACCATGAACCCCAAGGCATGCAGAATTTTCCTTGCAGATAGCTGGGTCTTTGTGGCCAATAGTTTAAAGTAGGTTGTCAGATGTTTCTCTGGAGTGAGGAAAGCCATCTGGGAAGTTGTGTTAAAGCTTGCTCCCAGGAATACAATCTGTTGGCAGATGAGATTTCTTTTCGTTTATGGTGTACCCCACAGAGGTTAGAAGTTTCTTTACAAATGCTAGATGTTGCAATAGCAAGTCTTGGCTTTCTGCCTGAATCAGACAACTGTCCAAGTATGGGTATATTTGAATATTTCTCTGCCTGCAAAATGCAATGGCTGGAGTTAGACACTGTGAATATTCTGGGCGCAGTAAATAAGCCATAGGGAAGTGCAGAGAACTGATAGTGCATGGAACCTACCTGACCTGATGCGTAGGTATTTCCTGCAAGATTTCCTTATTGGAATGTATAGGTAAGCTTCCTTTAAGTCTAAGGTTGCCAACCAGGCATCTATGCCTAGCATAGGAAGCAGCTGTTGAAGTGTTAGCATTTTGAATTTTGGGATTACCAGAAAGGTGTTTAGAATAGAGAGGTCCAGGATAGGACGTCAGGAGCGGTCTTTTCTGGGTACCAGGAAAAGTGTTGAATAAAAGCCTTGTCCCCTTTGTTCTGCTGGGACAGGTTGAACAGCCCTGATACTTAGAAGAGAGAGAACCTGCTGTTGGGCCTCCGCCCACTAATTTGGGGCTAGGTCTGGCCAACCGTTTGGGGCTGGTAGGGAGTGGAAGTGGAATCTGTATCCTTGGGAAACTATGTTCAAAACCCATTTGTCCCGGATAATGAGTTCCCAGATTTTTGCATGCAAGGCGAGCTTTCCTCCTAAGGGAGCAGGCAATTGAGCAGGACTTGGAGGGTTAAGTCATTGTGCCATTTTTCCGTAGAGGGAGGTTTACTGCTCCCTGCTTTGGAAGTGGGGGCCCCCTTACTGCTTAGACCTGTGCGCAGTCTGAGACTGTAACCTAGGTGGTCTGCTGTTCCTGGGTTTGGACTGAGGGGGCCTGGAAGAGACTGGAAAGGACCAATTCTTTGAAGGCCAAATGTCTACTAAATCTGGGAGGCTGTTGTGTCTTTCGGCTTTTCCCGGTTAGGGGTCGCCACAGCGGAACTCCAGTCCACTAACGATTGGCAGTGGATTTTACGTGCCGAGTTGCCAGCCCTGACACAACCTTCAACGAAGGTATGCCCATTCACGCAGGTCTCCACACAGAAGGCACTTTTAGCTGAGAACCGAACAGGACAACATCTTACTGTGAGGCAACGCTACCGCAGCACCACCACCGCAGTTAAAATCTGGGAGGCTGTACTTGTAGGAAATCTTTAACAGTTTGCATAGATTTAAGCTTTTTCCTCCATCCTTCTGCTTTGTTGCCAAACAGGCGGTCTTGGTTTAAGGGAGCATCCAGTAATTTAGCTTTAACATGATCTGGCAAGATTTGTTCCTTAAGCCAAGCATGCCTTCTAAGTACAGACCCAGTGACAGCAGCCCTGCAAGATGCTTCTAAAGAAGCAAAACCACATTGCAAATTATGTTTACCAACTTGTTCTGCAGAATGCATCAACTCCTGTTATTCTGTGTGTTCAGCACAGTCAGGAATCAACATCATTTTCTGTTTAAGTAGTCCGATAATATGCTGCTGGTACTTTAACATATGAAATTGCCCATTTAAAGTCCTAATGGCCAAAGTAACAGAAGTGTATACCTTCTTACCCAATCTGTCTAAGGCTCTAGCATTTCTATCAGAAGGAGTAGGACTTTTGGCAGCAATAGCCTTAATGCCTTTTGGTCCTTGGGAAATGGTCCCTGGATCCGCAGTAGGATTCTTGAAGAGGAACTTGTGAGAGTCAGGTACTCTAATACCGGTCAGGTTTTCTGGGAGCTGGAGGTAAAGTGTCTGGGGGAAAGGCTAGATTCCAAGAAAGCATCATCTACAATGTCCAGAACAGGAGGGATAGCTAAAGGCCTGTGTTGAGGAAGAAGCAAGAATTCCCTAAGCCTCTTTTTGGAGCCACAGTAATCCTGGCTTGCCCAGCAGAAATGCTCCCTAAGAGAGTGTACAAGGTTTCACCAAAAGAAAAGTCTTCTGGAGGGGAAGCAGAGGGAATGGAATCCTCATAGGTAGATAAGGGCAAATACTGGTAATCAGAAGGAATAGAAATATCAGATTCTTGATCAGAAGAATCAGAAGTAAAATCAGTTCTAGGTCTCTTAGAGGGGGAAGGCTGGCTTCCCCAATTAAGGTAATAAGGTCTTAAGCATTTGTTTTTTAGGCATATGGGCCTGAGCATGCAGTTTGGACGTCAGTTTTCTAGGCGTGGTGCGAGATTTAGGCCTGGATGATGAAGATGGCGTCGGTTTAAAACGCAAGTCTGTAGGCCTGAATACACCCTCAGAAGCCAGTGCCTGCACAGCGGCTCCAGACCCATCCAAGGTAGAGACATCCGCAGGTTCCATAGTCGAAGAAGCACCTCGCGGCATACTGGACTCCGAATGGGTCTCAGTAGAGGCCTGCGAATCTAAAGTAGCAGGTATCAGGGACTGCGAAAACGCCTCACTGAGTACCGGCGGACTGGCGACTAGCTTAACAGAAGCATCGGCAGTTTTGGACCTATGCGGCCTGTCTCCGTCTTCATCTTTACTTTTTTTTAGGAAGATTGGTAGTCGGATGGCTTAACTAAGCCATTTCGGAGTACTGATACCGAGTACCAAATTAATCTGCTGCAAAAGTAGCCCAACAAATATTCGGGGGTTGAACAAGGCACAAAACCGACAGCGAGGTACGTCGTGGTCTGGGCCTAAGCAAGGAATGCAGTACGAATGAAAATTTAGGAGGTATTTGCTTTCCACAGGCAAGACGATTGTTAACTTTTACTAACATCAGTTGGAGCAAGAAAAAAAATCCCCAAAGGGGTACTTATCTTTTTTTTTGAAGACTTCGGTTCTGAAACTCAAACGAAAATTTAAGGAGTCTGCCAAACGGCACTTGCGAACTGCTTCTACTTCGGGCACCGCACAGCAAGAAAGACTGATGTAATGGCATCGGCTGCATGTTTTATATCCCCCGACGACCTGACGTCATGTTAGAAGAGACCGCATCAGATGCAGGAATCCAAGACACTGGTATTCAGGCCGGCTGAAGGCTAACTGCAGGCAGATGACCCAAATGTGATGACTGCAACAGTGAAACACAAAGAACATCTAGTAGGCTGTTGTATGGTTATGTACTGAAAGAAGCCTGAAAATGGTTAGCAATGTTAGCTATAGTTGGAAAAGGTAAGTAGTGTTTTCTGAAAAAAGTACAGTTTTGTACCTACCATAAATGTAGATGTTCGAAGATCCACATTGCTGCAGTCCTTACATATGGGTAGTCCGCTGTCCTCGGTCGGCCCGAATACCAAAGTATTAGGCTGACGTCGGTCAAGGCGCTTAAAACTGACATCAGGACGTCAGGGTACAAAAGCGCATGACCGACGTCATATCCTCAGTCTTTTCTTGCCCCAGATGTCAGAAGGCCCTAACAAGAAAGGCCAAAGCCAAAAAACAGCAAAAAATAACCAACCACCCCTGCACTAACCATATTTACAATATGTACAACACAAACCACACCACCACCTCTAACAACAGAGGGGAAGGAGGGTAAATTGACTGCAGCAATGTGGATCTTGAACATCTACATTTATGGTAGGTACAAAACTGTACTATGTTCTTCATCTCACATTGCTGCAGTCCTTACATATGGGTAGAATCCCAAAGCAGAGGTAAGGGAGGATGGCAAAACTATAAAGCATTAGGGGCTGCCAAAATGCCCTGTAAAACTGCAGTGGCAAATCCAGCCCTAGATTTAGAGTAAAGTGGAAGGTGGTAATGCTTAGAGAAAGTATGCACTGAA
This sequence comes from Protopterus annectens, assembly GCF_019279795.1. Classification (NCBI taxonomy): domain Eukaryota; kingdom Metazoa; phylum Chordata; order Ceratodontiformes; family Protopteridae; genus Protopterus; species Protopterus annectens. The sequence goes on along the minus strand of NC_056746.1, from coordinate 1,268,542,514 downwards.
CTCCAAGTAGCTGCTTCCAAAATATCTTTAGTAGCCACCCCTTAAAGAGCAGTAGAAGTGGCAGTAGCCCTAGTGGAATGAGGCCTAATCCCAGCTGGAATCTCCTTACCATGATGGGAATAACAGAAAGCAATACAAAAACCAATCCACTTAGAAATAGTTTGTTTTGAAACCGGTTTGCCCTGAGAACCCAAAGCAAAAGAAACAAACAACTGCTGAGACTGCCTGAACCCTTTAGTTCTGCTCAAATAATATCGCAACTGTCTGTGTATATCCAAAGTGTGCAAAATCTTTTCCCCTTTATTTTGGGGGTTTGCATAAAAAGTAGGCAAATGAATAGTTTGGTTTAAAGCCACACTTGAAACCACTTTAGGCATAAAAGAAGGGTTAGTACAAAGACACCCTATCCTTGTGGAAAATTAAGAAAGGCTCAACCGCCATAAGGGCCTGTAATTCAGAAACCCTTCTCACAGAGGTAATGGCCAACAAAAAAGCAGTCTTCCATGATAAATATTTCAACTCTGCAGATGCTGCAGGCTCAAAAGGTTGTAGAGTGAGTTTCTCCAACACAAAATTGAGATCCCAAGCAGGAGTAGGAGCTCTACGTGGGGGTCTTATATTCTTTGCCCCTCTAAGGAATTGCTTAAACAAAGGATGACAAAATAATGGTGGGTCACAGTCATAGTGAGCAGAAATTGCTGCAGCATGAACCTTTATAGAGGAGAAGGACAAACCTTTGTCCAATAACTCAGTAAGGTATTGAAGCGCAACACTTAAATTAGGTTTAGAAACATCAAAGTCCTTTGCTGTACTCCAAAATAAAAATCTCCTCCATTTATCTGCGTAAACTTTCCTTGTTCTAGGCCTTCTGGCCTCCAAAATAACATTCAAAACTTGTTGTGGAAGCTGAGACCCTCCAGGGTTTAAAACAGAATATGCCAGGCTGTTAGATGTAGAGAGTGAAGTTTGACATTGAGTAAATGACTGTTCTCCTGAGACAGCAGGTGAGGAATGGAAGGCAAAGGCCATGGAGGCTCCTGCACAGACTTCAGTAATGGGTACCAGTGCTGTCGAGGCCAATCCGAGCTATTAAAATCATGTTTGGCTTGTCCTGTCTGACCTTCAGGAGTACCTTTGGGAGGAGAGGCAGAGGTGGAAAGGCATACACGTGAAGATTGCCCCAACTGAATGAGAGAGCATCCACTTTCCAAGCTGTGGGATGAAACCTTTTTGTGCAAAACTTTGGCAGCTGGTAATTTAGTGGAGAAGCGAACAGATCTATGTCTGGAGTTCCCCATAACACTGTCAATTTCTGAAATACATGAGGATCCAATTTCCACTCGTGGGGATCCATAATTTGCCTGCTCAACACATCTGCTAAGGAGTTCTGTGCTCCTGGCAGAAACCTTGCCTGAAGATTTAGCTGTAAACTGAGAGCAGTCTCCCACAAAATCATTGCTTGTCTGCATAGAGGATATGAATGTTCCCCTTGCTTGTTGATGTACCACATGACAGTTGTGTTGTCTGTTTGAATCAACACCTGCCCTGGAAGAAGTAAATCCTTGAAAGCTATCAATGCAAATTGGACTGCTAACATCTCCTTCAAGTTGATATGTAGATGTTGAAGTCTGGCAGGCCATGTGTCTTGTACCCATTTTCCATCTAGATGAGCTCCCCAAGCTTTGTCTGAGGCATCTGTCGTTAGAATCTGACTCGCCTCTGGCCGGGTCACAGAGAGTCCCTTGTTTAGGTGACATTCCTGAGCCCACCACAAAAATTCCTTTTGAATGCAAGGTATTATCTGAATGACAGTGTCCATATCTTGGCAGTGCTGTGTCCATACATTTGAGATACCATTGTAGCTTCCTCATATGCAGTTTGGCATTGGGAAGTACCAGAATATAAGATGCCATGAACCCCAAGGCTTGAAGGACTGTCCTTGCAGTCAGCCTGGACTGACGAGACAATTGGTGGAAGTAGAGAGAGAGATTCTTTTGTTTGTCCGGGGTCAAAAAGGCCATCTGGGATGCTGTATTCAGTCTCACACCCAGAAAGCACATGTCCTGAGAGGGTACTAGACTGGACTTTATTTCGTTCACAGAATACCCCAGGCATCTTAACACTGCCATCACATACTGTAAATGATGAAGAAGTTCGTCCTTTCCTTGGGCCAGAATCAGGCAATCGTCCAAATAAGGATAGATTTGTATTCCTCTTAGCCTGAAGAAAGCTACCACTGGAGCCAGAACCTTCGTGAACACTCTGGGCGCAGTAGATAAGCCAAAGGGCAATGCAGAGAACTGATAATGAGAAGTCCCAGCCCGAAAACGCAGATACTTCCTGCAACTGAGCCTGATAGGAACATGAAGGTAAGCCTCCTTGAGATCCAGAGTCACCATCCAGTGATCTTTGCCCAGCAGAGGTAAAAGCTGTTGTAACATCAACATTTTGAACTTGGGAATGTCCAGATATGTGTTGAGGATAGATAAATCCAAAATTGGTCTCCACGTGTTCCCTTTCTTTGGTACTAGAAACAGGCGAGAATAAAATCCTAGGCCCACTTCTGGCAGAGGGACCGGTTGTATGGCCCCTATTTGAAGTAGTAGAGAAATTTGTTTGTGAGCCTCTAGTCTTTGCTGAGGAGGAACGTCCGGCATGCCTTTGAAAGGAGGCAAGGTATGGAAATAAAACTTGTAACCTTGGTGTATGATATCCAATACCCATTTGTCTTGGGTAATCAAAATCCAATTTTCCTTGAAGAGTGCCAACCTTCCTCCCAAAGGTGCTGCCAGGCAAGAAGGATCTGGCAGCTGAAAAGTAGGTCATTGGGCCGGTTTACGAAAGGACTGGCCCCTGCCCTCACCAAGATTGTGCAGGTGAACTCCCTGTTCTAGGTCTGAAAGAACTCTGAGCTCTGCCCCTACCACGCCTAGATCTACCCCTAGACTGAGAATCATAAGAAGGATACGCCCACCCCTTAGCAGGCCAATTCCTACTAAACTTGGAGGCTGAACTTGCAAAAATCTTTAACAGCCTGCATAGACTTAGCCTTGTCTTCCATTTTCTTCAAGACTGACTCCACAGGTGAACCAAACAACACATCAGACTGCAAAGGAGCATCCAAAATCCTTGTCTTAACATGGTCAGATAAATTCTGATCCTTCACCCAGAACTGAACCAGTGGCAGCCACCCTAGACGAGGCCTGCACAGCATCAAAACCACATTGTAATGAATGCTTACCCACCTGTTCAGAGACATGCACCAAATCTTGTAATTCTTTACACTCAATGCCTTCCGCCAGAGCATCCACCTTAGACTTCAATTGAGAAAGAAGAAAGTTTTGATATTTCAACATATGAAACTGGCAATTCAAAGCCCTCATAGCTAAGGTAGAAGATGTATAGACCTTCTTTCCCCATCTATCCAAAGCTCTGGCCTCTTTATCTAGAGGAACCGGATTTTTTTTACAACAGAGGCCTTGACACCCTTAGGTCCCTGACTAATAGTTTCTGGGTCCGCCCTAGGACTCTTATAAAGATATTTATGAGCCTCAGGCACCCTGTAATACCTATCCGGTTTAACAGGAGCAGGAGGCAGAGAATCAGGATTAAGTGAAGCCTCTGCAAACACATCTTCCACAACATCCAGAACAGGGGGTATAGCCAAGGGCCTATGTTGGGGTAAAAGCAAAAATTCCCTAAGCCTTTTCCGAGAATCAGAGAAGTCCTGACCTTCCCACTTAAAATGTTCCCTCATAGAATGAAGCGTCTCTGAAAAAGAAAAATCCTCTGGAGGAGAAGCAGAAGGAGTGGAATCATCTGCATCAGAATCAGAATAAGGAGAGTACTCCTGCAAGTCTTCAGCCGAAGACTCTGAAACATCCGAAGCCTGCTCGAAACTTCCCAACTCTGGCTCCACCCTAGGCCTCTTATCAGGAGGGGGCAAAGAACCTCTAATTAGAGTAATCAAATCTTCTGCCAATTTAAGCATGTGCTTCTTAGGCACAGACCCTGCTGAACTAGGAGTGACACCAACAGAAGCTAAACCTGGCCTGCCTCTGGGAGAAGCCTTGGAAACAGAAGGAGAGGGCCTAACCACCCTAGGAAGGGAGGGGAGTACAGTAACCTGGGAAGCCCCTTCAGCCTGACCTGCCTCCTGAGAGGCCACATCCTGTAAAATCAAAGTCTCCCCCTGAGACTCCAGAGAAGTCTCCGTCGGAACCACCGGTTCCACTGAAGCCTCTAAAGAACCGGCGTCCGGAACGGATGACTCATCTTGCCTGGGTTTAACTGTTTTGTCTTTGCGCTTCTTCGTAGAAGCGGGCGCCGGAGAGTCCGACGGCATATTATAATTGCACCGCTTACCGAAGACCAGCCTAGCACAATCTAACCTTCGCTTAATAGTGCGCTTATTAAACCTAGCACAAAAGCGACACCCAACAACGTCGTGCTCAGGCCCCAAACAAGGAATACACAAAGAATGATAATCCCTATGCGGTATCTGTTTCCCACAAGAAATACAGTTATTCACTTTTTCTGACATCCGGTAAAACACTGAGGCAAGAAAAAAACAAAATATTCCCCAACGGGGTACTTAGCCAACTTGGATTCGGTCTTAAACTCCGAACTCGAAAAATTTCAGAATGCCGAACGGCACTTGCAACGCTGCTTCTGCATCGGGCCATGCGGCAAAAAAGACTGAGGATATGACGTCGGTCATGCGCTTTTGTACCCTGACGTCCTGATGTCAGTTTTAAGCGCCTTGACCGACGTCAGCCTAATACTTTGGTATTCGGGCCGACCGAGGACAGCGGACTACCCATATGTAAGGACTGCAACAATGTGAGATGAAGAACATCTGCACAGCGACTAGCACAAAACACACTTGCCCCAGCCCAAAAATAATTTAATAATACAGCACAAAATAAGCACTCGTTTTTTAAAGTGGTAAATGAAAACATAGTTCACCTCACAAGAATGCTTCATTACAACCCTGAAACAGTAAAACTTACCAATAACTAAGCAGTTCTTTCAAATATTGTTTCTCTAAGGGAAAAAAAGAAAAACATATGGAAGCCCCCCCCCAAAAGGAACTTGTATTCCCCAGCAACACAGATAAGCTAGCCCCCCCCCCCCCAATCGATCCTCAAAACACTGTAATAGGAGCATTCTTCAACATTTGAAAAGCTCTGAAAGGCTTGGTGCCCAAACTGCTGGTTTTCTCTGTCAGCATCAGACAGCAGTGGACATGACACATGGAAGGTACCCCCCTAAAAGCTGTTCAACCATTATATCCTGTGGAAGATGTAACCCATACAGCTTAGCCTACCTATTATTACTTCTGTGATTGACCACAGCAACAACACTTACACTTAGTCCCATGTAGTACAAGAGAACAAATAGCAAAATACCCCCTTAGAGATGCATCACACTGCATACCTTTAAGGGATGACAGGCTTTGGACAATGACATTTAACAGCCAGGCACTTCACTGCTACAAGTCAGAGGGTATTTTTTTATTTTACTTATTGATATTTGTTTACCGGGGCAGTGCACTGGTCTCCATGGACCATTTGCAGGCACAGCTTGGACAAACAGGATCACATAACAAATGCAAAAAACCCCATAAAACATATACCCATTTACAGACACAAGACGACACTACAACGTTTAGTTCACAAAGCAGTTTACAATGTCAAAACATGGATGGAAAAATGGAATCATGCTTAGCTGAGCTTTTTGGATACGACGTAGCCATAATGAATGAGATGGTTTATGCTACAGAGGTAGCAGCAAATCATTATACAAAGAGGTGCAAAGACGATAGAAGAGGCAAGTGAGAATAGCTGCAGGAAAGGATGCAATAGGAAAAGGACAGAGAAAGGGTAAGAGAGGTATGCTACAAGAGAGTGCACTGGCACACTGGTAAATGAAACCTCTCCAAATATTATGCAATGGCATAAAAGAAGGTGAGCAGCCCATAAAGATACTGGAAGACACAGGGGTACAGCTTTAAGCAAATGAAGTTATAACAGAATAATCCCTTATAGCTATTTATACAAAGACATTTCAAGAACTTGGTACAAGTATTTTTAATAAATTTTAAATAAGTGTTCCACAGCAGATACAAGCTATTCAAAAACATTGCACAGCTGACATGGTGAAATGAAAGTACATTTTATTTAATTAGATTTGCATCAGCTTTTATTCTAATGTCCCCTTATGCATGAAGGAAAATTTTCTGCTCTCACAAAAAGTAGTTATTTACCCCTCTTCATCCATGTTCTCTTCTTCTTCTTCATCTTGTTCCAATTCTATCTCAAACTCATTTTCTAAATCAGTCTCTCTCGGAGCCATGAATAAACTAAAAGATAAAATAAACAATAAATAAAATGATAGCATCCAATATTATACTTTATGCAAACTCACACAGTTGCTTGAGCATCTCACTGTCCTTCAGCTAGTGTATTCTTCCTTCCATTTAGTGGGTGAGCGGACAGAAAATGCTAGAGACACAGCATAAAGCAGCTTTAAAATGAGGTAAGAAAGTGTGATGCAAGAGTGCTAGCACTACTGAATGTTTCCCTTCTGAATTTTCATTTCCTGGGATACGTGCCAGAAGGTTAGGTGTCACCAAAAGAACTCCAGTGTATACACCCACTTTAACACCTCCCACTGCCCTGCCACTCCTTAACCAAAACGGTGGTAAAGCAGTGAACATGCACTCCTTTCCTACCTGAACAGTAGGACTGGGGTACCTACTAGAGTCTACTTCTGAAAATGTTAGCCACATTCACAAATAATCAAATTAATGCACACTTTATATACACACAAACACACAAATATTTACACACAAAACACTCTCTCTCTCTGTGTATGTAAAAAAAAAATATATATATATATATATATATATATATATATATATATATATATATATATATATATATATATATATATATACATTTACGTGTGTACATACATATATATATATATATATATATATATATATATATATATATATATATATATTATATATAAATGTAATATGAAAGAGATGCATAAAAGTTCCTCAATGTAGATCAAGTTTGCCTTTGGTCAACAGAGCAGCTATCAACTACAGTTAATTGACAGGAGAGTGGATGAATGTTCCAGTGCGACATCAACGTTACAGTGGGGAAAGGAATGTGCCCATTCCCCTCTGCTGTGCAGTCTTAGTGACTCTATACATAATTAGTAGGGTATGGGGGTTGAAGGGTGATTGCCCCATACAAAAAAAAAAACAAAAAAAAACATTTTTTATGCTCCTATGTTGCATCTTGGAGTATGTGTAGCTTACTGTGGGTATTCAGAGTTAATTTTTTATTATCTATGATCAGTGCTGCGATGTTGCTCAGCATCCATTTATCTTGCGTGTATGTATGTGTATATATAAATATACACACCCACATATATATATATAAAAAAAAATATATATATATATATATATATATATATATATATATATATATATATATATATATATATATATATATATATATATATATATATATATATATATATATATATATATACACACACACACACATATACACACACACAACACACAAATAGACATACACACACACATACATTTTATTTATATATATATATATATATATATATATATATATATATATATATATATATATATATGGGTCCTCTTCAAATTACCAAACGTCAGTTCACGACACGGATGAGGAACGCGAAAGGACCGACAACGCAGTTGACCGACATGCTGAAATCCCGACAACTGGAAGACCGACAAGGGAAACGTGTAAGCGCGACTTGGTAAGTATGCGATAGTGAGGGATTTTGGATTAGGGAGCGGACAGGTAAGTGTGCAATAGTGGGGAATTTAGAGTTAGGGTGTGAAAGGTGAGCGTGCGGTAGTGTCGGAGTTAGGGTTTGGGTAATGTAAGTGTGTGTTAGTGACGGGTTTATGTTTTAGGGTGGGCTAAGTAAGTTAGGAATAGGGTGCAGGTAGGGTACGTGTCTGGTACTGTCGGACCTTAGGGTTAGGGGTGGGTTAAGTGAGTTAGGGTGCAGGTAGGGTAAGTGTGCGGTAGTGTCGGACCTTAGGGTTAGTGGGTTAAGTGAGTTAGGGTTAGGTGCAGGTAGGGTAAGTGTGCAGTGTCGGACCTTAGGGTTAGGGTTTGGGTTAGGGCTAGTGGATATGTAACGTAGTGTAATGTGTTGTTTACGTTTAGTGTGTCGGTGTAATGGTGTTCGGTGTTTTGCGTTGTCGGTATTGTGAATTGTCGGTTATTTGGTGTCGGTGGTTTGTGTGTCGGTGTTCTAAAGTAGACCCATATATACATATATATATATATATATATATATATATATATATATATATATATATATATATATATATATATATATATATATATAAATATAAATAAAACTCAAAAAATAAATACACACGGTTAAACTCAGTTTAATAAGAACATACATTTTCCCCTTCAAAATCATGACCTGTTAAAAAGGTACGCATGTAGGAATTTGCAGACTTGCTGAATGAGGAAGTAACAGCTAACATTTTCTGGACATAGTGCCTCTTTAAACGTGATATCCAAACAGTATGTTGTTTGGGCTAGTTCCACAGGACATGGATTCTGAAGGAGACTGTTGGGGAGGGCAGAAGTCAAGTATCCCACACTGCCTTGTCCATCCTGAGGAGAGGCAGACACTTTAAAATAAATAAATAAATAAATTTTGACACGATGCAGATTCGGCATGTCGCTGCAGGGACTGCTTGCATTTAACTTGGAAGTGTCAGGCATGAGCATTCCAAGCAGTGTATGGTGTAGCCAGAGAAAGCATGCACAAATAACACACGTCTTGATGGTCTGAGGAAAAAATGGTTGACAGCTCATTTTGTCAACAAGAAAAAAGCTGATACAGCTGATTGAAAATCCTGGATTTTTTCTGGGTGAGACTGAGGTACAGTTGGGTTCACTGAAATTTGCCTTTTTGCCACTGCAGTGCAATCTCTGAGTTGGTGTATATAATTAGCAAATAGTGTGTGGGGGTGCAGGGGAGCTTGCCCCCACCTGCAAGCAAAAAAAAAAAAAAAAACACAAATATGTTCCATTGTTTTTTTCCCTTGCATTTAAATGGCTGGTGACTGACTAGTTGTATTCAACCACATACTGTTCCATATTTTTATTTTTTGATATATGGACCTACACCCATCTGGAGACAGTATTACGACTTGAGCCCCGAGAGATGTCACGGGCATATAAGGTTAAGGCACATCAACAAAATGCCCACCAAGGCTGCTTGAATAACATCCCTCTCCTTGCAGGTGCTATCACCAGTCACTTGAAGATGAATGAATAAGATAGCAACACTTACTTCTTAGGTGCCACAGGGAAAAAAAATGGGCTAAACACAGGAAGGGATTGATGGTTAGTAAGATCACTGGCCCTAAACTTTAATATGGCAAGAGGAGCCTCACAATAATTGCAATTTTTTAATCATGGCATAAGGGAAGAAAAAGGTCATTAAAAAAAAAAAATACATGTTAAATAAATACAAAGCAGTCACTACTTTACCTGACTGAGCGACATGTGAAGAAGACAATTCTTTTCAGCCTTGTGTTGTAAAAGAAGTAGTTGAAAGACCATAAGTTGCCCTCTTCACCATATGGGTCTGAATCGAGATCTGGATTATAACTGGTATAAAAAAGAAACTGAAAATTAACAAATATAAACCCATTTCCTCTACAATCAGAGATATGTGAAATGTTTTTCAAAGACAGGTGTATTGTTTTGGTTAAAATGCATTTCAACACTTAATATCAGAACATAATGGGTACAAACTGGACTGTGACAGAACAGCAGACTTCAGGGGATCAAATAGATCCATTACCAGTTGCCAACGCTAGTGCAGATGACAACTATGCTACTGACCCCCCTGCATCACAAATAATACCAATAAATTAATGAATAGTCCCCCAGTTCCCCAAAGCTACTTAACTATCTTAATGCCCTCAAGAGAGAGATCAGCTATAGCTGTTAAAATATAACCATGAAAGCAATACCTCTGGGTCATGTACATTCTTAATACACTACCTCCAGGATAACAGGTCTATAATATCAAAGTTATACATTCTGTAAAACAAATTTTTTGCACTTTATTTCTGGAACTTTTAGGCTCATGGCAATCTGATTTCTGCAAGTAAGCTGGTACCTTTAACTCTCATTCCAAAAATATACAGATACAACTCTGAGCTATCAAAAATGACAGAATGCCATAAAAAAAAAAAAATCAAGCAGCAACTAACTCGTACAATGCTGATACTGAAATTTCAACATGCTCCCTTTTGATTACAACAAAATACAACTGACAATGTACTACATAAACTATCCAAAACATACATTTCTCACAACCAGTACGCATATCTGCAGTTACCACTAGTGTGTCCTAAATAAACAAAGATGACCAAACCTTAAAAATAAAAATGTCCTTGCTTCAAATGGAATTCATCCTCAGACCAGTTCACAAACTGCTATCAACCATGCAGACCACTTAATACTCGAGACAAACTTGCTAAAGATACCCACAACAAACAGTCAACTCAGTGAAACAGAATTAAGACACTCACTCCCAGACAGTTTACAGAAATATACCAACTTCTTAAACATGTTGCCTTTAAGCAAAAACTACACACAATGCTGCACCGGTTAACCTGTCAAGGCCAGATCCCCCAACTTCAATACATGACCGATAAAATCCTTAACTCGAGTACAGATAGATCATACTGTTTTTTTTTTCCTGCAAATTCTCCTTATACTAACTCATTGTGTACTTTTTCTTCTTTTGCCCCCACATCCCTAGACACTGACCTTCTGCCCTTCCCCATGCACCTGTTCATTCATGCACCCATTCACTTCTTTGCCAGGGAGCTCACAGATATCCTGCGGTTAGCCTCACAACAGGTGGACCATCTTCAAGTAAAGTTCACCATATGGACTATCAGAGAACACACCCCCTCCAAACAAACTTCAAGAGCAGAAACATTAGAAGATACTGATGCCCAAAATCAATAAAACCCAGAGAGAAATGTGCCCCCCCCCCCAATGCCAACCACACCGTATATACAGTGGATATAAAAAGTTTACACACCCCTGTTAAAATGTCAGGTTTTTGTGATATAAACAAAATTAGACCACAATAAATCATTTCAAAACTTTTCCCACCTTTAATGTGGCCTATAATCTGTACAATTCAATTGAACAACAAATCTGTTAGGGGAAAAAATATAAAAAAAAAAAAACGTACAATACGCTGGTTGCAAAAGTGTGCAAACTCAAACTAATACTTTGTTGTGTGTGCACACATTTAAACTAATACTTTGTTGAAGCACCGTTTGACTTAATTACAGCATTCAGTCTTCTTGGGTAGGAGTATCAGCATGGCACACCTTGACTTAGCAATATTTGCCCTCTCTTCCTTGCAAAAACACTCCAAATCTGTCAGATTGTGAGGGCATCTCTTGGGCACAGCCCTCTTCAGGTCATCCCACAGATTTTCTATTGGATTTAGGTCTGGGCTCTGGCTGGGCCTTTCCAAAACTTTAATTTTCTTCTGATGAAGCCATTCTATTGTGGATTTGGATGTATGCTTGGGGTCACTGTGTTGAAAAGTCAAATTCCTCTTCATCTTCAGCTTAGCAGACGTCTGAAGGTTGTGGGCCAAAAGTGACTGGCATTTGGAACGGTTCAGAATTCCCACCACCTTGACTAAAGCCCCAGTTCCCCACCTTGACTAAAGCCCCAGTTCCAGCTGAAGAAAAGCTACTACAAAGCATGATACTGCCACCACTATGCTTCACCTTGGGGATGTTGTTGTTTTGGTAATGGGAAGTGGTTTTGCGCCAAACATACCTTTGGGAATTGTGGCCAAAAAGTTCAACCTTGGTCTCATCAGACCATAACACATTTTCCCACATGCTTCTCGGAGACTTTATGTACTGTTTTGCAAATTTTAGCAAGGCCTGCATGTTTTTCTGTGTAAGAAAAGGCTTCCATCTTGCAACCCTACCCCATAGTCCAGACACATGGAGAATATGGGAGACCATCACATGTAGTACACAATCAGTACTTGACAGAAATTCCTGCAGCTCCTTCAGTGTTGCTGTAGGTCTCTTGGCAGCCTCCCTGACCCTTTTGTTGTCTTGTCATCAATTTTAGAGGGACGTCCAGTTCTTTGCAATATCACTGTTGTCCAATATTTTCTCTACTTTTTGTTGACCGTCTTCACTGTGTTCCATGATATATCTAATGCTGTGAAAATTATTTTTCACCCTTCTCCTGACGGATACCTTTCAACAATGAGAGCCCTTTGATGCTTTTTAAGCTCTCTGTGAACCATGGCTTTTGCTGTAGCACGCAACTGAGTAAAGGTCAGGAAAATCCTACTAGGACAACTAAACTTTATTTGGGATTAATCATTCTCTCTCTAATTGATGGCAAGTGTGCACCCAAGAAGACTGAATGCTGTAATTAAATCAAAAGGTGCTTCAACAAACTATTAGTTTAAGGGTGTGCACACTTATGCAACCAGCATATTGTAAGTTTTTATTTTTTATACCCCCCCCCCCCAAGAGATTTTTCAATTGAATTGCACAAGTTATAGGTCACATTAAAGGTGGGAAAAGTTTTGAAATGATTTACTGTGGTCTCATTTTTTATATCACAAAAACCTGGCATTTTAACAGAGGTGTGCAAACGTTTTATTAGGGGTGCCGAACTGTGAAGTATCCACTTCTGAATTTGTGATGCCTCCAAGTACCCAAATCTACCAGTATCCCAGTGTCAGAAATAACGAAGTCAGCATTTCTCCGACAGCTTTGTATAACCACCCCCTCTTTTGTAATCACCACATATACATGTGTATAAACAACACTGGCAGTACCCCATCCTTTCACTGTAAACTGCCCAATGCAGAGCAGGATGATGTGGTGGATGCCCAATATACCAGTGTGCAGCACTGGCAATCCAGAAAATAATCATCTCAAAGTCAGCAAAAAGCTGGTCCTGTATTTAATATGGCAAATGGATCCTCAAAACACTTGTGTTTTTAATTGTGTCTTTCCCCCCCATCTCATCCCATGGCTTTTGCCTTCCCCATCTCCTATTAGCTCATTCAGTACTCTTCCCCCCCCCCTTTTTTTTTTTTTTTTACTGGCATCAAATACCTGGGAATGGTAAGCAAACACAGTGATCACAGTCATCATCCATTAGAAGGTGGGAAGTTACCATGTACTGTGTGCTACCTCATTCTTCAGGCTAATCCTCTAACACCTGGCCTCCAACAGGTGTCAATGCCAGCTTGAATTCTTCCCTTCCACTGGAATGGGCGAGCAGATTCTTGGCTGCTCAATGCCATCCCAGCCCCAAAGGTGGCTCCTTGTAGCACTTGGGCTCACTTGTCAAACCTGAGACACCAGAACTCCAGTCAGGGCTTCATCCTCAGCACCACAGATCCAGCAACACTGGCAATTTTTCAGGTGACACAAAATCTGTAACAGCCATTTGTTCAGAGTATCTCACAAGTGTGACGACTACCAATTTTCATAGCAACTAATAACCCCTTGAGAGAATACTGGACTCTTGCTCTACAAAACTACCTTCTAGGCAGAATGTAAAAAAGTATATTGCTCCTGCATGAGACAGGGTCATAAAATCAAAACAGAGTTGAAATCTAGGATAAAAGTATTAAAAACCAAAGTTTTAAATTTTAAAAGTAGCACAGAATTGTCTCAAAATTTCAATTCATTTTTGATAGACTTTAGGGAGGTTTTAGTTTTCTGTTAGGGTATAAAAATTATAGTCATTAAACATTTTTTAAACCTACCTAACTTTACCAAACAGAGCTGTGATGCATCCAGTTTCAGCAACTACTGCCAAGTAACAAATACAGAGACAAACCCCTCTCAACTTCACGTAAAAGGCTTTTTCAAGTACCATGGTACCCTTTCAGAAGTTACACTACAGAACAAGGGAACACAAGAACTACAACTTCTAGCCTAAAAACAAAAGTTATGTGCAGATCATAACAATAGATCCATGTCACCTGGCTCAGTCTGGTTCAACTTGTGGGACTTCAGATCCGACTCGGATCCAACGCCAGTAGAGTCTAAAGCCTTTTAGCTTGCCTTGGCTCTGCCTCTTTTACCCATAACTACCCTCTCCTCTATCAACTGCCCACATCAAGTTTGCACCCTCCCTGAGTATTAGTAGAATGATACAACCTATCCAATTAATCCCCATTTCCTGCAGGAAACACTCTGGGAACATGCAAGACTCTAGGTGAGCAGAAAGAAGTGCCCCTGTTGTCCAGCCTTCACAAAGGGGAGACTCGCCAAATCAGCAAGAAAATCAAGAGGAAGGATGGCGGGAAGGTTAAACGAGATGGAGACAAACAACACGGCTCTATCATTATGGCGAGTACATAACTTTCGTATCCGATGTTGTCTGCTTCGTCTGTACTCAACCTGTGGGACAGAGTCCCCAGCCATGACAATTCCTAGGTAGGAACTAAGGAAGGCTATTCTGCAATACAGTAAAACTAAAAGAAGCCCTGAACATGGACTGAATGTCCATCTTATAATTCAACACAAAAATATGATGGCCCAACCAAGTAGCAGCTGCACAGAACATCACCCACAGGTACTCTGCAAAGAAAAGCTGTAGAAGTAACTACAGCTCTAGTTGAACAGCTTCTAAGCTTTTGTGAGAGAAACCTGCCTCTTACTGAATATGCAAACACAGTACAATGTAACAACCACTTGGATAAAGTTAGTTTAAACATAGGTGAACACAGCCAACTGGTTCGATTTTCTAAAGGATTGGGTACTGTCAAGATAATATATAATAAAAAAAAAAAAAAAAAAAAAAAAAAAAAACCAGATGTCTATGCGCATCCACACAATGTGGAAGGTATTCATTCACCTATGATGGAAAATTGTGTAAGAAATTCGGAAGATGAATGGAACTGCAAAAGTTATTCTCTGAAGCTATCTTGGGTAAAAAGGAAGGGTTTGTGTGAAGAGACACTCTTCTCCGTATGAAAAACTAAAGGTGGAAAAGAATCAAGTGTTTGCAATTCTGAAATCCTTTTAGTCGAGGTAATCACCACCAAAAACAAAAAAGTTTTCCACAGCAAAAGCTTCAGAACAAAGATCAAAGGAGGCTGAAGGTTCAAAGAGAAGACCACTCAAGACCTGAAAAACAAAGGCCAGATCCCAGGGAGACACCAGATCCCATACTGGAGGTCAAAGAAGAAAAAGCACATTTAAAAAGACTTTGCAAATCTTGAGAGAAGCCAAGGACATATGTACGCCCACATCATCATTTGAAATCGCTGCTAACTGAACCTTGACAGTCAGAAAGTTGGAGCCTGAACAGAGCAGCTCAGCTAGAAAATCTAAAACCGACTCCAAGGGGGCTGGACAGGATCAAGTCCTCAAACCTCTAACCATAAAACAAATCTCTTCCACTTACTGGTGTCCACCTTCCTAGTAAATTATTTCAGAGGATGACAATATGTGACCACCACCTTCAGCAGCTTGGGATTCCTAGCCATCAAACAAACTGGAGGAACTATTCAGTCAACTTGAGGGAATGAAGATTAGGTGGGATCCAATATGGTCGGATGAGAGAAGACCAGGCATGATATCCAACACCCAAGGACTGGGGAGCGTTTCAGAAGAGGCCACAAGAAGGGAATACCATACCTGGCGAGGCCAAAAAGGGGGTAATGAAGATAAAGGAAGCTCTGCAAAGGGCAACTTTCTGAAGAAACTTCACTATAAGGGGAACTGGGGGATAAGTGTAAAGGAGACTCAGAGGCCAAGCAAATGTCAGGAGTATAAAATACAACCAAATATATACACCATCACAATAATCAATTAACCATTCAGCAGCAGCAATCAATTAAGCAATGCTTTCCAATTAAACTCTTCATTTAATCCATATGGAAACATTGTTTTAAATTTTAAAATATACATTGCTTCTTTCTTTATTAAAACAGACTTCACATCTACCTTATAATTTTCAGGTAAACAAACTTGTTCTAAAACAGTTGCTTTAAGATGATTACTTATGCCCCCATGAAACTGTGCAAAATGTAAAGCTACAGGACTGTCTTCATTACAATTATTTATATCTCTGATGTGTTCAAGAAGTCTTAACTTAAATACTCTTTTCGTCTCCCCAATATAAAACTTTTTACATGGACATTGTAAACAATAAATAACACCTATAGTGTTACAATTAAAAACATTTTTTGTAGTAAATTTTATATTATTAATTGAGTCAAAAGAAGGTACAATAAATTTACAGGCCTTGCATTTCTCACAATTAAAAGTCCCTGTTCTAGTGGGACCTTTGTATAACACAAGAGGGGGTGGCTTAAATTTACTCTTAACCAAAAAATCTTTAATACTTCTGCCCCTGCGATATGAAAATTTTAAATTAAGCTTCAACCAATGTTGTACATTACTTAAGGAACATAAATAGTTCCAAAATTGTCTAACAATTTTAACAAACACCTCCGTAAATAATCCATAGGTGGTTACAAAATATATAGGATCCTTTATGTCACATACATAGTTATTCAAACTAGCATCGGAGCTATGTGAAACAGGGTATATATGACCCCTGTTCTTGTAACCACAAAACAGTCTACTATAACTCTGTTCCAAAATCTCTTTATTATAACCTCTACCTTCAAAAGAACGTACCATAGATTCTATCTCTTTATTAAAGACTTCAGATTTATTACAAAGTCTGTGTATTCTTAACATCTCACTATAAGGGAGGGCATTTAAAGTCATTTAAATGTCAGGAGTATCCCTGGCTGCCTGTCCCAGAGGTGGACTAAGGGCATAAAAGCCGTCGCATTTCGGTGTTAGATGGTAACACAAACAGGTTGCAACATGGAGTGCCCCAGCACTGAAAAATCCAAGCTGCCACTACCGGATTTAGGGAGCACTAAGGGGGCAACAGAATGCTCATGCTGAGACTACTGGCCAGATTGTTGGACTTCCCCAGGGTAGGAGCTGCTAGCAGAAACCATTGAAAGCAGATCGGCCGTTGCCAGTTCCTCATGGCCTCTCAACAAAGGGGGTAAGAGAGCACTCTCCCATTTGTTGTGGTTCCAGACTATGACATGTTTTCCATCTGAACCACAATCACACACCTGGGGAGAATGTCTCGAAAAGCCTGCAATGCTAGGAGGACCAATCTCATCTCCAAAACACTGACGTGACTGTGAGCAGAGCCTCTGCGGAAGACCAGGAACCTTAAACAGTCCTCCCTTCAAAGTGACCCTCATCCCAGAAGGAAGGCATCCGTGGTAACCATGGCCAAAGGAGAATGATTACAATAGGTCTTCCCTGTATTACTAATAGAGACTAACCACCACTGAATCTGCTTGTGACACACTCAAGCTGTTTTGGGAAATGTAAAGGGTGGGTAAGGAGTAACCACTTTATGGAACACTGTCTACTGCAGTGCCCTCATAGGATACCCAGCCAGAATGACTAGCCATATTCATGCTGCCATATGACCCAAAAGCTTTAGAAGAGCATGAGCTGGAGGTTTGAAAATTGCATGCACTTGAAGACTGAGAACTCCGGAGGATGGGAGCCTGACGATCTGATGGACTGTGTCCAAACTACACCCTTCATCTCCAAGACTTGCACAGGCCGAAGGCTCGATTTGGGATAATTTACTGTGATGCCTAAAATTTCACAAAGCTGGAGCAAGGAATCCGTGTCCGATATCAAGGAGGCCTTCATCTGGGTGGTGAGGAGCCAACTGTCCAGGTACGGAAAAAAACTGAAAACTCTGCAGCTGGAGCCAGGCTGTGACCACTGCCATGCACATGGGTAAACACCCAGGAGGCTGTGATTAGACCAAATGGCAGGGCCATGACCTGAAAAAGATGGTCTCCCAGATGGAGGTGAAGGAACTTCCAAGAATGCTGATCTGTCTTCTATGTTATGGCAGGCGTCCTTGAGGTCCATCAAGTACAGCCAATCATTCTTCCTCAGAAGAGGCAATATGGACTGCACCATGAGCACCCAGAATTCTGTCTTCCTGATGAACTGGTTCAGCATGCTAGAGTCTAAAATAGGTCTGAGGTCTCTTATCTTCTTTGGTACTAAAATGAATTTGGAATAGACCCCAGATATTGTCTGATATGGGAGGCTCTCTTAGATTACTTGGTTTGCCAGCAGCTTCTGGATTTCTGCCACTGTGGGAAGTCTCTGATGGGGTGAAACATCTGGGGGACATTTTTGGGATATCTTTGGGAACTTCTATAAAAGGGGATAACACACACTTTGGATAGGACTAAACTCCCACGCATATGAGGTGATGGCCTCCCAAGCTTTATGGTAGAGAGCTAAAGGACCCAACTGCCTCCAGAGGCAAGCAGTGAGGTAAGACTTCAGGATGACTGAAAGGGCCCATCAGAAAAAGCCCCATGGAAGCCCCAATTTTGCAGACCACCTCTGCCCCTGGAGCGGAGTCCATTATGATCCCAACCCACCCTTGGAAGGAACACACTGAGGGAGCATCCTGGGAAGAAAACAGACCTCATGAAGAGGAGACACTTACTACCTTTCTGATTCCTAGAAAAGGATCACTTCAGGGTGGAAAAGTGAACTCTCATGGTGGACAGTGTCTTCCCATCATTTTCGCTCCCCGTCCTGTCCTTAACCTTGAGTTCAAACAAGAAAGACCCATCAAAAGGAGCATTAATAAAGGATAGTTTGAAGCAGTCCATGAAACTGCAGAATTGTATCCAGGTTTGGTCTTGCAACGCAATTCCGGAGCCTGCCATTCTGGACACTGCATCAGCCGTGTTCAAGAGGAGTCTCAAAGGGTTAGTGATGGAAGTCAGGGTGGACAAGAGAGAATCTCCAGCTTCTTCTGGGTGTCCAGAGACTGCTGTGTCCTGTGGGTACTTGACACCTTGGAGACTAGCGCTCGCTGAAGCCTCATCACGTGAGATAACTAATGAAGCACCCTCAAAGTAAAGGTGGATAAGGCATAAGACCACATTCCTAAAAAATCAAATACCAGAGACTCCCTGTTCGGAGTGTGGATCAAAGAGCTCTCTTCCAAAATCTCTTTTTTTGAAGACTCCTGCCACTACAATGGCATCGATGGCTGTACACTTGCTCCAATGCAGCCTGTCCTTAGGGGTGCATGAACTTAGTCTGTTTTCTGCGGTATTGGTTCTACTATGTCTAACAGCATCCAAAGGGGCACCAACCAGGATGTGGTCGGGTATACACAAAGGGCATCCAGGAAGACCGACTCCTCCACAGAGGGGGGGGGGTTTCAGTGGTCCAACCTCCACTCTAGCTCCAACAAATGCCAAAACAGGCATCACACTGGGCCTTGAGGAACCCTTTTCATCCTAGAGGTCAGTATCCTTGGCGAGGGATTCTTCCAGAGAGAGTCCAAGTACTTCCTATTGCACTCTCTTTCCCAAAACCTCCCACTCTGACATAACAGAAGGGGAAGAATGGGGTAACCCCTCCAAGGGGAAGACTGGAGGCCCATTGACGCAGACTGTCTAAGAGCAGCTTGATGACTTGTCAGTAGCAGAGAGAGATTATGGGAGGGGGTGCCGGCTGGATATATCCAACCCTTCTCTCTGACAGACAACATCCTCTATACAACATCAAAGGCCAAAGCAAGCCCCCTGGATCAGAGGGTCCCAAAACCCGAAGGCATCGAAGACCACCACGAACCTGTAGATACAGTGTCCAGACTTAATGTTGAGACTAGAGTTGAGCTATCCAAGACCGAATCACCAAGGGGAAGTGACTAACACAGACCGGTATAGTCGACCCCTGCACAGAAACCCAGTTTTGACATCACTGCTCTGAGGAGCTACCAGCCCTGAGCAGGTCAGGATCGAAGCTACCAAGGAGTATAATCAATATGAAGAGTGGCAGGCTGCTGGATCCAATCCAGAGGGTGGAAACTCCACCAGCCCCGAAGACCTGTAATCTGAGGGAGGAAATCCAAAAGACGGGGCCAAGGGGCGTGGAGTTTGTCTCGAACCTGAGGATACGAGGCCTAATTGCATCTATACCCACAAAAAGGACAGCAGCCGCTGCTCTGGTTCTGGATTGCTTGATGCTGTTTACTCATGGATGACTGGACAGACAAACCAAAGTGGAGAAGGAAAGGACTCCGGTAAGAGAGGAGGAGCATCCGTGGAAAAAGGGGGAAGCTACCCTACCCAAAGGTGCCCCTTTAATCAGAAACAGACTGGGAATGCTTGGAATCAGTGAAGCCTTCTTTGAGGTTTTTGTTGCCGAAGGCGTTCGGCTCCAAGATGCTGAAGCCAGTGCTGAGGAATCCGGGGAGGCCGAAAGCTGGGTGAACTTTGGATCCAGGGAACCCAAGGGAGCCATCCAAGGGATGGAAGCAGAGGACAACCTCGTATTCCCGATGGGAGTGCCCAGGGTCTCACTCCCTAGGCTGCTCAGACCCAGTCTTGGGAAAGGGCCTTAAAACTAACCAAGGAGCTACAATGTAAAAGACCCTTGTATGAGCTTAGCCTTGCACTCGTTAAAGGCTCAAGAGCCGAAGCGGTCACAAATAGAACACCCACAGCCTAAGTGCTCACAGCCCAAGCAACAGACACATTTAAGGTGAGCATCTTGAAAGAGCAGCTTGTGCCCATAGGAGATACATTTCTTAAACCCCTTGTCTATGTCCCAAAACCAAAAAACACAACACACATACTAAAAACTCTCTTCATAGGGAAAAAGGGCAGGAAGGGATAGAGAGAAATGGCCACCCAACTGAACCTTAGCATAAAACTACAACACACAACCTAATTACTCATCAAAAACGGACACAAATCTAGCACTATAATAAAAGGGGTTCAAAAACACACAAATCTAGCACTATAATAAAAGGGGTTCAAAAATGCACACAAATCTAGCACTATAATAAAAGGGGTAAAGGAAAGGAAAATCTCACCACTCCTAGCCAAAAATTCAACAGAGAAACCTGGAAAAAGGATGGAGCCAAAGACCAAGCTGCAGACCATGAATGCTGGCAAACTAGACCTGGAGAGCTGGTTGAGGAGCAGGGACTTGTGGGTAAGGCAGATGGAATTAAGTCACGCTTAAAGGCTTTAAAATCAGCCAGTGTCGGATCCCAAGTCCCACAGGTTGAATATGGACGGAGCAGACAACATTGGATCTTTAGATCTGTTCCCTTTTGCTGTAAACTTTTTGAAAGAGCCTTCTAGCAACACTTTGGGTAGCAATAGCTAGTAATACTGACTCACCTCAAACTTACTTTATCAACTCCATGTTACAACAAATCCAAAATACTGAATTACAGCAGCTGTTAGTCTTTCAATGCAGCACTTGTCAAATCCAGTAAATCACAATGCTTTCTCCCACACTATATTTGTCTGGTGCAATTTTTTTCCACTTCTGTATGATTATCAGCAAATATATATTGTGTAGAAATAAACATTTTAACTTCGGGATGAAAATGTTATTTGGGAAAAACAGAAGCTATTTGTAAAACATAACATATATTCTTCCTCTACAAGCATGCCACAAATGTGACACCTAACATTTCAGGTATTTCTGCCAAACCATTTTTGCTCCAGAAGGCATTTCACTGCAACAATACCAAATTATATGAATCTGGATGCAAGTTTACATAAAAATATTTACTAAAATGTATGTCACTGAACAAAAAATACACATTTGCTCTTCATCAGTTTCAAATTTCAGTCAATTACACAACAGATTAACGTAAAAATTAGAGCTAGTCGTATAATAAAAGCTAAAACTAATCAAAAGAAATTGCCATCACTTTAAACAAAGTGAATTTAAACAACTTTTTGCATCAAAATGCTATAACCTGTATATTTGCCACCCACTGCTATATCTGCTGAACAATAAATTGCATACTATCAAGCAAGAAAAATTAGCTTTAACCTGTAAATGTCGCATTCAGAGAGACAAATCTCAGCATCGATAGCCTGCCATAGCTTGGGTTTCAGCTCATTAAATTCTTCACCAGCAGCAGAGAAGAGGCTACTGTTTACTGCATTCATGACCTGCAAAGAAAGCCAATGTAAGAATACTTGACAAATGCATCGTGTATGCTTCACAGAGAAATAGCAGTCTAGAACAGCTGCTAAGTATCACAGGCATAGGTAGTGGCAACACTGGTTGGCACATGCTTATCCTATGGCTAGCAATGTCACAGTGGAAAGCCGATCACAGATTTAGCAATTAATAAATGTAATAAAAACAAACATCTATGTCCAATACAAACAGATGAACTAAATGGCTGTACCACAGTAATACAGACCTAGAAAATCACTCTACAAACATGATCAGAACACTCTCATCAATGACAGATAAGGTTTACTTCTACATAGGCACATCAGTCATTCGCTTACACAGATGGGAAAGGGAAACAGGGACACACTGCAGAGCTAGCAACATATCCTGTAGGTGAACCCTGCTGACAAAAGTGTGATCTCAACACCACCTCTGATCCAACTACTACAATTTCTCACTGACATGACACCCAGAATGTAGTTCCTTGCCACTGTAAGAAGTCACAATGAACTCCTACTTTCAAGCTGCAAGACCTGACATTCCCACTGTCGCGTGTGTGTGTGTGTGCGTGCGTGTGCGTGTGTGTGTTGGGGGGCTTCACAGGAATTCCTGTGGTGCCAGATTAGTAAAGACTGGACTAGAAGCGGTAGCATGTAAAGAACCGTGCCATGCACAATGCCTGTGGTCAGTTGTCAGGGCAGGCGATAAGTACACCAGAAGTCACAGAGAAGACAAACTAATTTCTGACTACACATTAACATGCATCAAACTAATGCAATACATCTTCTATACCAAAATTAACAAATCTGAAACAAATATATTAGCAAACTGCTCATCAGTATTACAAAAGCCTAGCACAGCTTAACAGCAAGTGATCAATACAGTTTGCCAGAGTTATTCGACACCATTTTCAAATTAAATAAGAGATGTAAACCACCACTTTTAATCAACAAGGTGAAAAGGCCAATGAGAAATGCACACTGTGCTGCCTTATAACCTACATGAGCTCATTCCCCTCAAAACCTGGAGTCACATGCCCTGAAGCAGACGTAGAGTACTTCATTAAGTAACTCAGGTTAAACAAAACCTTTGTCCTAGCCTACTACTACCATAAAGTAAGCTCTACAGCCTGGCAGTCTATAAAAAAAGGATGCTGATTAGTTTCCAAGAAGAAACATACACTCCAGTCTGCGATTTTCCCAACATCACATTAACATGCCAGCAGGGTTGCCTTCAGTTTAATCACAGACTTTGACAGCACCAAGTCCAAAACACAGAATGAACATGACAGCATAAACAACAAGAATGTTTTTTAGGAGTGTAAAAAAAAAAGCCAAACACTGCCAAGGCTGGCATACTGCATCAAACACAAACTCCTCACACGACAGTGCGGAATTCTTTTACCAGAACTCCAGGTTTAGGTGTGACAGCTTAGACAGAATTCTATGGTAGGATTACGGCACTGAAAATCACAATGCTCATACACTACGTACCAGGCAGTGGAAAGGGGTAGGGAATGCATGCAGCCTCTCACTTTTGTAGCCATGTACACCAGAAATGTATTCAACAAAGCCTAGAAACAGGAGACAAGCGGAACTCTAATTTCTTTTACATACATTTGAGCATGTTTTAGAATACTCCAGTGAATTACCTACCCAGTTCAGACTTGGTTCCTTGCTAAACTCATGGCTCTTTGCACGGCTGAAATCATAATCTGGACGGAAAGAAGCATTAAGGGTTGCAATCAGGTAAAAGAGAGTTTTGCGGCTGCATTTGTCTGACAGTAGGCCTTCACTCTCATCTCCACTCTGACTCCGACTCAGCCTATGGGCAAAATTCACAGAATAAAACAGAAGAACCAAGATCTTACTCGTTCTGCTTTTCTCCAAACTCAATCAATACTTAAAAGTCTGTCATTTAGACACGGTTTCACATCTGCAAATAAAACAGGTCACTGCAGCCCATAACAAAGATGCATCTCCAGGCTTTGTCCCAACAGTACCAAACATTAAAATGTAGTCTCCTAAAAAATATATTCTGTTCTCTACACTTTGGGTTACTGACACTTAAGGGACATTTATCTATTCATTCTATGCACATTCACATGCAGGACTCATCTCCTTTCCCCATTTTGGTAAATTATGACATGTACACCCTACGGGACATAATCTAGTTCACAATTCCATGTATACTAAAGATATCAGCACTTTTTGTTTTAATCCTCCTAATTATCATTTTCATGACAACTATCCCCATAGTGCAGAGTACTGACTATACTGGACTAATTTTGTTTCTTATACATAAATGGCAGTACTCCAAAATGGGACAGTGTTTAACTATATACAGGATATCCTTAACTTCTGCTACTAGCTTTCAAAAGCAAATGAACTGCTGCATATTATATCTTAATCAAAAAACAATGCTGTCATTATAGGCCACAATACTAAATAAAATACAAAAATAAATTGCTTTTATACTGAAATACATTCATTTCACATTTGTGTTTCTTACTATAATGCATCCATTTTCAGCCTGATCTCATGAAACTAAAACAAGACAACTGATGGCAGGTTACAATTTTAACCTGAACATTTTTGAAATACTTTAGTTTACCAATTTCTGAGTCACGTTAGTCTTAATTTGACCCTGCCTAAAGATGCCAATATCTCCACCTTCAATATATGGTCATACAACTTACAGAACAAGACATTTGGACAATCAGCCTAATACAGAACACTGTACGAGTTAGCCCTTACAAAAAGAAGATAGCACAATCTTAAGTACGTTGACATAGTACAGTTGTGTACACTTACCATAAATGTAGATGCTAGAGTGTATTCACTGCTGCAGTCGTTACATTTGGGCAATCTGCTGGCAGGTTGCCCTCAGTCAGCCTGATTAACAAAGTCTTGGGTCCTGCATCAGTTGCTGTCCCTTCTTCCATAACGTCAGGTCGTCAGGGGTATAAAACATGCAGCCAACGCCATTACATCAGTTTTTCTTGCAGACAAACCAACACAGAGACTGGAGAAAGCTGCAACGCTTTTTCTACTGCCAAATGCCTTCAAAGGAATAAATGCATAAGTGCTGGTTGCACCTTAAATATTTTTTTAAAAGATCAATTAATGTAATTAACAAACGTCTTAATTGACCATAAGAATTTAAAGAAACACAAGCTATATGAACCCATGTGTGAAAAAATGCAAAATATGTGGAATGTGGAATTTGAAAATGTGAGAAAAAGGTTGTTAGTGAGGGGCTATTCTGATAGTTTAATTAGTAAGAGCTTAGACAGATTATTAAATTCAAACAGAAAAAGCCATTATTCTGGCAAAGTATATGTGGCTAAATCTAGAGTTGATGAGGTTGCTTGTAAAGACAGGGACAGTTTGTTTTTTGTTACAAAATTTTCCCCTTTCTCTGGGTGGCTAAAGAATATT
Source organism: Protopterus annectens (assembly GCF_019279795.1). NCBI lineage: Eukaryota > Metazoa > Chordata > Ceratodontiformes > Protopteridae > Protopterus > Protopterus annectens. The sequence continues at coordinate 1,268,516,897 of NC_056746.1, read as the reverse complement.
GTTGATTTCTTGTGGCCCATTGTTTGCAACAATGAAGAGATTGGTCATTTGTTTCTTTTTCTTATGGCAGATATGCCAATCTTAAAGAAATTTTGAAACATAAAGTCACAATGCGTGACAGGTCCGGCAGCATTAATAAGTTACCTTTTGGTATGTTCAAATGTGGTACATGCAAGGTTTGTCCTAAAGTTAGGAATTTAACAGACAGTCTCATTAATGGGGTCACATACACTGCACAAAATTTTTTTAATTGTAAATCATGTGGTGTAGTGTATTTGATCGGATGTGACTGTGTTCCACCTAAATTTTACATTGGTCAGACCAAACGGCAGTTAAAAATTCGTATTTTAGAACACTTAGGTGACATTCGCAATGTTAGAAATGATAGCCCAGTTTCCCAGCACTTTAATCTAGTTCACAATGGTACTTCTGATTCATTATTTTTTTGTGCTCTGGCCAAGCCTGATTTTCATCATAATGGAAATTTCTTACACAGTTTGTTAAAACTTGAAAGCAGATTTATTCTGAAATTTAGCACTTTAAAACCCAGGGGCATGAATTTGGAAGTTAACCTTACTATCTAATCCTTTATTATTTAGTTAAACTTTTTAGGTGAAGGATTATATATTATATATAGTATCAGATGTTATATATCAGTTTTGGTTATTCTATGCATTTTGTATAAAATTTTGCATTTTTTCACACATGGGTTCATATAGCTTGTGTTTCTTTAAATTCTTATGGTCAATTAAGACGTTTGTTAATTACATTAATTGATCTTTTAAAAAAATATTTAAGGTGCAACCAGCACTTATGCATTTATTCCTTTGAAGGCATTTAGCCGAGGTACCAGAATAAAGCGTTGCAGCTTTCTCCAGTCTCTGTGTTGGTTTGTCAAAATATATATATATTTTATATATATATATATATATATATATATATATATATATATATATATATATATATATGAGAGAGAGAGAGATAATTAAAAACACAAAAAAATATACCTCTCAACAAAAGCAAACACACCACAAGGCTTTTAAGCATACTAAAAGAAAGTAGAGGTATAGTAAGAGAAAAACAAGGGGCTAGAGGGAGGGTGACCAGGACTGCAACAGTGAATACACTCGAACATCTACATTTATGCTAAGTGTACACAACTGTACTATGTTCTTCATGTTTCACTGTTGCGGTCATTACATTTGGGTAGATTCCCAAAGCTATGGTTGGGAGGATGGATTTATACAGCATTAAACCAGCTAGAAGGCCCTGCAGGACAGCAGTGGCAAAGCCAGCTCTGGATTTAGAGAAGAAAGGCAAATGGTAATGTTTGGTGAACGTATGAACTGAGCTCCAGGTAGCAGCTTCTAGAATGTCTCTGGCAGGAACACCTCTGAGAAAGGCTGTAATTGCAGCCCTTGTGGAATGAGATCTGATCCTATGGGGGATAGTTTTACCATGGGGCATATAGCAGAAACAAATACAATGGCTTATCCATTACTTTGAAATTGCCTTTCCCTCTGCCCCTGCAGCAAATGCCACCAGTAGTAGTTCAGATTTTCTTAGAGATTTTGTCCTGTTTAAGTAAAATTTAAGTTGTCTGTGTACATCCAATGAATGCAGAATCCGCTCCCCCTTGTTCTGTGGATTGGGAAAGAAAGTTGGCAAATGAATGGTCTGATTAAGAGCCACACTGGATACCACCTTAGGCATGAAGGATGGATTGATCCTGAGAGACGCCCTGTCCGCATGAAAAATAATGAAAGGCTCTGCCTAAGAGCCTGTAATTCAGAAATCCTTCTAGCTGAAGTGACTGCTAAAAGGAAAGCTGTTTTCCAGGAGAGAAATTTTAAGTCTGCAGTAGCGGCTGGCTCGAAAGGAGGGAGAGCGAGTTTTTCCAATACAAAACTGAGGTCCCAGGCAGGGGATGGGGTTCTCCTGGGTGGTCTCAAGTTTGTGGCCCCTCTGAGATACTGCTTTAGCAGAGGATGAGAGAAGAGTGGAGGTTATGTTTTGTAATGAGCTGAAATGTCTGAGGCATGGATTTTTATGGAAGAAAAGGACAGGCCCTTGTGAAGCATCTCAGTTAAGTATTGTAAAATCTGAGGAATATTGGGCACTGCTGTGCTTACTCCTTGTGATTAATTCCAGGTACAGAATATTTTCCATTTGTCAGCATAAGATTTTCTAGTACTACGCCTTCTCGCCTCCAAAATGACATCCATCACATGTTTGCTGAGGGTTGCCAAGGGTGAATTTAGGTGATTAGCCACGCTGCAAGATTCAAAGTTTGGAGCTGAATGTGCAGAATTTGGTTGTTCTGCTGAGACAGTAAGTAAGGTGTCTGAGGCAGGTGCCACGGTGGAAGGTGTGACGCACTGCGCAGGAGTGGGTACCAGTGTTGGCAAGGGGAGTGGGTACCAGTGTTGGCGAGGCCAGTCTGGAGAAATCAGAATAATTTCTGGTTTGTCCTGTTTGACTTTTAGTAGAACTTTGAAGAGCAGAGGCGGGGGGGGAAGCATAGACTGATAGGTTTTTCCAGCTGAATAACAGCATCCACTTTCCAGGCTGAATAACAGCATCCACTTTCCAGGCTTTTCTGTGATGAGTTCTTGTGCAGAATTTGTCCAACTGATAGATCTTTTTGCCTCACCCCAGAACTATGTCTGAACTCCCCCATTTGCGTGTCAACATGTTGAAAATCCGTGGTTCCAGTTTCCATTCATGTGGGTCCATGAGATTTCTGCTTCGTTTGTCTGCCAGAGTATTCAGCTTTCCTGGCAGGAATTGAGCTTGTAGTTTTATTTGGTAGGTCAAGGCTGTGTTCCACAATGGTATGGCTAGTCTAGTACCCCCCTGCTTGTTTATGTACCACATAACTGTGGTGTTGTCTGTGCGTTGATTAAAATTTAGCACAAAACCGACAGCAAGGCACGTTGTGGTCAGGGCCTAGGCAAGGAATACAGTACAAATGAAAATCCTTATGAGGTATTTGCTTCCTACAAGTAATGCAATTATTAACTTTTACTGTCATCGGTAAGGAGCAAGAAAAAAAGTTTCTCCAATGGGGTACTTAGCTTTAAGTTGAAGACTTCAGTTCTGAAACTCGAAAATGAAAGTTTCAGGAGTCTGCCGACCGGCACTTGAGAACTGCTTCTGCTTCGGGCACCACGCGGCAAGAAAGACTGATGTAATGGCATCGGCTGCACTTTTATACCCCTGATGACCTGACGTCATGGAAGAAGGGACAGCAACTGACGCAGGACTATCAGGCCAACTGAAGGCAACCTGACAGAAGATTACCCAAATGTAGTGACTGCAACAGTGAAATACGAAGAACATCTGTCTAATGACAGAAAGCATGCATACTTTAAATGTAACATTTAAACGACAGAAAACATTACTTTTTTCTGATAAAATGAGTTCCTTGTAGTTCTGATTTCATAACACAGCAACATGGTACAAGTCAGAAATGCACAGCTTTTGAAACCTGAAAAATTAAAATTATACATAGCTCAAAAAGAATGTACAGTTGTGCAAGTATACTAACCATAACAGCAGATGTTCAACTAGAACATTATTGTAGTAGCCTGCATCCTGCCAACCAAGGATCAGACATTTTTGCCTGCTTTCAAAGCTTTCTGGTGGTTTCCACTCCCCTGAACATCTAAAGAGCTACAAGTGTGTGCCAAAAAAGCTTTCTTGCCCCCCAGAAAAGGGAAGCCTACAGCATTGAAGAGTATGAGCCAAGAGAAGAGGGGAAGACAGAAATCCCCAGTGCGGCACAAAAAGAGCAGGGAAAGGAGAGAGGGTAAAAAATATAGAGTGCCACTGATATCAGACAAACCAAAAAAAGTATATGCTGCATAAAAAAAAATAAGAAGTTATGTACTCACCATAACGTTCCATCTGAGTAGGTATCTTCATTTGTCTGCAACCTTTGTGATACGGATCCGATCTCTGAAACCGAGCCGGCAACTTCTACCACAGAATAGATCCGAGCTCCTAACTCCTCTCTTTACCCATAATCCCCTGCCAACCCTGACTGACCTCAGATCAAGTTTGCCTGATATAACCATTGTTACTGTGCGCCGGAAGGGGCTTATGTAAGACAGATCCTAAACAGAATCCTATAGGTCAGGGGGAAGGAGGGGGGATGGTTGCAGACAAATGAAGATACCTACTCAGATGGAACGTTATGGTGAGTACATAACTTCTTAATCTGAAGTAGGAACTTCTTTTGTCAGCAACCTTTGGGACAGAGTCCTCAGCTACCTGAATCCTGGGTGGCCTTTATGGAAGAATATTCCTGGAGCGCTGCAGAGCCAAAGGACACCCTACCTCTGGAGACAACATCCAGTTTGTAATAGCTGATAAAGGTATGAGATGAAGCCCAAGTGGCTGCGGAACAAATATCATCCAAGGGAACCCTAGATTTAAAAGCCACCGAAGTAGCGACGGCCCTAGTAGAATGAGCTCGGACTCCCTGAGGTGCAGGCCTTCCCAAACTCTGATATGCCAAGAGGATACAACTAGCTATCCACCGTGACAGGGTAACTTTAGAAATTGACTTGCCTAAATTTGTTTTGGCAAAGGAGACAAACAACTGGTTGGATTGCCTATGACCAACAGTTCGATGAATATAAAAGCGTAATTGTCTGTGCACATCCAAGGAATGCAGTTTGTACTCTCCTTTGTTCTGGTAGTTGGGAAAGAACACGGGAAGATTAATAGATTGATTAATATTAGCTTCCGAAGATACCTTAGGCAGAAAGGATGGATTGATCCTGAGGTAAACTCTATCCTGATGGATACGTCAGTTTAACACAGAGAGCATGAAGCTCAGAAACCCTTTTAGCTGAAGTAATGGCCACTAAGAAGGCAGTCTTCCAAGAGAGGTATTTAAGATCAACTGTAGCCACTGGCTCGAAAGGGGGGCTTGTCAAGGCCTGTAGAACCAAAGATAAATCCCATGGGGGTACTACCTCCCTGACCGGAGGTCTGAGAAGGAAGGTACCCTTGAGGAAAGCTTTACAAAGCTTGGAAGTAATTAGAGGGCCCGATTCATGCCCTACATGATAATGCGAAATCGCTGCTAGTTGTACCTTGACTGTAGAGCAGCTAGCCCCTTGATGAAAAAGGGTAGTTAGAAAATCCAAAACCGACTTAAGAGGCGCCGTGAAAGGATCTAAGTGATGGTGCTCCGCCCAAATGGAGAAATGTTTCCACTTACTCCGATAGACCTTTCTGGTGGAAGGTTTATGTGCTGCTACTAGGATGGCTTTGACTAGTGAGGAGATTCCGGGAATCCTTATTAGAAGCGGAACTGGAGCAACCAAGCCGTCAGCTTGAGGTTGACCAGGTTGGGGGTCGGAAGACCCTGAGGGTGAGTAATGAGATCCGGGAGGGGATCCAGAATCCAGGGTGGATGAATCAAATGAGACCACAGGTACAGGAACCACGTTTGACGAGGCCAGAATGGGGCAATGAGGATCATTTTGCTCCCCAGCCGACTGGCTTTCTGTAAGAGTTTTAGCATCATGGGCAATGGAGGGTAAGCGTAAAGGAGACCGGGAGGCCAAGCATGTACTAGAGAGTCTCTCGGGGACTCCCCCTGAGGGGGGAATTAGAGCGAACTAACTGTTGCATTTGGTATTTGAAGGAGACGCCAAAAGATCGCAACAGGGTTGCCCCCATTGGGCAAATATTTGCTTCGCTACTAGAGGATTGAGAGACCATTCGTATGGGGTCAGAATCGAATGACTGAGCCTGTCTGCTAGGATGTTGGACCATCCCGGAATGTGCGTTGCAATGAGAAACAGTTGGTAGACATCGCCCATTCCCACACTCTCATGGCTTCGTGACAAAGAGGATAAGACCTGGTTCCCCCCTGTTTGTTGATGTACCAGACAACTGACATGTTGTCAGTTTGTACTGCAATCGTCCCAATCGGAAGAAGGCTGTCAAGTGCCTGCAACGTCAAAAGCACCGCCCTCATCTCTAGGACATTGATATGCAAGGAGGTCTCTGTGTCGTTCCACGTGCCTTGGACCATTCTGCCTGAATAGTGCCCCCCCCCACCCCTGGCACTCTGGCGATGGTGGAAGGCATCGAGAATGGACGTTCCGTGTGAAGGCTCGGGGACTGGAGCCACCACACGAGCGACCCTCTGCAAGCCCTGCTTAGGGGAATAGGATGGGACAGGGGGTTGCAAGACAGGGACCATTGTACCTGGAGGGTCCACTGCAGGACCCTCATACTTAGGCAGGCTAGGGGCAGCAGAGGAATTGCTGCCGCCATGGACCCTAGAGCCCTCAGGATCAATTCCGCCGGTGGAGCAGGAAGTTGGAGAATGGCCTGAACATGCAACCTCAGGTTCTGAAGCTGATCGGGAGTCAGGAAGGCAAGCATTAGTCTGGAATCCAATCTCGCCCCTATGAAATCTATTACCTGTGTAGGAGCCAGAGAGGATTTGGCCATGTTGACAGTCAACCCTAGGCGTGGAGCAAGACTGAGGAAATAATCCCTGCCTGAACAGAGCAGATGCCTTGTTGGGGCGATGAGGAGCCAGTCGTCCAGGTACAGAAAGACCTGAAATCCCTGAAGCCTCAGGTGGGCCGCTATAACCGCCAAAACTTTGATGAACACCCTGGGGGCTGAGGTGAGACTGAAGGGGAGGGCCCTGAACTGAAAGTGACTGGCTCCCAGGCGGAAGAACCTCCTGGAACGTCTGTCCACAAGAATGTGGTAGTACACATCCTTGAGGTCTATTGAGCACATCCAGTCGTTCTCCCGTAACAGGGGGAGAATAGATTGTAGCGTGGGGAGAATAGATTGTAGCGTGACCATCCGGAACTTTTCTTTGGGTAATGCCAGGTTCAAGAGAGAGGTGTAGAGGATGGACCTCAAGTCCCCAGTCTTTTTTGGCACCAGAAAGAACCTGGAGTAAAACCCTGATCCGAACTGATCTGGGGGGACGGGTTGAATGGCTCTTTTTTGTAAAAGCTGCTGAATTTCTGTAGCAGCCGCCTCCCTCTGATTGGGTGGTACATCGGAGAGGCTTCTGGTTTTGGGGGTTACAATAAAAGGAATTTGGTAGCCTCTGGATATGATGCAAAGCACCCAGTGATCCGTTATGGACTTCCCACATTGCTAGGTGCCTCGAAAGACGCCCCCCCCCCCCCCGACTGCCTCCAGAGTGGAGCAGCCGGGCAACCCCTCAGGGGTTCTGCGTGGGCCTCTCAGAGAAGGGTTCTCTGGAGCCAAATATTCTGGGACCCCCTCTGCCTCTAGGGCAGCGTCCTCCCGGACCTCCTCTGCCACGAGAGGACTGGTTGTCCAGAGCAGACTGGGACTGATGCGATTTCCGGAACCACATCTTCTTCTGACCCTTTTGGTTCTTAGAAAAGGATCTCTGGGGAGCAGAGAAGCGGACTCCAATGGCAGACGTCTTCCAGTCTTTCTCGCTCTGGACTAGAGTGTCGCAAATGGTTTTGCCAAACAATGCAGAACCATCAAAGGGGGCAATCGCGAATGACGCCTTAAAGGGTTCCGAGAAGTCACAATGTCTGAGCCAGGCTTGGTGCCTCATTACCAGGCCGGCTCCGCCAACTCTAGCGGCTCCTTCCATGGCGTGAGACAAGAGTCGCATAGAGGTGTTGGAAACTGAACCTAGAGTGGACATTCGGGAGGAGTACAGCTGCTTGTCCCCTTCCTACATGGACTCTGGGGGGGGAGGCAGCGTATTCTCTTATTGGATCTCGCTGCATCCGGATGACGTGTGCCATATAGTTCAGCGCCCTCATGGAGAAGGTTTCTGAACTGAAGACCCGCTTCCCAAGGCGGTCCATCGCCCGAGACTCCTTGCTCGGTGGGTGGACCGTGGAGCTCTCCTGAGCCAACTCCCTCTTGGTGGCCGCTGCCACCAACATGGCATCCATGGGGGGACCTCTGCTCCAGTGGGTTCTTTCTGCAAGGGGACTCAGGATCCTATCTGGGCACTTGGGGACTGGCTCTACAGTGTCCAGCTCCTTCCAAGCCCTGGTGGAAATAAGATCCACCAGGGGGTCGGGGGGAGGGGACACCCAAGAGGTAGATGGCCCTGCTTCGAATGCCTCTAGGAATACGGACTCATCGGAGGAAGCCTTGGGGGCAGACCACCCTCCCCTAATCCTGAGCATTTCCATGATGTTGGGGGGTGACCTTGGGGAGCCTTCTCCTTCATCCAAGTCCGTATCTTCCATAAGGGACTCTGGGGGGAGTCCACGTGTCTCCTCTTACACTTAGCTTTGTGAGGAACCTCCTCGGGGGGGGGGGGGCTGTCCGAGGAAGTCTCACCAGCAATGTCACGTTCCAAAGGAACACCCAGAGGCGCTGAAGCAGGCTGCCCCGAAGACCAGGTGATGGGAGCCTGAACCAGCTGAGAGGGAGTGCAGGGGGGAGCCGAAGCCAGGACCGGAGGCCCAGATGCACTCAACAGTGCCCTCTCCACCACCGCGAAAGCTGAGGGGGAGTCACTCTCGATAGGATCCGAGAGTAGACTCCCACTCGGATCCGGGGCAGAGATCCTCGGATCCGGGGCAGAGACCCTCGGATCCGAAGGATCAGTGTGCTCCGACCGGGACGGAGCCGAAGTCACACAGAATCCCTCTGATCCGAAGCTCAGTCCACGGCTCTGAGAGGTCGGATCAGACAAGCTCGAGGGACCAGTCGGAGCCGAAGTAACCAGTACTATCGGCTCCGACCCACCCCCGGATCCAACGCGGCTCGGCTCCAAATGCTCTGAACCCGGAAAGCGGTTCGGAGAAGAAGCGATTGGAGCAAAAAATGGGGTAGAGCTCCCCCCTGGAGGGGGGGGGCAAGAGCACTCCCATCTGCAGCTGGGCCTGAACGAACCTCATCATCATCCGGTCCATGTCTGCATCTGACATGCTAAAGGTGGACCTTGAAGAGGCCACCAGGGCAGACCTACTTAGAGTGTCACCTCGATGACCTCGACGGGGACCGGGTCCCCTCCTCCCCAGGTCCCAGTGAGAAACAAGGAGACCGGAGCCGAGGAGGCGATCCAGAAGCTCTGGATGGAGAAGCCCGTTTGGCGGGCGGGGCAGAGGAGGAGACCTCGGCCCGCCGCTTATGGTGCTTCTCCTTCCGTTTGGCTTTCCCTGCCTTCCTCGCCTCTGGAGCCGAAGCAGGAGGTTGAGTCCCGACCGGAGGGAGCGAGACAGGTGTGGCTACCACCGAGGGCTGGGTAGCAGCCACAGAAGCACCGGAGGCCGGAGCCGAATCCGGGGGCAAAAGGCCCGCCAGAATCAGCTTCGACCTCCGGTCCTTAAGTGCCCTGGGGTTGAACGCTGCGCAAATCGCGCATCCCGAGGAGAGGTGTTCAACCCCAAGGCACCTAACGCACCGGGTGTGGCCATCTGCCGGTGAAAGCTTATGGCCACACTCGGTGCACTTTGAAAAGATGGCTTTAGGGGCCTCCGACATAGTTGTACAGAAACACACTCACTAGGCCCCTACACATACCACAAACACACACTATGACCAGCGAGGGCAGGGAGGAAAAATAAACACAAAAAAGTTAAATAGAGAGAGATATAGGATACCTAAACACTCGTTCTCACTCACACAAGAAAGGGAAGTAAAAATAGAAAGTTTTTCTCACAAAACTTATCTAAATAGCAGGAGCTCGAAAATCCAGCTTGTAGCTTGAAGCGCGGCAAACTAGATCTGAGGTCAGTCAGGGTTGGCAGGGGATTATGGGTAAAGGGAGGAACTAGGAGCTCGGATCTATGCTGTGGAAGAAGTTGCCGGCTCGGATCCAAGATCGGATCCGTATCTTTGTTACACTTTGTTACAAGCAGAACAGACGCAAGGAACATCTTGTATCACAACACAGGGGAACTCGTGCATGTAGAGCTTGCAAAGCCTGCCTAGTATTTGGCCAGTTTGTATGGTGATGCATCCCATTTCTAAGGAGCCTCTAGAACTCTCATTCTATGCAGATTGTTCCACTAGAAACATGGTATATATGGCTAAATGTAAACTATGTGAATGTTATGTTGGAAAACCTAATCGTATGTTGAAGGAGAAGGTACTGGAACATCTTAATGATATACGTAATAAGAAACTGACTAATGCACTGGCAAAGCATGTCTTAGAAGCAGAAGACAACCATAGTTTTAAATTCTTAGTGCTACAAAAAATCTTAGAAAATGTAAGAGAAGGTGATGTGAGTAATGAAACTTGGGTGGATAATTGATTTTAAAAGCATATGCCCCTCCTAAACAGTACAGTCTCTTTAAAACCTGTTCTTAGGCAAAGGAATTTGCCTTATTGACTAAACTGGTATCATTGGCTGCAGTAATGTATAAATGCATACTGACTGTCTTTGTATTAAGGTCTGAAGAAGCAGGCAGCTGCGAAAGCGCTTGCCTATACTGTTTGTTTGTGGACTATTAAAGAATTTAAAGTGTTTTACCCTACTCTCAGCAATTCACAACTTTTTTTGCTACAGGAGAGAGGGTGTCTGTACTGTAACAGTGGTGTACCTGAACATGTACTGTTATAGTAAGTATAATTGGACAGCTGTGCTAAGTTCATCTTAAGATCACTGTTGTAGAAACCTAAGCTACATGGGATGAATACCAAAGCTTAGATGGATAGGGAGGATGAGGAAGGATCACATTCCCGGAGCTCCTAGCGTATAGCCTTAGCAAAGTTTGCCTTAGACCTGAAGAAAGGATCATTACTACAGGTTATGGCAGAAGTCCAAGAGGCTGCCTTTGGATGGTCCTCTACTTTCCAAAACATTGCAGAAGTAGACACATCCCTAGTAGAATGGGCTCTGGCTTTGCCTGCAGGGCACTTACATGACGAGAATAGCAAGGCTGAATAGAAAGGGAGGACCATCTGGAAATAGTTTTCTACGATACTGATTATCCTTTTTTACTTTTTTTCCTCTCTCTCTAATTTTTCCACAAATCGTTTGGGTTTCTAATACCATGATGGGAACGGACTCCATTCCTAAGTAAAAGTACAATTAAAGTTCATGAAATTAGTATCGTTTCACTCTGATGTCAGCCAAAACTGCTCTTCGCAGCACCCACAATGTCCCCAGTAGTGACTCCACCTGCAATTCATACAAAGTTACATGTATTGGTAGCATATCTAAATATGATTGTATAATCTTTTTTATAAGACCCGCTGCTCCTACTACTATTGGAATTATCTGGGTATGTTTCTTCCACATTGCACTCGTTTCTGCTTGCAAATCCTGATATTTTAAAACTCTCTCTGTCTCTTTCTCTCTCTACACAGGACACTGTAGTCACAGGGTATGGCGATTTCACTGGTCAATGCTACTTCTGTCTGCTTTTCTTGGACCACTATATCCGGTTTTCTAGCAAATATCTTTTGAACTGTTGGTAATGGAAGATCCCATGTGATGTAGACTTGATGCTTTGTGGCTCATGTTTCTAGTTTTCAGCCACTTCAGTACCATAATGTTTGCACAATCCACAGTGCAATAGTCTCACCACATTATTCTGCCTTTCAGTATACAGTCCTTCTGTCATTAGTATGTCGCAACCAGCAACAAAGTGGGCAACTGTTTCCAATTCTGTTTTGCAAAATCTTACATTTGTCTTTCTCCCACATGTTCAACGGACTTTGTAAACCAACGTGGATGTAGCCCACTATCTTGTGCAGCCAATATTAACCTTTCATCTCTTGGTTTGAATTCGCCTCTCCTTAACCATTCCTGCATTCGTTCCTGATCAACATGAGGTTCTCCCAGAAGTTTTCTATAGTTACAATTATATTTATGCATTTTCCACATTTCTTGCCTTCTCATCTGGTCCTTCACCTTATTTATTTTGTTTTTTGGCACATTCAGTTGCTGCCTGGTTTTTATCCACTTGTGGTTTGATTTCCATTCCTGCTTGATGCCAGTATGCTTCTGCTAGATTAAGCAGAGAAGTCATCTTACTTCATGTTTCAAAACTTTCACTACATTTGGGTCTTGTGAGGTCAGCAGATGTGTGGTATCCCACAACTGCAGAACTATACGTGCAATCAGTTTCAAGGAGGCCCATCCCTCCTTTAGAATAGGGAATATACAACTTTGGTATGCACTGATTTCTATAAATCATTTGTTGAACATGAAGCATCCATCCTGCTTATTTGTCTAATCTATCCAACATGTTTTGGGGTGAGTCAATCACTCCAAAACTGTAAGTTAGGAAAGGAACAGAAAATTGGTTTATAGCTTGGATTTTGTTCCTAGATGTCAACACTGTTTTCAGAATTAATTTAAATCTTCTAAAGTTCTCCTAAGTTTTAGTCACATTTGTGTTTTACTGTTGAGCCTTCATCAATTGCCAAATATTTATACACTCCCTCTTGCTCAAGTTCTTTTATATCACATTCTTGTCCCAAACTGATGTTTTCTTGGTGCTGCAGTTTTCCTGCCTTAAAATGTTGCTTTTGCACATTTATCAAGACCAAATGACATTCTTACACCATCTGAAAAAGTTTTGACAACTTGCAGCTGTGCTTTCAGTTAGTCATCTGATGACCTATACAGTTTGAAATCAACAAGGAGAAGATAAGAAGTCTTTACACTTTGTTGTTTTCTAGGAACCAAATTACAGCTACAGCCTATGTTGTTTTCTAGGAACCAAATTACAGCTACAGCCTACGCTGATAAGTAGACAGCTTAATGGGTTAAGAGCAAGGCAGAATAGCAGTGACAGAGTCACCCTCGAATATCCCCCTTTGAATTTTTATCCCTGCGATAATAATTTGCCTTTTATCATGGCTTAATTGCAAAGTAGTCTGCCACTGTTTCATGGTCACTGTAATGTAGTCTATCAGTGTATGATGCAGCTTATACATTTTAAGCACACAATTATCCATGAATGTGGCTATCAAATATTTTTTTTTTATAGTCAATCCTTGCCATACTTAGATTCTTCCTCTTTTTACAGTTCTCCACTATGACTTTATTTTACAGCAAATGATCCTTTGTTCCATATGACTTTCTTTTATTGCCTTTTTCTTCTATTGCCATAACTGGATTTTCTTCTAAATGACTACAGACTCAGTCGGCATCAATTCCAGTGTATAGTTCATGGTCTTGTGATTGTAGTATCGGAGCAGTCTGTAGATATTCAGTGTGCGCAGAATTTTCTCTCATTTTGGGTTCAGGAAAGAATAAGGGGAGATGAATATATCCGATTTATAATAAACTCCAAAATCACTTTTGGCATGAAAAAGGATTGGTTCTTAAGGAAAGTCTCACTTTATTAATGATCAGATAGGGTTGAATCGTATTAAAAGCTTGCAACTCAGAGGTCAGAAAAGTGAGCAAAAGTGCTTTCCATGTTAAGAACTTCAAATTACCTTTGTGAGCTGGTTCAAAATGAAAACAAAAACGTAAGTTTTCCTAGTTAAGATCCCAAGGAGTCATTTTCTAGATGGATGAATATGCAATACTCTTTTCAAAAACTGCTTAATATTGTACATTGTTGGTCCATCCATGGAAAGACAGAAATAACTAAAAGCCGAATCTTAATAGAAGAGCAGAAAAGGCCAAATTTTAGCAACTCGCACAAATACTGTAGAACCAACGGAGTTTCTACCTTAAAAGGATAGTGTTCATTTTAGATCAGCAGCTATAAAATCTTCCCCACTTTTCTGCATATGATTTTACAGTAGCGGGTTTTTAGCCTCCTTTAATACCTGATGCATGTACTCACTCTACTACCTAGGCTATGACCTGAGAACTTGAAGGTAGGGGTAGATCAGAAAACCTCTGCCCAGTGTGAATAAGCCCATCCCATCAAGAAATTGTGGTAACTGCCCTCGTTCATTTTCAAAAGAAGGGAGACTCCATTATTGCCCAAGTCAAAAGGGAGATACCAGCATTAATTTTGAGGAGACCTTCAGGATCTTTAAATGTACTATGTTTACTAGAGAAAAGGTTGGAAAGGCATACATAAACCTTCCCATTCATGGGAATGAAAAAGGACATGTCCTCCAGGCCTTTATGCAAGGAGTCCTGGAACATAACTTCTTTAACTGTCTTGTTGTAAATGAGGAGTTCCTCACAGGTGTATAAACTTCATGGAGCATGGGGATCTGTCCTGGTCCTGCTCATCTTCTCCACCAAATAAATTCTGCTCTGACAGAATGAAGATTGCAGGGGCAGATTTATCTGTAGGCAAGTTACCAGGGTAGAACTGCTAATCCACAAAGGTGGTATTTTTATGTACCACACAAGTGTGACGCTGTCAGTAATGACCAACAGAGGTCCTGGAACCCATATATTGTTCAAGGTTCTGGATGCACTTGTCAGTACTATCATTTCCTTAATAATCACATGCTTCTTTTTTCTCTAGTTGGTTCCAAATACCTTGAACTTTTACCCCTTTGGAAACAACCCCCCCCATACACAATCTTATGCATCCGTACTTACAGGAGTATGACTTGAGAGAGAAGTACAGAAGATGTGGATTGAAGGATAACAGAGTCACACACCAGTGAAGTTACCCCTCAACAAAATTCAGCACCAGAAATAGAATGCCAAGTCCAGACTACCGTGACCTACTGAATTTTTCACGTGAATAACCTGGCTACAGGAATAATGAGAACTTTAGATGCCATAAATCCTAATTTCCTGAGGTAATCTCCTGTTGTGCGATTTTGGACAGAAAACACCAGGGGAAAAAGAAGTTATGTACTCACCATAATGTTCCATGTGAGCTGTTCCATCTCACCTTCATTCTTCACTGAGAGGTTCAGAGCCGATCCTCGGCTCCAACACGGCCGACTAGCAAGCTCAAAGTTTTCCAGTAGCTTGAGACCCAATCCCTTATCCCACAACGCACTGCTGGAATTACCTCAGATCTTGTTTGCTGTGTACCATTATAGAGATACAATAAATTATTTTGCCTAGACATGAAGACACATTGAAACACCAGGATGAAGACAGCCTCCAGGTCAACTGCCAGCCAGGAGGAGGAAGGAGGGAGGGACGTGAGAATGAAGGTGAGATGGAACAACTCACATGGAACGTTATGGTGAGTACATAACCTCTTTATGTGAAGTTGTTCAATCTCACCGTTCATTCTTCACTGATGGGTAGCGTCCCTAGCACCCTAACCTTGGGTGGCTCATGGAAGTAAACTCTTCAGAGCCGTAGAACCAAATGAAGCCCTGTCCCTAGAGGCCTTATCCACTTTGTAGTGAGTTAGACCATGTGGCTGCCGCACAGATGTTGTCCAGGGGTAATTTGGCTTGAAAGGCTGCGGAGGTAGAAACTGCTCTGGTTGAATGAGTCTTAACCTTACTAGACAAGAGCATGTTATGACAAGAATAGGTGTAAGTAATGCAATCTGACAGCCACTTAAAGTTGTTTTGGCTTCAGGTTTACCTTTCCTGGCCTCAGAAAAAGACACAAAAAGCTGATCTGATTTCCTAATGTCTTTTGTTCCGTCTAAATAAAATCAAAGTTGTCTATGAACATAGAGTTTATGCAATATATATTCCAATTTGTTGGTATGATTACGGAAGAAAACTGGCAACTCATTGACTTGATTGATGTTAGTCTCTGAACATACTTTAGGATACTCTGTCAGCTTGAAAGACCATATAAGGAGGCTTGATGGATAGGGCTTGGACTCTGACACTCTGCGGGCTGAAGTGATGGCTACTAGGAAGAGTTTTCCACAATAGAAATTTTAGCTCAGATTTTCATGATAGAAATTTTAGCTCACAAGATGATGCAGGCTCAAAAGGAGGAAGAATGGATGCGAGATAACATAAAATTCAAATTCCAGGGAAAATAAGGAGTCTTCACTGGAGGCCTCATGTGAAAGGAACCTTTTAGAAAAGCTTTAGACAATTGGTGAGCCATAACATTCAATCCATCGATCCCTAGATGGAAATTAGATATAGCAGTTAGTTGTACCCACACCGTAGCAGCCGCTGCTCCTTTGTTGAGTCAGGAATTGTAAAATAGAAGATAATGGCACTTGGTAAGGGTCAATATTATGTGAAGAAGCCCAAATGGAGAATCTCTTCTACTTACCAAGATACAATTTTCTAGTGGAAGGCTTATGGGAAGCCAACAAAATTTAACTAGTGTCATGGGAAAGATTATAAAGCCTGGCTAGGCGGGGAATTGTAGGAGCCAAGCAGTTAGCTTCAGTGCCTGCAATGATGGATGAAGATCCCCTGATGGATGTGTCAATAAGTCCAGACCTGGGTCCAGAATCCATGGGTCTTCCAGAATGTGATGGTAAAGAAACCAAATCTGCCAAGGCGGGGCTATAAGGATGATTGTCCGTCCAAGAGACTTCGCTTTCTGTAAAAATCTGGGTAGCAGAAGAATTGGGGGAAATGCGTAGAGCAGACCCGGGGCCACTCGTGGACAAGAGCAACCCTAGGGGACTGACCTGGAGGGGGAATCTGGGCAAAGAAGCTTCTGCATTTGTTGTTATGACTGGCAAACTGGTCGCAGGAAGGCTGGCCCCATTTGCGGAAAATCCTGTCAGCAATCTCTTGTTTGAGGGACCATTCGTGGGACAAGAAAATTGCCCTGCTCAGTTTGTCCGCTATGACGTCGGATTTGCCCGGGATGTGCATTGCTAACAGAAAGCGCTGGGTTGGCACTGCCCACTGCCATACTCTGAGGGCTTCTCGGCAAAGGAGGGTAAGACCTGGTCCAGTCTTGCTTGTTCAGGTACCAGACCGCTGACATGTTGTCTGTCTGTACTGCAATTGTTCCTAGAGGAAGAGATTCCTGAAAGTATTGCAACGCTAGAAGTACTGCTCTCATCTCCAGGACCATTGATATGCAGATGTGATTCTTGATCTGCCCATGTGCCTTGGGCAGTCTTTCCCTGAAAATGCCCCTCCCACCCTATCAGGGAAGCGTTCGTGGTCACAGTGGCAACTGGAGGGGGTAGCATGAAAGGACGTCCTATTGTGACATGAAGAGACGTCAACCACCACTGAAGATCCTTCTTGCAGGAATTCGTTATCAGGATCATGTGATTCATTGGAAGTTTTTGACAAGACCATTGAGTGAATAGGAGCCATTGAAGGATCCTCATATGCATCCTTGTTAACAGGATTGCCACGATTGCTGCTGCCATCAATCCTAGTACTTTCAATACCTCTGCAGCTGGTGCTTTGTTCTTTGATACCAAGGACATGATGTGTTGGCGAAGAATACAAACCCTTTCTGGTGGAAGACGAAGAGAGGTGGTTGATGTGTCCCTATAAAAATTATATGCTGCGATGGCAACAAGGCAGACTTTTCGAAGTTGACTGTAATGCCTAGCTGATCGCAGAGTGTCCGAGTAGCCTCTCTCGCTTGAAGAATTTGATGCCTGGTGGTGGAGGTAAGGAGCCAATCGTCCAAGTACGGAAACACCTGGAATCCTAGACACTTCAGGTGAGCCATGACTACTGCCATGCACTTAGTGAACACTCTGGGGGATGCAGTGAGACCAAAGGGCAGGGCTCGGAATTGATAATGATTGGCTCCCAGCTGGAAACGCAGGTGATCCCTGGATGGTCTGGCCATCTTTATGTGGTAGTACGCATCCTTGAGATCGATCAAGCATATCCAATTGTCTTTCCCTAAAGAGGGAAGTATGGACTGTAGCGTGACCATTTGGAACTTCTTTCCTCACAAATTGGTCGAGTCTGCCAAGATCCAAAATGGGTCTCCAGTCCCCTGATTTCTTTGGAATCAAAAAGAATCTGGAGTAAGTTCTGAATCCTGTTTGGTCTGCCAGGACTGGCTGGATGACTTTTTCTAGCAATCGACGTACCTCTATTGTTGCTTGTTCCCTGTGACTGGGTGGAACGTCTGGGATTTTTTTGACGGGGAGGGGCTGGGTGAAGAACGATATGAAATACCCTCAGGAAATAATACTTTGCATCCTACTGTTGTTTGTTATGTCTAGCCAGGCTTCTGGGTACAATGACAAGCGTCCCCTGTCTCCAGAGTAGGACAGCCAGGCCTCCCTTCAGGAGAGCTGGTAGGACTGACCAGAGAAGTGATCTCCGTCAACCTGGTGTTGCGGACCCCCTCTGCCACGAGGGTGGCGTCTTCCATTGTAACCCCCTCCTCTGCCTCTGGCGGGAGGCTCACCATGTGTGTCTTGAAAGGCTCCTTGGGCTTTCCAGAACCACATCTTTCCTCCCCTCTGACCTTTCGGAAAGTGTCGAGTGGGGGTGGAAAAACAGTCTTTCCTTCTTGTTCACACCTGGTCAAAGTCTCCTTCACCTTTGGCCCAAACAAGGATGAGCAGTCAAACGGGGTATTTGTAAAGGAAGACTTGAAGGGTTCCGCGAAGGAACAGAGTCGCATCCAGGCATGCCTACGAAGAGCAATTCCTGTACCTGCAGCTCTACTCGAACCATCAGCTGTGTAAGATACGAGACGAATAAACGAGTTGACTATTAAATTAAGGGTAGCAAGCTGGGTAGCAATTTTGTCGAATACACTCGTAGCTACAGCAACCTGAAGAGCATCTCCCAACTCCTTAGGAGATCTCTCTGCAGTCTTGTAAAATGGGTCAAGTAGTTCAGTGATCTGAGTGAGAAAGTCGCTGAACTAAACATGCGTTTCCCATATCTATCCATGATCCTAGATTCTCTGTTAGGAGGATGGATAGACGAGGAAGTCTCAGACATTTCCTTTTTGGTGGCTGCAGTCACCACCATGGCATCAACAGGGACTCCCTTGGTCAAAAAGGACTTGTCTACAGGGGCAGAAATATACTTATTAGGCCTCCTAGGGACAGGTTCCATAGATTCTGGTGACTCCCACACCCTACGAGAGACCAGATCCATAAGCTCATCGTAAGGTGGAGACACCCAAGAGGTGGAAGGTTGAGACCCTAACACCTTCAGGAGAACCAACTCGTCCTCAGTAGGGCTCTTGGACTGCCAATCACCCCTCTGCCTAAGAATTTCAAGGAACTCCGCAAAGGAGATGTCCTCAGAGGGGGATCTAGGGGACTCTGATTCATCCATGTCGGTGTCGGATGTAAGAGACTCCTGTGGGGAGTCCAAATGCCTCCTCTTGCATAACCTCTTCCTGGGGACTTCTTCAGGGGGAAACTTCTGAAGAGGTCTCAGAAGAGCAGGGAGCGCCCTGTGGGGCTACCTGAGGCTCTGGGTCTCTACGCTTGGGATGACCGGAGGAAACAGGAACTGACACAGGCATTTTAGGGGACGAAGAGGCCAGACCTTGACATGAGGAAGTCTTAGGAGACAACACTCACCTCATGGCTTTGAATGCACCATGGCTCCAATGAGGAGTCGATGGATCAGGAGCCGTGATCCCCTCCCGCACCAAAGCAGAGCTCAGCAGAGCCAAAGCCCCGAGAGGAAGAGTCGACACAGACAAGTCGGTGAGACTATCCTCCCCGGACCCAGCCAGAGTTTTCGGCTCCTAGAGTCACCGGTCGGCATCAAGGACGTGCGAGCAGATGGAGCCGGTGTTGGTTCCAAGGGATCCACAATCATCAGGTCGGCCTCCTCTGGCTCCGATGGTCCGGTATGGCTCGGAGGAGGTGCAGACAATTCAGGAGTAATGGTCTTCGGCTGCGACTGTTGGGTCTGAGCAGACAGCAATTTAGCTAGGCTGGGTACCTTTAAAAGTTTCTGAACCAGCCGGTCCACATCCAGATCAGACAGGCTGACCGAAGACCTGGAGGAGTGAACAGATGGGAGCTGATTGGAGAAGTAGAGAGGGAGGTTTTTCGGCAACTGGTTCCTGAGCCGTGTCCAGAGTCTGAAAAGAACAGACTGTCAGCTCCGAAGTCAGTGGAGCCAAAGTCACAACACTCGCCAACTTTTTCCCTTTCTTTGTCCTGTATTCTGAGGAAGATTTGGATGATTTGCTGGCCCCATCCTGGTCAGACAATGCCTCTGAGAAAGGGTGCTCAATAATACCCCTGTCAATTAAACTTACTCTTCCTTTCTGCAAGTACTCAAGTAGAAAAGGAGTGGCAGATACTACATGACTCCTGCAGGTGCACCTCACCCAAACAGTACACACACACTGCACATGGGCATCTGTAACGGACATCTTTTGTCCGCAGTCTGGGTACTTTTTGTACCTAGACTTTGGATGCTTTTCCTTTTCTTCAGACATAGCACTAACTGAAAAAACAATTCACAGAAGAGAAACCTCACTGTATAACTATATCAAATAGTTTAACCTAGAGAGGATTTCTCTAATTAAATACAAACAGCAATGCAGAAAGACAGTACAAACGGCCCAAAAGGCAACTAGTAACAACAATCCAATATCAAAAAAGCCCAAAAGGGTAACTCTTAATCGAACAGCTGTACGAAAAGGCCCAAGGCAAATAGTAGAGATTTACTGGGAAAGGGGGAAAACAGAAAGAGAAAATCTGCTAACTAGATAATATTCTACAATTATAATAGTAAAAAGATAAAATTCAAATAGAAAAACTTTCTGAAAGTTGAAAAATTCCCACAACAGTCTCGAGCAACGGGGGAAACCAAGAGATCAGTGCCACGGCAAACTAGATCTGAGACAATTCCAGCAGTGCATTGTGGGATAAGGGGTTGGGTCTCAAGCTACTGGAAAACTTGACTTGCTTGTCGGCCATGTCGGAGCTGAGGATCGGCTCCGAACCCATCAGTGAAGAATGAAAGGCAAGATTGAACAACTTCACATGTAAAGTTATGCAAGTAAACTTACAATATCAATAACAATAAAATAGATGTTCAAATGATGACTGCTGCAGTAGCCTTAATGATATGTTATGTCCTGCTAAGGATACAGCACCTGGCAAATTTCCAAAGCTTAACAGCACTTTCTACATGCCAAACCCAAGCTGAGCTGAAGAAAAAGACTGGTTTGGCAGTCAAGCCCTTCAAAGCAACAACTAATGCGGAAAATGAAACAGAAAAAGCAACTTTATCAAAGCTATTGAGTACTTCCATCCTAGAATATTTAACAGACTTCAGAGTGAACATTTGATGTAGCAATTAACATTTATATTCGCCAAGTCAGCGGATTTAAATTAACCACAGGGCCTTGAAACTCAAAATAATTATATATTTTTTAAATATTTATGTATCTGTTTTGGTCACAAAAACATTCCATAAAAATCATCTTTACTGCTTTTTCATTTTTCCACTTTAGTTGGTGCTAGACTTTAGTTGTTTTTGCATTCAGATGTATTTTCCAAGGCTGCTAAAACTGGAGAAATAGCCACAGGTCAAAACAGCTCTGCTGAATCTCTGATACTTCCTTTTGTTCCCACTCAACTCCTCCATTCTGTCAACCATGTCAGAAAATGATAATTTCCCTACTGCAGAGTCAGAAGATGTGTTTTCTTCCGACTCAGATTCCAATTATCTGGGGTAGAAAACTGAGGCAAAATTAAAACATTTCCTGCACATCAAAATGAGAAGCTGAAGAGGACCTTTTTTTTTTCTTTTAGAATGTGGATAATGTGGAGAAGACACTGACTGCAGAGATTGTCAAAGACTTATTTAAGGCATTCCAAAATAAAACCTGTCTTCTTTCGACTCCTTTGAAGAAGGAGTTCATGGAGTGGACATATGTTTCAGCTTACAAGTCCTCTTCCCGGGAATCTGAATGGAAGAGGAGGATTCCAATGTCTGCCCCCCCAGCTGAGACACAGCATGTGTTGCAAGAAAAACAGAAACCTCACTACTAACCTTTCTTGAGGACCTGAGGAGGGATGTCCAAGAACTGGAATCTAGTTTAAAGCCTTTAGCTTCTGGTTCTCTAAATGATGGATTAAGGAACTGCATCTGCTTCTATGGGTTTTGAGAGTGAAAAATTGACAAAACAGACCATCACTGAATGTCATGTTCCTCGCCTGAACAAACATCGATATGCTGTTTAATGATCTTTATTAGGAACTTGTCAACAACATGAACACTCCCCCCTTCTCCTACAAATCACAAAAGATATAGAAGAAAAAAAAAAAAAAAAAGGCGCACTTTTTCACAAAACAATATAGAAAGGAAGTTTCCAATGAGTTACTTATCTACCCACTTGAAAAAATAACAAACCTAAGAAGATGCAGCTAACTGCAAGTCTTACTGGCAGCTTCAGCAGCAAAAAAGTTCAGTTTTTGGTGCCGGTACATCTACTTCTATACTGGTACTCACTCATGCTTCTTCAAATGCAAGGACGTGTGGAAGATGCATCCAGACAGCTTCCAGAGCTATAGGGTGTTATCCCTGGCATAATATGTCCCAAACAGCTTGGGTTAATGTTCATCATTGGATCACTGTTGTAGTAACTAAAACTGGGAAATTAGATGTCTATGTGGACCAGTTGATGGTACCTAGGACTGCTTCTCATAACACCTTTGGCAACTTTTAGCAAATTTCTCAGAAATATGTAATGACTTACTCAAACAATGCACTTGGATGACAATTTCAGCTATAAATGCTCATATAAATTTCCTGAAAATGTCTCTGCATTTATAAGTTTAAAAGTGGTATTGAGGCACTGCTCTTTTCTTGGACCCCTCTGAATGAAAGGCACCCTTTGGCCTGCCTTTGTTGCTAGGAGCCATTCCATCTGATGAAGGGCCAAATGTAAATAAATACACGCACTTGTGTTTTCTGACCACATTTTACTGCATAATATGAACTGTATGCTCCTAGGCCAAAAGATTACTCTGAAACGCACCTCAAAGGGGTACTGCAGAAGGAGAAGTAGGTAAAGAGAGGGTAGCGGTTAGTCTTAAGATCTGTGATTATATGAGATAAAAGTACAGTTTTGTACCTACCATAAATGTAGATGTTCGAGGATCCACATTGCTGCAGTCATAACCTGTGGGTAGTCCGCTATCCTCGGTCGGCCCGAATACCAAAGAGTTAGGCTGGCGTCGGTCATGGCGCCCGGAGCTGACGTCAGTACGTAGTGGTACTTAAGCGCATGACCGACGCCATATCCTCAGTCTTTCTTGCCCCAGATGTCAGAAGGCCTTAAAAAAAGGAAAGACCAGAGCCACAAAGGAGAAAATAACAATCCCCAAGGAACAATAACAACCACAACAACAAACAACCCAAACCATAGAGGGGAAGGAGGGGGGGGGGGAATAGGACTGCAGCAATGTGGATCCTCAAACATCTACATTTATGGTAGGTACAAAACTGTACTATGTTCTTCGTCTCACATTGCTGCAGTCATAACCTGTGGGTAGAATCCCAAAGCAAAGGAAAAGGGAGGCTGGCAAACTAAAAAGCATTAGGGGCTGCTAACATGCCCTGTAAGACTGCAGTGGCAAACCCAGCCCTGGACTTGGAGTAAAGAGGGAGATGGTAATGCTTAGTAAAAGTGTGAACTGAACTCCAAGTAGCTGCTTCCAAAATATCCTTAGTAGCTACACCCCTCAAAAAAGCAGTAGATGTGGCAGTAGCCCTAGTGGAATGAGATCCAATCCCAGCAGGCACATTCTTCCCATGATGAGAATAACAAAAGGCAATACAATTAGTTATCCACTTTGAAATAGTCTGCTTAGAAACAGCTTTCCCTTGTGAACTCAAAGCAAAAGAAACAAATAACTAACTGTTGAGTCTGTCTGAACTCCTTAGTTCTGCTCAAATAGTAACTAACTGCCTGTGTATATCCAAAGAATGCAAGATTTTTTCCCCCTTATTTTGGGGATCAGCATAAAAGGTAGGCAAATGGATAGACTGGTTCAAGGCCACATTAGAAATAACTTTTGGCATAAAAGTAGGGTTAGTACGTAAGGAAACTCTATCCTTATGGAATATCAGAAAGGGTTCAACTGCCATGAGAGCCTGCAATTCAGATACCCTTCTAGCAGAAGTAATGGCCAACAAAAAGGCAGTCTTCCAAGACAAAAACTTCAAATCCGACGTAGCTGCAGGTTCAAAAGGAGGCAAAGTAAGCTTCTCCAACACAAAATTGAGATCCCAGGAAGGAGTAGGAGCTCTACGTGGGGGTCTTATATTTTTTGCCCCTCTAAGAAATTGCTTAAACAAAGGGTGAGAAAACAAAGGAGGGTCACAATCATAGTGAGCAGAAATGGCTGCAGCATGAACCTTCACAGAGGAAAATGACAAACCCTTGTCTAGTAATTCAGTAAGGTACTGCAGTGTAAAACTCAAATTAGGTACAGAGACATCAAAGTCCTTTGTTGTGCTCCAAAGAAAAAATCTCCTCCATTTATCAGCATAAACCTTTCTAGTGCTGGGCCGTCTGGCTTCCAAAATGACATGCAAAACCTGTTGAGGAAGCTGAGAACCCACAGGCTCTAAAACAGAATTCGCCAGGCCGTTAGATGCAGGGACTGCACCCTGACATTGAGCAAATGACTGCTTGACTGGGACAACAAGTGAGGAAGCTGTGGCAAAGGCCAAGGAGGCTCCTGAATTAAACTCCTCAGCAGAGGATACCAGTGCTGTCGTGGCCAATCTGGTGCTATTAAAATCATGCAAGGCTTGTCCCGCCTGACTTTCAAGAGTACCTTGGTAAGGAGAGGCAGAGGAGGAAAAGCATAGACGTGAAGGTTGTTCCAACTGAAAGATAGAGCATCCACTTTCCAAGCTTTTGGGTGAAACATCTTTGTGCAAAATTTTGGTAGTTGGAAATTTAGAGGGGAAGTGAACAGATCTATGTCTGGAGTTCCCCAAGCCACTGTCAACTGTTGGAATACTTGAGGATCCAATTTCCACTCGTGGGGATCCACAATTTGTCTGTTCAATACATCTGCTAGGGAATTCTGTGCCCCTGGCAGAAACCGTGTTTGAAGAGTGATGAGCAAACTCAGAGCAGTCTCCCACAATATCATAGCTTGTCTGCAAAGAAGGTAAGAATGGGTTCCCCCCTGCTTGTTGATGTACCACATGACTGTAGTATTGTCTGTTCGTATCAACACCTGTCCTGGCTGAAGTAGGCCCTTGAAAGCCATCAGGGCAAACTGGACTGCTAACATCTCCTTCATGTTGATATGCAAATGCTGTAGTCTGGGAGGCCACGTGTCTTGAATCCATTTCCCATTGAAGTGTGCTCCCCAAGCCAGGTCTGAGGCATCCGTCGTTATGATCTGACTCGCCTCTGGTCGGGTCACAGAGAGTCCCTTGTTTAGGTGACATTCCTGTGCCCACCACAAGAATTCCTTTTGGATGCAAGGTATTATGTGAATGACAGTGTCCAAATCGTGGCAGTGTTGAGTCCATACACTTTTGAGATACCATTGTAGCTTCCTCATATGCAGTTTGGCATTGGGAAGTACCAGAATGCAAGATGCCATGAACCCCAAGGCTTGAAGAACTGTCCTTGCAGTCAGCCTGGACAGTACTGATAATTGCTGGAAGTATAGATGAAGAGTTCTTTGTTTGTCCGGGGTCAGAAAAGCCATCTGAGAGGCTGTATTCAGTCTCACACCCAGAAAGCACATGTCCTGAGAGGGTACTAGACTGGACTTTGTTTCGTTCACAGAATACCCTAGGCACCTTAAAACTGCCATTACATACTGTAAATGTTGAAGTAACTTGTCTTAGTCTTGAGCAAGAATCAGGCAATCGTTCAGATAAGGATAAATTTGTATTCCCCTCAGTCTTAAGAAAGCTATTACAGGAGCCAGAACTTTTGTGAACACCCTGGGCGCAGTAAATAAACCAAAGGACAATGCAGAGAACTGATAATGAGAAGTACCAGCCCGAAAACGCAGGAATCTCCTGCAGCTGGGCCTGATAAGAATGTGAAGATAGGCCTCTTTGAGATCCAGAGTTACCATCCGGTGATTTTTGCCTAGCAGAGGCAGAAGTTGCTGTAATGTTAACATCTCGAACTTTGGAATGTCTAGGTATGTATTGAGAATGGACAAATCCAGAATTGGCCTCCAAGTGTTTCCTTTCTTTGGCACTAGGAATAGACGAGAATAAAACCCTAGGCCTTCTTCTGACGGAGGTACCACCTGGATTGCCCCCATCTGTAAAAGCAAAGAAATTTGTTCCTGGGCCTCCAGCCTGTGCTGAGGAGGTACATCTGGCATGCCTTTGAAAGGAGGAAGTGTGAAAATAAAACTTGTAGCCTTGATTTATTATGTCCAACACCCATTTGTCCTGGGTGACCAAATGCCAATTTTGTTTGAAAAGTGCCAACTTTCCTCCTAGAGGAGCTGCCAGAAAAGAAGGATCTGGCAGCTGAAGATACAGGTCATTGGGTCTGTTTACGAAAAGGCTGACCCCTGCCCTCACCAGAAGATTGTGCAGGAGAACTCCAAGTCCTAGGTCTGAAAGAGCCCTGAGCGTGAGCCCTGCCCCTACCACGTCTAGACCTGCCCTTAGACTGAAAATCTGAAGAAGGGTAAGACCATCCTCTTGCAGGCCAATTCCTGCTAAACTTAGGGGGCTGCACTTGCAAAAATTCCTTAACCGTCTGCATAGACTTAGCTTTGTCTTCCATCTTTTTCAAAACCGACTCCACAGGGGAACCAAAAAGAACTTCAGATTGAAGAGGAGCATCCAAAATCCGAGCTTTAACATGTTCTGACAAATTTTGATCCTTAATCCAGGCATGTCTACGAATAACTGAACCAGTAGCAGCCACCCTGGAAGAAGCCTGAAGGGCATCAAAGCCACACTGCAAGGAATGTTTACCAACTTGATCTGAAGCATGAACCAAGTCCTGCAATTCCTTACACTCTATACCCTCAGATAGAGCATCTACCTTAGATTTTAACTGACCTAACAGAAAGTTCTGATACTTCAGCATATGAAATTGGCAATTTAAAGCCCTCATAGCTAACGTAGAAGAGGTGTACACTTTTTTACCCCACCTGTCCAACGCTCTAGAATCTTTATCCAAAGGAACTGGATTCTTAACCACAGAAGCCCTGACACCTTTAGGCCCTTGAATAACAGTTTCCGGGTCAGCTCTAGGACTCTTATACAAATATTTATGTGCCTCTGGAACTCTGTAATACCTGTCTGGCTTGACAGGGGCAGGGGGTAAAGAATCAGGATTAAGGGAAGCTTCAGAAAAAACATCCTGAACAACATCTAAAACAGGGGGAATAGCCAAAGGTCTATGTTGTGGCAAAAACAAAAACTCCCTAAGCCTCTTACGAGAATCTGAAAAATCCTGACCTTCCCACTTGAAATGCTCCCTCATGGAATGCAAGTTTCAGAAAAGGAAAAATCCTCTGGAGGAGAAGCAGAAGGACAGGAATCCTCTGCATCTGAATCTGAATAGGGAGGAAAATCCTGAATATCCTCAGCTGAGGACTCAGAGTAGTCAGAGGAATGCTCCATACCCTCTAAATCTGTCTCCACCCTAGGCCTCTTCTCTGGAGGGGGCATAGAACCCCTGATCAAAGTAATCAAATCCTCTGCCATTTTCAACATATGTTTTTTAGGAACAGAGCCCGAAGAACTAGGGCTATGGCCCGTACCAGAAAGACCAGGCCTAGCCTTAGCAGGGCCTTTAGAGACTGAAGTAGAAGGCCTAATAACCTTTTGTAAGGATGGAACCACAGAAACTTGAGAAGCACCCTCGGCCTGGCCTAACTCCTGAGAGGCCAACTCCTGTAACAGTAAAGGTTCCCCCTGGGATTCAGCTGAGACCTCGGCTGGATCCACAGATTCAACCGTAGATTCCATAGAACCGGCGTCCGCAACGGACGACTCATCCGGTTTTGACCTTAAAGATTTATCTTTTCGCTTTTTTGCGGTAGCGGGCGTCGGAGGATCCGACGGCATGTTGTAGTTACACCGCTTACCGAAAACTAACCAAGCACAGTCTAATCTGCGTTTAATGGTGCGCTTATTAAATCTAGCGCAAAAGCGACACCCGACTACGTCGTGCCCAGGCCCCAAGCAAGGAATACAGAGAGAATGATAGTCCCTATGAGGTATCAGTTTCCCACAAGAAATACAATTATTAACTTTTTCTGACATCCGGATTAACTGAGGCAAGAAAAGACAAAAATTTTCCCCAACGGGGTACTTAGCCCAACTTGGTCTTCGGTCTGAAACTCGAAAATTGAAAATTTCAGAACGCCGAACGGCACTTGCAAACGCTGCTTCTGCTTTGGACCACGCGGCAAGAAAGACTGAGGATATGGCGTCGGTCATGCGCTTAAGTACCACTACGTACTGACGTCAGCTCCGGGCGCCATGACCGACGCCAGCCTAACTCTTTGGTATTCGGGCCGACCGAGGACAGCGGACTACCCACAGGTTATGACTGCAGCAATGTGAGACGAAGAACATCTGTACTTTCCTTTGCTCATATCCCTCCACTCGCCTAATATTTCCTCCTCTTAATACTTCTCTTCCATACCCTCCTCAATACACACCTCCACTATACCCTCCTCAATACACACCTCCACTAACTGCCACCAAGTTAACTTACACTACCCGTCTACATCCAACCCTACTTGTCTGTAAAAGTATAACATTTAATCTACCCATCATCCCACTATATTGTATCCTATATATAACTTCCATTTCTCATTCAGTTCACCATGCAATTCCTTCACATACCACTGCTAATTCTTCATTTCACAGCCTCTATTCCAACTTCCTATCAAAATCACCCTCTTTTACTTTATACTCCACCTACCAGCCCATTCCCAGCTCCACTTTATTCTAAAGGTCAATAATTCCACATAGCTCCATGCCTACTATACAAATACCCAATCTCTCCTATATATTTAAAACTTAAACCTAAAACTAAGCAGGGATGTACACCCAAACCCAGGTTCCAATACTAGCCATCTCACACTAAACCAATCATATATTCAAAATAGACTAACCAGAACTAACCACAGTAAAGCAAACCTTCTACTTCTAAATATGAACCTCAGGAGCCTTCCAAATAAAATACAAGAATTTCATACATCCCTCCCTCTCTATTCACCAGACACAGCCATTTTAACTGAAACCTGGCTAAAGCCTACAGTAAGTGATGATAAAATATTACTTCATCGCTGCAATATACATAGGCTAGACAGATGAAACAAGATACTGAAAAAAATAAATGAATAAAAAAAAAAAATTGAGTGTCTAGATCCAATCCCACCAATACTCAATACAGAGATGCTATTTACTAAACTAGAAATAAACCCAAAAAAACACAATTATAGCAGTTTACATGGAAATAACCAGTGGAGGAAGTCCTCAGTTATGTTAGGTTATCTCCAACATTCTCTAAAGAAACAATAATTACGGGTGACTTCAAAACAGATACCTCTGACACTCCTCTAATTTCATAAACTTAGATTAATTCGCTCAGCTGATACAATCCACAACCAGAGCAGGAAAAAAAGAAGTCTCAATACTGGTCTGGATCTTAAATAAACCATCACTAATCATGCACTCAGGTTGCCTCACAGATACCATTAGTGACCATTCCCCTACCTATACGGTAAGACAGTACCTGCACCCCCCCCCAAAAGTATTTTATACAGACAAATTTGTAACGCAGAATTTCTCACCTCAAAGCTTTATATCAACCCTAGAGAAATGTGACTGGACTCTTGTACCAACACTCCCATTAGGCACAGTTGTATCATACTTTAACAATACATTCCTAAACATATTAAACAACCCTGCATCCTACAGAACAATTAAATAAAAAAACATCTCCCCCTGGCTAACAAAAGAAGCCAAGTCACTTCTTAGAACCAGAGACAAATCTTGAGCTCATTACCAGTTCTACAAAAAACAAGCCACCTGAGACTCCCATCAGCAACTCGGAAATAAAGCTAAGAAACAAAGACTTGCTACATCAAAACACAACAAAAACACCAAAATAATCGTAAAAAATTTTGGGCCTCTAAAAATCAACTACTACACCCTGATCAAACTAAAACCCCTACACCTAAACAGTACAAGCAACAGATAGTGAAGTAAGTATTGAATTGAGTTGCTATACTAAGTCCCATTTTAAATCTAACCAAAACCTCTAATACACCTCTAACCATTCTTATAGATCTCAACATAACTTCACATACCTTCTCCTTCTCTCTTATTCAAACCAGCTCCATAAAAAAGATGCTATGCAAGCTTAAACCTACCTCCCTTGCTGCCAGTGCAATACCCTCTGAATACCTAAAGATAGCTGCCAGTGCAATACCCTCTGAATACCTAAAGATAGCTGCCAGTGCAATACCCTACCTAGTCTTCATCTTGCTATAAATTTTATTTTGCTTAGAGTTTCACAAGTGGGCAAGTCTTTTTTCCAAGTTCCAATGCTCTTGAGGAGTAGTTATTGTCAAATCTTATCTGATTTTGTTTGTAAGTTAAGGGACTTTTCCTCCAGGACGATTTAAGTACAAGTTCTTTGTCCAAATAAGATAGGAATTTTACTACAATAGATCTTGGTGAAGCATTGGGTGAGGAAGATATAGGTTTTCCTACGGCTCTGTGAGCTCTCTTTATCCCATTAGATAAAACCTTCTATTAAGTCAAGTATTTAAGACAACTAAGAATTTCAAAATAAGATTATTTCCTCACCTTCAGTTTTCTCTGGGAGACCAAATATTCTTATATTATTTCTCCTTTCCCTGTTTTCCAGGTCATCTATTTTGTTGATTAGCCAGTTGTTTTGTTGTAGTAGAAAATCACACGGACTCTCTTCTCCTTTAAGTCTCCCATCCATGTCATTTAGAGAAGTTTCAATATCCATTATTTTAGTTTGTTGTTGCTGCAATATTTCCTTCAGAACATCAGTTTGTTTTTGCCAGTTTTCCTTGAGGTTTTCTAAATTGTCTGAGAGTCTGTCCATTTTCAATGAAAGTTCATGTACAGTAGCTGACATCAGTTGAATTTTCTCTCTCAAGTGTAGTTTCAGAACAGGAATTCTGTGAGTTATTCATTTCCACACAGATAAGGTAATCTCCAGGTTATTTTGACAGGAAAATTTCAATGAATTTTCTTCAAAATTGGTATTTCTGTAGTTTAGAGGTTCCTTAATAATATGTTTCTATTTTTGTTTAAAGATGATGATTACTTCCTTGTACTCTGGCATTAATTTGTGGAGCTCTAAAAAGATGCTGCTATCAGTTGGACACCTAGGCTCTGCCCCCATCTCCATCTTGATAAATCACTCCGTAACTGAATATATTAATAAAATCTGGAAAACTGCCTATATAATTCTACTTCATAAATGAAGACCATGTACTGACATATCTAATTATAGACCCATTGCAATTTTTAATCCACTTTCTAAAATACTACAAAAATGCATACATTTTGAGCTCAAACTAATAGCCTTCTCACTAACTCCCAACACGGCTTCTGACCAAACCACAGTACTACACAAAACTGCTCTTAAGTTTCACAAACACTATTAACCAATACAGAAATAATGGTCTACTTGTCTCCTCAATCTTCCTTGACATGTCAAAAGCTTCCGACACCGTTTCACATCATAAACTACTACATGAACTTGTGTCTCTCAAACTAAGCAATTCTGCCCTCGCCTGGTTTCACAACTACTTAACAGACCGAAAACAAGCTGTAAAATGGCAAAGCGAATTGTCCCAATTATTGCCCGTTTTATTAGAAGTACCTCAAGTTTTCATCCTCATTACACTCCTATTTTACATCTTTACCAACAAACTGTATACTTCTACCAACCTACTCACAATCACACAATATGCAGATGATGCTATATTCATCTGCACAGCTCTTCACACTCCAAACTAAAGAAATCACCCAGCTATCTTTTGCAGCAGTAGAATCTTGGCACTCTGACTCCCACAATCTTAAATCCTAAAAAAAAAAAAAAAAAAAAAAAAAAAAACCCACTGAACTTGTGATTTTTTTTCTAACAAAACAATCCCCCTTTCAAATCTATTCTTCTGACAACAACAAGATTGAACCTGTAACACATACTAAACTACTCGGCGTCACAATAGATAAAAACTTGAAATTTGACAGGCACCTGTCTCTAACCATAATGAAAGTTCACATTAAACTAAGCTCTCTTTATAGAATTAAACCATACCTCACTGATTCCGCAAGACCATCAATTGCCAGAATCTACTCTCTTCCTTTCTCTATGTTTCTGCCATTTTCACCAGCCTAAAAAAACTGTAACAAGGCTAGCGGCCTGCTATAATAAAATTGCCAAATTTGCCAATAACTTCTCGTATAGATCCTGTCACTGCATTGCACTGCACCATCTAAACTGGCTTGAATTGCCCAATCTAACATGTACTCAACTAAAAATGACTCATGGTACAGTATATCTACCAGAAAAATGTCCAGCACTCTGTAACCTACTTCAACCACAAACTAACAAAAGACAACGGAAATCCTCCAACAAATGTCTAATGCAAGTTACTAATACTAACAGCTACTATGGAAACTCTCTCTACTCCAACTCCAATCAAATCTCCAGAACCTGGAACATGAACCCCCCCCCCCAGAATATCATATCCATCCCTAACCCTGCACAATTCAAAACACTGCTCAATATCCACCTATTTCTTGGCTATGCTCCCGTTTAACTCCTGGCTAAGCTATCCCAACTCTACAAGACCTTAATCCTTCAATATAGACATTAAACAATACACCAAATGAAACCTTGTAAATACCATTATTGTACATAATGAACCATCTTATATTCTCAACTACTGTAGCAGCTGCTGTATATACTAATTTCTTTGAAATTTGGAACTGTATAAACTCTGTTGTCTTATACTCTACCATGTATATCAACTTAATCAGCTGGTTATCAAACAAAAATGGAATGACATTACTTTAGGAACATACCATATATTTTCTTGAATTTTCTCTGAAATGCAACTCCTACAGAAAACGACATGAGCCTAGGGGTGTACCCAGTGAATTCCATTTTGTGCTCACAGATGCTTAAAGCTACCCACCAATCTACCTGGCATTTAACAAGTGGTCATACTACTTGAACGGTTGCCCCATCCTACCCCAGACTTAGTGTGTAACAATTTCAGCTGCTCAGTCAAAAACTATTAGGAAAACAAATAAGCGAAAAGATAGCCGATACTTCCTAAAACAGAAATTAAACGTAAAAATGGTAAATCGCTTTTCATCTACTCAATAGCAGACATCAGACCACCATTTATTCAGAGAATCCTTTAAATACTAGTGTACACCAACAGTTACCGCCCCCAATCACAACTTCAAAAGGAAATGATGTAAGCATACTGTTAGTACAGAAAATTGTTAAACATATGTTATGCTAAAATTATGTAATTTTTGACATATGCATATAAAAATAAATATAAAACATATGCTTATTAAAAAGTGAAGTTAATTATTAATTATTAGTTCATCTACTCAAAGCTTTTATCCTTGACTGTTAATGGCCCATTGTTCATTAAGACCTGGTTTACATTACAATTGTAATAATAATTGCCATCTTAATTCAGCTTTTTCTAAAAATAACTCCAGGGTCCACCCCTTGGGTTGCTCATAAATCTGCTGAATAGCAAAAAATTCAAAATTATGATCAACACATGCACGTGTATGTTTCGGTAAAGCATTAGCTAAAGTCCCCCTCCTTATGGCATACAAATGTTAATAAACCTTTTCTTTTAGCATTCTTGTGGTTTTTCCTATATAATAAGCAGAACATTTTTTTTTTTTTTTTTACAGTTAGCTACGTATACCACCCCTTTGGATTTGCAATTCAATTTCTGATGAATATACAACAGATAGCTTTGAAAAGACCTTCATATCTTTGTTTTGAGGAATCTTTTGAATTGCAGTGTGATGTAGGGAAATATTGCCAGCCCAGCTATCTGGAATTTTGTAAGTAATGCTATGCAATTTGTAAATATTGATATGATTTATACAGAATTGCGTGTTATTTACCGAGCTACAATGTAACCACAGCATTCCCTGCTGACTTAGAACAGAAATGCATATAAACCATATACTTGTGAAAATGTACATTTCAACAGTAGAAACTAGAACATAAAAGGATCAACTTACAAAACTTCAAGAAAATAAGTTGAAATTAAACTGCTTTACGATTGCTCTATAAAAGTTCTGTCTCAGTTTCAGTGTAGCAGACAATGTCTAGAGCTAGAAGTTTTTATATTATCTTGAAAGAGAAGTAATTACTAGGTTTAAAATGTAAAAGTGTTATTGTTTTACAACTTTCAAGGTCTGCAAACATCTGAGAGAGATGTACTTTTCGCACAGAGATGTTAAATTCTGTTAGTTTCTGTTTTAGCCTGGGAACTGAAGTCAGATGACAAAGTGATGTCATCCAACCCAGCAGTAATATTTGACATTAATTTAAGAATTCTCTGCGAGAGAGAGAATGTGCATTTTGTGTCTTGGACCTAGCAAGAACATCCACTCATCATCACATCTGCACTTGTCTTGCTCTGTAAAGTATGTTTTTAGGGCATAGTAACTCTTTCAGACATGGTTAGGAATAGAGTAGAGATTAGTTTAGAGGTTTTCTGTACTGATTTGAGACAGTCCTGCAACGTCGTTTTAAAATATTCCCTGTGATTTTGAACTCTGAAGTAACTGTGTGTACTGAGTATTGTCTTGCTCTTTTATTATGTACTATTACTAAAGGAAAACTCCACCCTAGAACTAAAAAAAAAACCACATTTTTTCATTGCAACTGTTTTATTAGCTAGTTTAATGCCTCATAATCACTCCAAGTGCTTTTTTTTTTTTACAGTTTTAATGCGTTTCTCTCAAAATGGTGGATGATGGGGCCTGCCTTGGTAACGTGATCTTATTTTCTTGCTTTCCTTCCTTCTTCCCAGAATACATTTCAAGTCCTCTTTATACGACTCATGCCAGACATAAGGAAGTGGTGCTGTTTTGTCATGCCATTAAAATACAATGGCAGGACTGTGAAGCACTGCCATCTAAACACACCTTCTTCTGTAAAAGAGCTGTTTCTCTGTTTACCTGGGTGAGCCTCATTTATCTGTCTGTCAGAGCTTGTTCTAGCTATAAATAGCTGTTAGCTACTTGCAGCAAAAGAAAGCAGATAAAAACAGTTTTGTTGTAAGATTCTTTTGTAGTCGTAACAGGCTTGATAAACCCTCCCCATACTCTCATGATGAGGTGTGAAAACTCTCACTGCAGTAAATAATCCTTGCTGTACATTTACAAGTGAAAAGTAGTAGGACTCTAAACTTAGTCTATCTGCTACTTCCCAATGCCTTCAAGTGGGAGGATTTTTCTCTCTCATGAATGATGCAGACTTAAAAATGTGCTTTACTAGTTCAATTATTTCTGTCATATTCTCCCTCTTTTTTCTATTTCATATTTATTTATACTTTGGTAACCAGGAAAGTGAACTGGTCCCATGACCCTTTTCAGCCACAACATAAGCTACACTGGCAAAGATAATAACAATTATTAAATGCACTTAAAAATACAAATAAAAAAATACTGACAAAGACATTGACCAAGACTGCATGTGGAACACATAGCCAATGTGGGTGTGACCAAGTAAATCATTGAGCAGCATTTACTAGAATGTATACATTAATAATGCTTAACTATACTATTATAAATTGTACGCACACATAATGCGTGCGTATATGTGCGTGTATATATATATATATATATATATATATATATATATATATATATATATATATAGTGTGTGTGTTTCTGTATATGTGTATGTATATAAAGTACCTGTGCACAAAAGCGTGTGTGTGTGTGTGTGTGTGTGTGTGTGTGTGTGTGTGTGTGTGTATTTAAACACAGTTAAGTACCTCTTGGTTTCCTTTTCTTAGTGTTCTTAATGCTAGGGTGTATGTTAAAGTAAATTCGGCTATACATTATGGTTGCTCTCTGACGATGCAAGGACCGACTCAAAGTCAGTGGGAAGCTCTTACAATGGATCTGCATGTACCAGATATGCATCCCCTCTGAAAGGATGTCACAAAAAGCATAAAAGACATTTTTTATGAACAGTATTAGTGCACCTGATTGATAGGTATGCCACCTGACTCTCTTTCTGCAGCTTTGGCCTGTGTGTGTGTGTGTGTGTGGGGGGGGGGGGGGCTTGAAAATGTTAAATGCATTTATACTTTACAACAAAAAATATTTACTGACTTTTCTCTAAAATGTCACAAAAATCTTTGCTACTACTCCAGTTATCTTAACACAAACTATTATAAATAACATTTAAAGCTTGGAATTTCAATACTGTGTTGCTCCTTATGTAAATTTGTCATAAGTTGACAATTGCCTTTAAATCCCTGACTGATCCGATTGCTTTGTTTTGCTATGAAAAGGAAGTGTTAAGTTCTCCTCTCCTCTGCAATAAAAACAGTGGAAACAATTCCACAGCTTTGTCTTTTTTTATATATCAGCTGCTGTGTTCCTGACATTAGCAGGATTAATTACGCATCTAAGATTCACGGCAGTACCTGACGGGGTAAAATACATATTTAACTGTGTCTATGATATGTCATGCAGGTGGAGACGAATTTCTCTGCAAAGTATGTGAGAAGTTGAGTGTAGGTGGGCTTTCCCTTCCTTTGACTCCAATGCAAGGAAATAAAAGTTTTAAAAAACTACAAGCAAGTTTCTGGTACATATACAATGCTGGAAACATATTGTATGGAGAAAAGAAACTCAACGATTGAGTTAAACTGTATGAGAGGGTGGAGTTTTCCTTTAAATATATTTAAGCCCATATTTGAGAGACACATTTAAGCCCTTGGAGTACTTGCCTATTTTGTAACACTGTACAGGCCACTCCAAAACAGCCTTGCTTGTTCAGACTACCATTTGGATCATCAGTTACATTGCACAGTAGGATTGGACACCCATTAACAGCCTTAAGTAGTTGATAAAGAGTTGGCTGGTGGCAGCTGGCAAAAGGGAGAATAGCTAGTAAGTCTGTGTCTGTGTCTGTGTCTGTGTCTGTCTCTGTGTCTGTCTCTGTGTCTGTCTCTGTGTCTGTCTCTGTGTCTGTCTCTGTGTCTGTCTCTGTGTCTGTCTCTGTGTCTGTCTCTGTGTCTGTGTCTGTGTCTGTGTCTGTGTCTGTGTGTAAATCAAATCTCAAAGTGTGTGCGTCAGCTACCTGGGCAGGGACACAAAGCACTGCTTGGAAAAAGAGGGTGTTGGAGGTCTTAGCTTGGTCACTCAGCTGAGATCTCAACCCTACAGCTGTGCCAGTGGGGAGACTTATTGGGGATCTGGAGAAAGAGGGAGAAACCAGCCCCAGATTGACTGTGATCTCTCTGTGCTCTTAAGAGAAATTGCACTTTACTGTGTGTGTACTTATCCTCCCATTGTGTACATCCCCCACTGTTGCCAGTGGTGAGAATTGAGGCTCATTGATTACTGGGCCAGTGGTGAGGATTGAGGCTCATTGATTACTGGGCCAGTGCAAGGACATCCCATGCAGTAACATACTTGGAATTTGGGTGAAATGAGTAGATTTACATTTCAAGTCTCCTGCAACTTTCTTTAAAGATTCCTCTTTACTATCCTTTGCCATTTTACCCTCTCTCTGTTACTAGACCCCCTATAATACATTATATTGAAATTGGTGAGGTTTTCAAATAAAAATAAGCAGTCAGCAAGCATGAGGAACTACCACTGATGAAATTACTTCTGTGTGAAGCACTCTTGATTTTCTGCTACAGTGACCCTTCCAAAAGTCTACTGAAAAAAAAAGTGAGAGAAACGAGCAAATGTGGTTTCTGTAAAACGGAACTGGAAACAGTTGTACATCTCGTTGGTTGCAATATACTCTTGGCTGAGGGTCTGTATATTAAAAGGTACAATAATGTGGCAAAACTGTTGTATTGGGATCGTGCAAACACGATCATATGGAAAGTAGCTTAAAAGCTCTGGAAACAAGAATCACTAAGTCTTACCAACATTGATGAAGCCCGGATCACTTTGATCACCCAATACTAGCCATTAAAAAAACATACAAGAAAACCAGATACCATAGTCCAAGAAAAAGACAAAGGTAGCATTAAATCACTGAAATAGCTGCACCCATTGATTAAATAATGTGACACACACTGTGAGGCACAAAGTTTTAAAGTACTAAGATCTGCACGCAGAGAGTAGTGCAATATGGGAGAAAGAGACCCAGGCAGTTTTAATAGTTTGAGGAGTGAAAGAGCTAACAAAAAAAAATTTTTAAGCATACTTAAATATGCTGACAATACACGCAACTCCATATGAACTGCAGAAAAAAGCTACTCTGGACATACTGCAGGGGCTGAGAATAGCCCTCATGGCAACATCAAAAACTGAAGCAATACTAATAGAACTTTAATCATACCC
This sequence comes from Protopterus annectens, assembly GCF_019279795.1. Classification (NCBI taxonomy): domain Eukaryota; kingdom Metazoa; phylum Chordata; order Ceratodontiformes; family Protopteridae; genus Protopterus; species Protopterus annectens. The sequence goes on along the minus strand of NC_056746.1, from coordinate 1,268,478,584 downwards.
TGACTCAAGAATGGTGTCCATTCCCATCACAGTATCAGAAACCATAAACATTTGGAAAAATTAAAAGCTATGCAATGCACATCAATGTACTTCACCTTACTGCTCTAGGTCAGAAGCATCATTCCCCTCTGAACAATACTGTAATGACCATTTGACTTAACATGTGGCCTGCACCCAAATCCACAAATATAAACACCTTCTACTTCAGAGATCTCCGAATTCTGACTGTGTTCAAACTGAAACAAACAGTAATAATACATTTCAACTTGTTGATCTCAAACATGCACTGCCACTCTCTAACAAACCAGATCAATGATACATTACAGAGATCAAGCAACTGCCTCTTGTTTCACAGTCTGCCTCCTACCATTCATCTCCAAAGTAAAACATTTTTGTTTTGCCCCAGACATCTGACTGTGGCCAGGCTAAACTATTCCAACTTGCTCTTCTCAAAACACATGCCCCCCCTCCAATCTCCAAGCCTCAAAACACATGCCCCCCATCTCCGAGCCTTATCAGCTGTAACTTAGCAGAGATCACAAAAAAGGCCTTTCTACTTTCAAAGTCTGGCTCCCTAACACCCATCTGAAAACTAACCATGTTTTGACCCATTTCCCCTCAGACAGTTTCCATAAAATTACCTGTTTTACTGCCAGAAGCAGCATTTGCTCACCCTTAAAAAAAGTTAGGTACTTACCATAATGCTCTGAGCTATTGCTTTTCATTTGTTTTCAACCTGTTGGACCCGGATCCGGCACAGATCCAACTCTGCCGCATACTCCAGCATCGGCTCCAAATTCCGAGCTCCCCTCTTACCCAAAATGCCCCTGTCTCGCTCCTCCCCTCCGACTGACTTTGTTGCAGAACAGCAGCATCCTAACAGACCATATGCCTATAGACATTTCATCTTCACAAAACTCATCAGGAGAGAAACTAGCCAAAGCATAGAGGGGCTATGCCTCTTCCATCTGGTCTACTACCCAGCCCACACAAGGCAGGGGGAAGCAGAGAGGGATGGTTGAAGACAAATGAAAAGCAACAACTCAGATGGAACATTATGATGAGTACATCACTTCTTTATCTGAAGTTGTTGTTTTCATTTGATCTTCAAATCTGTGACACAGAGTCCCCAGCTACCAAAGAACCCTGGATGGTCCTCATGAAAGGATGTTCTGGAGCACAGTTGAGCCAAAGGATGCCCTGCCCCTGTAAAGATGGTCCGATTTATAATGGGAGATAAATGTGTGTGATGACACCCAGGCAGCAGCAGAACAGATATCAGCTAAGGAAACCCTGGACCAAAAGGCCACAGAAGTAGCAACAAACCTTGTGGAATGCATCCAGACATGCCCTGGTGAAGATAATCCTTTAGCTCGATAGGCCAATACAATGCACTCAAAATTCATCGAGCAATAGTAACCTTAGAGAAGGAAACAAAAAGCTGATCAGACCTACAAAAGGATTTTGTTCTATGCAAATAGAAATGCAGCTGTGGACATAAAGTGCAAGTTGTACTCATATTCTGAAAATATGGAAAAAAAAGCTGTAAGATTAATGACCTGGCTAATATTGTACTCTGACACTACTTTCAGCAGGAACAATGGGTTTATCCACAGGGAGACCCTGTCTTTATGAAATACCATATAACGAGGCTTGACAGACGATGCTTGGATCTCCAACACTCTCTTGGCTGAGGTAACTGCCACCAAAAAGGCAGTCTTCCACGACAAGAACTGCAACTCAACCGCAGCTGCTGGTTCAAAGGGGGGAAGAGACCAGAGCTTGCAGTACCAAGGCGAGATCCCAAGGGGGAGTTGGGTCCTTAACTGGAGGCCTAAGTAAAAAAAAAAAGGTACCTTTTGAAAAGGCCTCACAAAGCTTGGACAAAGCCAAGGAAGCCAAATTCTCGCCTACGTGAAAATTAGGGATTGCTTCTAATTGTACCTTAGCCGTAGAGAAGCTGGCGCCATGATTAAAAATATCTGCCAGAAACTCCAAGATGGCCGGAACTACAGCAGTGAAAAGATCCAGGTCATGGTGAGAAGCCCAAATCGAGAAACGCTTCCATTTACTCGAGTAAACCTTCCTGCTAGAAGATTTGTGAGCTGCTACCAAAAACTTCTTAAAGGGAGAATACATACTGGGAGCCCTAACTATCAAGGGAACTGGAGTAGCCAAGCAGTGAGCTTCAGGTCAAGTCTGGGTGACAGACCCTTGAAGGATGTGAAATGAGATATGGAACTGGATATAGCGTCCAAGGTGGACACACTGCATGAGACTCAAGAGAGGGGAACCAAACTTGGTGAGAACAGAAGGGGGCAATGAGGATCACTGAGCTCCCCAGTCGTCGAGCTTTCTGAATGAATGAACTTGGATATAAGCGGTAGCAGTGGGTAGGCATATATTAGACTGGAAGGTCTACCATGAACTAGAGTGTCTCTGGGGGCCTCCCCCAGATGGGGGTCCAGAGCAAAATATTCACTGCATTTTGCGCTGGAAGGAGAAGTAAAGAGACCATAGCAAGGCTGACCACACTTTGAAAAAGATCTGTTACGCTACTGAAGCGATTCGGAGATCACTAGTAAGGCATCAGAATAGATCTACTAAGCCTGTCTGCTAGAATGTTGGGCCTCTTCCGGAATGTGCATTGCCACCAGAAAATGGCTGAAGGAAATCGCCCACTCCCACAATCTCATGGCTTCACGAAAGAGAGGGTAAGATCTGGTCCCCCTGTTTTTGATGTACCATGCTACTGACATACTGGTCAGTCTGGATGGCAATAGTTCCTTGAGGAAGAAAGGCATGAAGAGCTTGCAATGCCAAAAGCACTACCCTTATCTCCAAGGCACTGATATGCAGATGGGTCTTCTGGGAGGACCACGTAGCTTGGACCGTCCTTCCCATCCAATGCCCCCCCACCCAAGCGGGGAGGCGTCCATGGTCACCGTAATCATAGAGGAGGGGAGAATGAATGGGTGGACCCAGAAGATGACAATCTAGGGACTGAAGCCATGAGAGAAGCAAATCCTTGCAAGCCAGAGACAACAGAGCTGGATAAGATAAGGGAAAGTCTAGTAAGGACCACTGAACCACCAGAGTCCACTGGAGGATCCTCATATGGGATGAAAGTAATTGTGGCTGCCATGGTTCCCAATGCCTGAACTGAATCCGCTAGAGGACACTTGATCTGAAAGATATAAGAAACATGATGTCGAAGGAATAAGAGCCTGTCTGGAGGTAGAAACACCTTGGTTTGGATAGAGTCTGGAGGGGGCAGAAAGGAGCCAATCGTCCAGGTAGGGAAAGACCTGAAACTCCTGCAGCTGCAGGGTCAGCCCACACAACCGCCATTACTTTGGTGAACTCCCTGGGGGCAGTGGCAAGTCCAAAGGGAAGCACTCTTAACTGAAAATGACTGGCTCCCAGCCGGAAGTGGAGGAACTGCCGAGAGTACCTGCTCATCTTTATACGACAGTACGCATTTGGAAGTCCACCGAGCACATCCAGTCGTTCATCTGCTGGAAAGGCAGAATGAACTGAAGAGTGACCATCTGAAATTTCGTCTTGGGAACTGACAGGTTTAGAGTTGGCAGATCCAGAATGGGTCTTAAATCCTCTGTTTTCTTTGTCACTAAAAAGAACCTGGAATAGATGCCGGATCCAAAATTAGTCTTGGGGGGGGGGGGGCTGGATGACTCGCCTTTCAAGCAGCCTGGAAATTTCTATGGCACCCTGAGACCCTTGGTTCCTCGGACCCCCTCTGCCACGAGGGCAACATCTGTTGTATCCCTCTCAGTCTCGAGGGGAAGAAGAGTCCTGAGCATCATGGGAAGTGCCCTGAGATTTCCAGAACCACATCATCTTCACCCCACGCCGATTCCTACAGAAGGAATGTTGTGGGGTTGAGAAGCAAACCCAGACAGCAGACAGGGTCTTACTTTCTTTCAGAGCAAGAAAGACGTGAAGTGTCTCAAACAGTCGAGTGGAACCATCGTAGGGAGCATTCGTAAAGAACACCTTGAAGGGCTCCAAAAAAAGCACAAAACCAGAGCCAGACATGACGCCTCATGGCTACGCCTGTACCGGCAGCCCTAGTGGGTTAATAACTGATAAAGTTCTACCACAGGAACATAAGGTAGCGAGTGAAAAAGAGGGGGCAAAAATCAAATACCATCATGGAAATATCGAATAGAGAAAACTATAAAGCAGTTAAGACAAGAAGTATCATTGTTAGACAATTACAGAAGAGGGAACAGATCAACAAAAATATTAAGAAAAATAGATGTGATAAAAGCAATGCTCAGTATTAGAACAGACCAGGATCTATTATGCACTATTGGAGATAAACTAAAAATTTCAAAACAGGCAGAAAGACTTGGAAGATACAAAGATAAATATAAGGGAAAAGCACAAAACAAACAATTTACTGATGACCCAAGAGAGTTTTAGAGAGAATTGGGAAATAAGGTAAAAGGAACTGATTGCTTCCTCTTTTTTTGGCAGTCTGATACATTTTGGAGAACATCTATGAAGATCCTCTGGAACATAAAGATGCTAAATGGATAGAAGTAAAGGAAAGAATAAGACGTTTAAAGGTACAGGATATGAAATGGGATGAAATAACAGCTAGAGAGATTGAAAAAGTTGAGAAAAGCCTCTAACTGGAAAACCCCAAGCCCAGATACAGTACCTAACTTTTGGCTTAAAGTATTAACTTCTTTGCACAAGGATTTAGCCAGGAGTAAAAACTATTTATATGGGCACCCCGAACATGCACCGTACTGGTTAACAGGAAAAACAATGCTCTTACTTAAGAATGAACCTGCGATCTACCCTAAAGATTATAGGCCAATAACTTGCCTTCCGACGACGTACAAAATATATACGGGAATTGACACAGATTATTGTCATTTAGAAGAAAACTCAATTATGGCAGTAGAATAAAAGGGCAATAAAAGAAAGTCATATGGAACACAGGACCATTGTTTGTTAAACAAAGTTATAGTGGAGAATTATAAGAAGGGGAAGAACCTAAGCATGGCATGGATTGAATACAAAAAAGCATTTGATAGTATCCCACATTCATACATAAAAAAAAAAAAAAAAAAAAAAAAATGCACCCTACACTGATTGACTACATTACAGTAACCATGAAACTGTGGCAGACCACTCTGCAATTAAGCCATGATAAAGGACAGATTATTATCCCAAGGATAAAAATTCAAAGGGGGATATTCCAGAGCGACTCTCTGTCACCCTTGCTATTCTGCCTTGCCATTAAACCATTAAGCTGTTTACTTAACAGCTTAGGCCATGGCTATAATTTGGCTTCTAACAAATTATATTGACTTATCTTCTCTTTGTCGATTATTTAAAATTGTACAACTCATCAGATGAGTAACTGAAAGCACAGCTGCAGGTTGTCAAAACTTTTTTCAGAGGATATTGGTATGTCATCTGGTCTTGATAAATGTGCAAAAGCAACCTTTAAAAAAGGAAAACTGCAGCACCAAGAAAACCAGTTTGGGACAAGAATGTGATATAAAAGAACTTGAGCAAGAGGGGGTATATAAATACTTGGGAACTGATGGATCCGCAATAAAACATGAACAAATGCAAATAAAGCTTAGTAAGGAGTACTTTAGAAGACTTAAATTAATCCTGAAAACAACACTGACATCTAGGAACAAGATCAAAGCTATAAATCAATTTGCTCTTCCTGTCCTAACACAGTTTTGGAGTGACTGACTGGCCCCCAAAACTGTTGGATAGATTGGATATTAAAACAAGAAGGATGCTTCATGCTCACCACATGATTTAGAAAAATAAGTGTATACCAAGATTATATATTCCCCGTTCTGAAAGAGGGATGGGCCTCCTTGAAATTGATTATATGTATAGATCTGCAATCAGGGACTCCGCACATATCTACTGACCTCACAAGATCCAAATGTGGTGAAAGTTTCGAAACATGAGGAGAATAAATCTAAGATGACATCTCTGCTTAATTTACCAGAAGCATATAGACATCAAGCAGGAATGGAAATCAAACCAGAAGTGGATAAAAACAAGGCAGCAACTGAATGTGCTAAAAATCAAAAGAAAGAATATAAGGTGAAGGACCATGTGAGAAGGCAAGAAATGTGGAAAAAAACAAATATAGTTGCAAGTATAGAAATCTTCTGGAAGAGCCTCTTCCAGAACAAATGCAGGAATAGTTAAGGAGAGGTGAATTTACATCAAGAAATGAAAGGTTAATATTTGCAGTCCAAGATAGTGGGCTACGTACATGCTGGTTTACCAAGTCCATTGAACATCTGGGAGAAACAGACATATGTAGATTTTGTGGAACCAGATTGGAAACAGTCACACACCTTATTGCTGGTTGCGACTCTCTAATGGCAGAGGGACTGTATACTGAAAGGCATAATAATGTGACGAGATTGTTACACTGGAGATTGTGCATGGTATCGAAGTGGCTGAAAAACACTGGAAACATAAGCCACTGAGAATCATAGAAAATGATTAAGTTTACATCACATGGGATCACGCAATACCAACAGTCAAAAAGACAGATGCTAGAAAACAGTTCATAGTGATCCAAGAAAAGTAGCATTGTCACTGAAAATCGCCACACCTAGTGACTACAGTGTCTTGCGTACAGAGAGAGAGAGAGAGAGAGATACAAAGTCATAAAATACTTCGCTCTGCAGGCAGAAGCGAGAGCCATGTGAAGAAAGATACCCAGACAGATCTAATAGTAGTAGGAGCAACTGGTCTTCTAAAAAAGAATTTACAATCGTATTTAGATATGTTACTAATTCATGTAACACTGTATGAATTGCAGGAGTCATTACTGGGCACATTGCGGGTGCTGCGAAGAGCACTTTTGGCCAACATCAAAGAGTGAAACAATACTAATTTCATGAACTTCATACTTTGACTTAGGAATGGGGTCCATTCCCATCATATTAGAAACCCAAAAAACTTGAAGAAATTAAAAATGGCAGCCCTAGAGGCACCTTCTGTAGCGTGCAATAGGAGCCTCATGGAAGTATTAGATATTTAAGTAAAAGTGGCCATACAACACCCTTTTCTCCTCTGCCATCATGGACTGGAGGGCAGACTCAGCGACTCCTTTGACCAGATCCTGCTGCAGCCTGATAAAAGTGCGCCATGTAGTTCAGCGCACACAAAGCGAATGTGGCTGATGTGTAGGCCGACTTCCAGAAACAGCCCATAGTCTGCGACTCTCGGTCCAGGGGACGGACTGCAGAGCTTTCCTGAGTGAGCTCTTTATTGGTGGTCACTGCCACCACCATGGCATCGACTGGGGAGCCATTAGACCAATGCTGCCTATACAGTGGGGCTCTAAGAATTTTGTCCGGGTGTTTGGGGACAGCCTCAACAGTATCCGGTTCCTCCCATGCCTTGGATGAAATCAAATCCACAAGGGGATCCACAGGAGGTAGAGGGTCCTGTGCCAAATGCCTCCAGGAACACCAAATAATCCAGGTTGGGCTTTTGTGTAGACCACCCCTCCTCAATGGCACATGATTTCCATGAGGTCTCCAAAGGAGACATCTTCCGGGGGTGATCACGGGGAGCCCTCCCCCAAGTCGGTATCTTCCATGAGGGATTCCGGTGGGGAGTTAAGTGCCTCCTCTTCCACGTGCGTTTCTGAGGGAGCTCCTGGGGGGGGTTCTGGGGAGGAATCAGAAACCCCAGGGCAGTCCTGGAGTGGGACCTCCTGGGGTGTGGTGGCAACAGGCTGTCCATGAGGGGACAGGATGATAGACTCCGGCCCAGAAAAACAGGGAGCCAGGACAGAATCAAGGATGACAGTGTCTCGAGGGAGCCGAGAGAACCCTCTCCACCACATCGAAAGCAGAGGGGGAATGAATCCCAGTATCAGGCGTGAGTAAGACTGGATCTGCCGCCCTATGCGCTTTAGGGGGAGGTAGAGGCAAACCTCCTGGCGCCGAGATTTCAAGCGGAAGTGCCGACTCCGAAAACTTCAAAGCCATCCCCTCAGATCTGACAATGAGGCTACGGCTCAGAGTCGGTTGGCGCCAAACCACTCGGGACAATGGTCGGTGTCCGGGTACCTTGAACCACCGCTGCAGACCCCTCGACACCAGGAAACCTCAGACCAGATGACTCCAAAACCCAAGGTAGGATTGGAGAAGGAGCAACTGGGAGGAAAGCAGACTGCATGCTTCCAGCCCCGGAGGGGAAAGGAGCAGGCAAGACTCATGTGAATCTGGGTCAGAATAAACTTCAGCATCATCTTGCCCACCTTGACTTCAGAAAGACTATGGGAGGACCAGATAGAAGAGACCACAGACCCGGGCCTGAAGTGGTGCCGAGTGGAGGCAGACAGAGGGGACCGAACCTGAGGAATGGGAGAAGAACGAAGATCAGAGTCAAGGTGAGCCCCAGGTCGGACCCGGTAGAGACTTTGCTGGGGGTTCGACCACAGAGGAGTGGTCGGGAGACTGCTTCCTGGGCCTGTCCCATTCCTTGACCCGGGACTTTTCCCCATCCTCGGACTTCTTGGTGGGAGGTTTGAGTCCAAGAAGTCGGGGAGGAGGAGGAAGAAGCAGCCTCCGGAGGAAGGAGAGCCTTAAGGATCAACTTGTTTCTCCTGCCGATCAAGGCGCAGAGATTGAAACCCACACAGATACAAGCAGGAGGTCTTTAGGTGCTCCACACCAAGACGCACAACACACAGAGTGTAGCCATCAGAAGGGAGAAGCGTATGGCCACTCACTCTGCATTTCCTAAAGCCTGGCTTAGGAGTTTCAGTCATGGCTGAAGGAACAAGCAAACATGCAACCAGTGGGGAAGAAAGAGGAGAGATTTTTTTTTTTATTTTTTTTTTATTTTTTTTTTTTTTTTTAAGACCAATGTGAAAGCGCACAGGGAGAAAAAGGAGATGCTAAAAAAAAGGTAGGGGAAATAGGACAAATTTATTCCAATAACTTACTCATACAGGACAAATTTACCAAAAAAAACTCACTCATACTAACAGAAACTTGGAGCTGTAATCCATGCTGCTGTCTCACATGAGCGGCAAACAAGATATGGGGGGAGGAGGGAGACAAGGGCAGTATGAACAGGGGAGGAGCTTGGATCTGATGCTGGAGTCTGCAGCAGAGTAGGATCCATGCCAGATCCGGGTCTCACAGGTTGAAGAGCAAATGAAAACAACTTCAGATCTGTTGTTAAAATAAAGAAACACCATTTAAAATAAAAATCACTGATGTGAGCAATGTGTATAGTCATGTCAAGACAGATTAAATTTGTAAATGGGGTACAAAGCATGAAGTCACATCAAAGGTAGATAAAACCGGCATGTTAATTTTATCTGTGTTGGATTCTCTGGTAGTTTTTCTTACCAAGTGTTACTCTTCCACTATCTGAGCATGTCCCTTTGGATTTTACTAGGTTCACGTCACACAAGAAAAGAGTTTCTAGAAAACACACTACTGTTCTCTTTAGTTTGCCCCTTGTCTTCTGCCTTATCCCTGGATCTAGGATAGTTGGAAGAACCTAGACAACTCCAAGGACACCTTTATTTGCATCAAACCTTTAAAAACATTTGTTAGTCCCAAAGTCCTAGAATAAAAGGCCTCAAAAACATGACACCTGTCCTTTTTAAAAAGTTCTGCCTGAAAACAGACACACAGAAAGTTTATCGCAGGGAGGAATTTTACACCCACATTTCGAAAACTTTCGTCTTACCACTTGTGACTGCAGAGATAAAATAACCAAAGCAGAGCATAAAACAGTGGAAAAAGGAATATAACTGCCCAATTTCCACTTTCAACAAAGCAATAAACAGCACCAATGCAACTAATTTAAATTGTATTCAACAGCAATATAAATACACTAACAAGTATGGCAACTTCACATACAAACTTCGAAGTAAATAGAAAAAAAGAGATTTTTTTAAACAAAAAAGTACATCTGGAAAAGCACAGCAATGGAAACTTACAAGGTGCAGTAAAAACAGTAAGAAGGAGAAACATAGTAAAAAAAAGGATAATTTTGACTTAGGATTAGTTGCAATCAACAGAATAGTATAGCTCACCACCAGTGAAATTTCATCTAAAAAAATGAAGTAACTTGGACCATTTATTTTATATGCAAGCTTATCAAGTAGCAGGACAGATCTTGGGCAGAAACTAGAGGGCAAAGAGTTATTAGTAAGGCAAAGAAGCTGCAGCCTGGGAAAGTTTCAGATACAGAGAAACGTGAAAACATGTAGTTTAAGGCTACTGGTTAACATGGATGGCTTCACCTCAGATCAAAAATGAAACTGTCTCCCCTAATGAAAACTCAAAATACTACAACAAATGCATAGAAACCTAAAAATAATGGTATCTCAACATTAGAAGTCAAAATATGAGACAACATTAAATAATTTCTGGAGGGGGTTGTGCCCCACTTGCATCCTCAATCTCTCACAGCGATGTGTATCAAAAGGTATTCTTTAATGTTTGCAAAAGTATGCATGTCACATGCAAGAGAGACAGGGATCAGAAAGCATACCTTTGACCTCAAAATGCAAGAAATCTAGACAAAGCTAAAATCAATGGTGGGCCAAAGAGGATAGTATTTTAGTTATTCTTCTTACAAACTAAAAATAAGATCACTACAACAGCTTTTGCACTATCATGCATTTACTACAAGATATGAAGTGTCAAACTTTAATGTCCGGCATCAATGAATGAACTATAATCATCCGTGATTTATCAAGGCACGAAAGAGAGAGACATTGGGAATGTTCTAACTACAAAATAGACAGATGTGGGTATGGGTACGTGTGTAATTTTTAATGTGTTTAGTGTATGGGAAAGTGAAAGACCAACAGTACCTCGGCTAACACGATGCATCAGCTGCCAGTGTTAGCTACCATAGAAAGTACTGATTAGCACTCACAGCAGTTAACAGAAATTTAGAGACAAGGAAATTATCTGATATTGAGATTTTTCCTCATTGCTGCTAATGTGTCTCTGAATACAACAGTACCATAATACAGAAATACGGCTTTTAACGCAGACCTTAAAATGAGCCCTATTTTGTTTCGTTTTTCTTTCTAAATAATTACACTGAATACCTGAATGTCTGGTATCAACCTGTGTCCTACCCTTTTTTTTTGCTCACAGGAAACAGAGTAAAAACAAAATTTGTTGCTCTGTTTTACTTGTAACCCTGGGGTAACGAACAGTAAGACAACACTAACTTGCACGTGACTAGGTATTGGTCACTGGACACAAGTGTGCCCCTGAGAAAAGTAACCAACTGAAAAGGGGATGGAGAGAAGGATTTGACAGATTAGCAATGAAAAAAGTACTTGGAACAGGAAAGGAAAGTTCTGACAGACTTGTCATACACCAGTGTATGTCCTTGGAAAAGTGCCACCTCTGGTAACCTATCCTTTAAACAGCAGCTGGTCTACTGAGTAAGAACAGTAACATTCCATTTAATTTTGAAACACAAAATGTAAAAAAAAAAACAGCTGTGAATAATAAATTTAAGATAACTGAAAAATGACTTGAAGGGATGTCTGCATCTAGCCAGTTAAAGGCCACCAATAATTTAGACATTTTGAATCTGAGAATGTCTTTCATGGACTTTAAGCTCCCCAAAAGTTTCATCCCCGACTAAATACTGTGCATATTTAACCAGGATAAATGTAAAGGCAAGAGCATACACAGACACAACAGAATAAAGACACGAGTTAAGATGGCTTATAATCACAATGAACCCTACCAGTAACTGGCCAGGAAGGAGATCCTGAAGTCTGGAGGGTTATCTATAATCTTTACATTTAGTTAGGTTTTCCAGGCTGTTCAGGATATCTGTTGTGGCAGCATACCTCCTTCCATTAAGTTCCTCTCTGTTAATCAGTATCTCTGTCAATGTATTCTTATACCCTACACTGGACTAAGAGTGGCCAATCCCCCTTTTGGTCAGCACAAAAAGAGTACACACGGACAGAGTGAGCCCAGGACTGCTGCTCATAGTGGCTGACTTGACTTGATAGGTTAACTATCCCTACTTCCCTTACATGTGGGCATTCAAAAATTACAAACAGCTCAGCTCACACTAGAACCAGAGACCTTCACCTTCATCAGATCGCCTCGCCATCGGGTACAGCTTTGGAATAAAGTTACTCTGAAGGTGGAGGAGTGTTCTCAAATTTATCCCAGGACTAAATGGCCTCTCCTTCCTCAAGAAAGGAGGCAAAGACAGTCTGGGTATTGTCAGGGTATACATGGTTAGACTACAACATTCTTGAAAATCCTATTTCTGTTCTCTTTCTGACAAGAGATCTAAGGAATGTACCTGCAGGGCAGTGGTAAGAAAGAACAAGAAGCACAAACTGATCAACGAGTTGTAGCTACAGCAGAGCTAAATGCAACAGTGCACAGAACACAAGTGATACAGCAAAACATGAAAGTCTAGCTGGTTATCATGTTAGGAAAACAACAAAAACTTGACAGTCTACAACATCACCTTACAAAAATAAATTTACCAAACATTTAGCCAAAGTGACCCAAAAATAATCCAAGAACAAATGTATATGACCAGGCAACTCAATACCCAGTTTGTTAGAGCCAACTTGGCTAGCACTTTTCAAAATTGTATTTATTTTGTAGACAATCATGAGAAATTAATTGACTGGCATCAAAAACTATGGAGTACCACATGCAGAATATACTACAATAGGACACCACTTTATATATTTTATATATATACACACATACATACATATATATACACATACACATATATATATATATATATATATATATATATATATATATATATATGTATATTATATTATATTATATACTACTACAACTATGCAAAGCTGATATGCACGCAACTTTTGGGAACCAGAGCCTACATTATAGCGCACACAATTAACAAATGTATACGCTGGTGGAAAACCTCTAACCCAATAAGGTCTCCTTATGTAATCAAAACTCTTGTGAATCCCTTGGTTACAAACAGAAACCTACAACAGTAATCCAATCTCTATAAAGTAGCAAGCCTACCGAGTACAAATGTGCATTCCTCCTATGATGTGTGTGCAACACTTTTACCCACTTAGTACAGGTCTGTATTTTCTTATATGCATTTTTATGCCTCACCTTTCCCCAACCAACTACAATTGGAAATCAGACTGTATTCTCAGCTCACGTAGAAGCAGCTCGAGTATCCCAACCTCTGATTTTGAGACAATCCTGACACAATGGCCTGACAGTAAGACAGCAGGTGAGGCATGCAATAAGATCAGGATGTCTGTTACTCATCCTTAGTCTTGTCAACCTGTGAGAATGGGCTGTTGGCCACTTCAAGGTCACCCACATCCTGCCCCACCAGCAACACATACCAGTCCGGAACCCAGATCGAACAATCCATCCATCCACAATCCCTTTTCCCATTTTTGAATATGGAGTTGGGGTGTCACTTCAACAGCAACATTCACCTAGAGTCAAGGTTCACACCACCGGATGGCTAGCCCTGCTGTAACTGTGCTTCCATTCTGTCCTCGCACCTATGGCCAATTCAGTACGGCCAATTCACTTACTGCATGTCTCTGGAATATGGGTAGATCATCAGTGCACAAAACGTTTTACATTTTATATTACAAGGAATGCCTATTTGTTGTTTGCTTTAAGAAACCACCTTTTTTTTTTCAGCTTTTGCCTGGTTAGGGGTCGCCACAGCGGATCACCTGTCCGCTCATGAGCGGAGTTTTACTGTGTTGAGTTCCCAGCCCAGCACCCAACCTTCCAAAGAAGGCACACATGCACGCACTCACACCTAGGCCCAATTTAGAGTGTCCAATCCACCTACAGCATTGTCTTTGGGATGCGGGAGGAAACCAGAGCACCTGGAGAATACCCACGTGACCACAGGGAGGACATGCAGACTCCGCACAGAAGGCACCCCAGCCAAGGATCAAACCTGAGAACCTCTTGCTGTGAGGTGGCAACGCTGCACCACCAAGAAACCCATTTTGGAAATAATACATGTATATTTCTGTACTAATGTACGTGCATGTCTAACTTTCCAAGTTTCTACACAGTGTGCTATTATCATTAATGCTAAAAGTACGAAGCACACAATTCATCCAGGTGAAATACACAATAAGGCCATTGTGAATTTTATGAAAAATTGCCATGAATACAGATTATTATAAAGCTCTAAACAGAAACTGCACATATTTGCCACTGCAAACCGTACTCCATGAACTTCATACAAACTATACCCATAAATCTCCTACAGTTTACAACTTTTGCACTACTATGTCTTTAACCATTTCCCTAATGCAAGGCCATCTCATCCGGAACCACATATCAGGTACATTTTTAGTCAAAGCATTTTTAACATACATGCTTTCAGAAAGCTTGAGGTATCAAAAGCTGAACAGCATAGAACAACCCAACCTACTTGCTAGGGCTGATGCCTGTTGTCTGTGGTGGGGAAAGTGCCTGCAGAACATGGGGTTCTCCTTCCAGACAGAACACCTTAAACATCTGTTTGTCATCACCGGCCATCTTGCAAGAATAACTCTCAATTCTAAAGAATACAACATAAATGCATCAACAGCAGTGCTTCAGAAGAAAACAGCAAGCAAGCATTTCCTGTGCTCTGCACCTTTTATATACTTAAAATGCAAACACGCAAAATAGTTGTGCTTTGCGTATGTGTCTACATATGTATATTTGCATATACAATAACACTTTCTGTACACCTTTACTCAGAATAGATTTATTCTGAATATGCTAGGACATCCTGTTTACATTTTATCATTTTTTTATATCAGGTCATTGAAAAAAATGGATCATCTGTTATCAGACTTGTTATCAAACAATAAAATAAAGAAAAAAAGAAATAACTCCTCAGTAATTGCCCCTGACAGAAGCTCTAACTTTTCTCCCTCCTAAGAATATGAAGTTTTCAAATGAACTATCGCAACATGTTGCGACTCTGGCCCTGCTGCTGCACAATTAGGAATACTAAACTCCATGCTAAAGCACTATCTCACAAACTAAATTGGTTTCTAGCATATCCTTGAACATGGACTGGTGATTTTAAGAAGATTAGTGTTGACAGATGAAGCATGCAACACTACATGACAGATAAAAACACACACACACTCGCTCAATGGAGCTCAGGAAGCTTGCACTGTAACCAAGCATTTTGACAGAATCAAATTGTCTTCACATTTCAAACAGATGTTTATATCTCTGGAACCATTGTGGTTATGAAAGAAGTATATATGGCAGCACAAACTATTTTTATAGTGGTAGTATTCTTTAAGTTCCAAGTCTTAAACTGAATTTCATAAGTCACAGTAAACACAGTAACTCTACAATGTCTCAGCAGCCATTCTAGTTACACACATACTGCCAGCAGCATTTTATTCATCTAGCTGAGAGCTTTCATATGAGGTTACGGAGCTGTGTGTGTGTTACTTGTTTTTTTTAGACAGAAAAGTGTGAAAATTAAATCTGTAAAAATGTCATAAAACAATTAATATCTACTTACCTGCACTAGACAGATGTCAAATATTAATGCAGCTGTCTTTGCCACTGTGTAAGCTTTAAGATGAAATCTTTTGTACATAACATGATTTTGGAAGTACTGATGCAAATATGAACAAACAATATTTGACGCCTAGAAGTGTCAGTAGGAGTTAACTGCAGATGCACCTGGAGGTGTCACTCGGATGTAATGAGTTAACATGCTGTTAACAATGGTGTCTGCATGCCACTTCCAGGGCCGTTTCTACTTCACATATTTGTCATTAGTGTCCTATGGCACACACTTCTATTTTCCTTTCCCTACAGGTTTTATGGCCTCAGGGAGTTATCACTACCAGTATAGGAGAGCTTTCTTTTGTTAAAATAATAAACTTTACTTCAAAAGGTAAACGTAACTACTGCCTTAGCAGAGGTGCCTCAAAATAACTAGCACCTAAACCTAAGGGCAACTCCACTAAGACTAATTTTAACAAAGGAAAACTTTTATGCTGTGTATTCATTTAAACTTCAGTCAAATAATGAATTGTGCACTTCAATAACCACTACCGTTGCATAAATACCTTGTGATCATGTAGAATCCTGCAAAATAATCTGAAGAGTTGATTAGGAAAAACAAAAAAAAAGAGTGGTAGATAAAAGAAAGACAAGGTTACGTACTGGACAGAATGGAAAGGAAGGGCAGGGAAAACTGCCCAGGGTAAAAATCCTGATGTTTCTGCCATTATAAAGAACAAATGAATCTGCTGTGAAATGAACAAAAACAGTAGTGAAGCAAACAATCTCAGGAACTGAGCAGAGATGATCTTGTAAGATGATGCTTATACAAAAAAATAGTGGCCGATATTTGGATAAAAGGAAGCATCTTTGTTCACCAGTGGGAGTGGGGAGCACTGAGCGGCCTATTTGTCCCTAGAGGAGTGGTTCCAGCCAGAAACGTTTAGTCTATTGGCCATTTTGGGTCAATTCCTAGCTCTTTTCAGCCCCCTGTAATAAAGCCCGCTTTAGCGCGCTTTTTCGCTTGTATTCAACTCAGCACAGCTCCTCGTGGTGTCCTGCAGAGTTCTACAAGCAGCAGAGAGCAAGAGAGTGACTATTTCGTGATTTAAGTATTTTTTTCTGGATTTTTGATTACTTACTGCTTAGCGACTGCATTTTCGCCTGTTTATACAGCTCTGCATTCTATTTAAACTGTTTTTGTGTTGATTAACTGTTTTGCACTTTTAAAAAGTTATTTGTTGCTTAATTTTACCTGTAGGCTAACACACTCAAGTGCGCCAGCCATTTAAAAGCATTTACTGTCTGTTTTTCCTCTGTTTTCTGCACAAAAAAAAAAAAAAAAAAAAAAAAATCTTGTTTTCCCGCCTTACTGAACTAGAATAGTCCAGTCTTCAGAGTTTGCTGATCTCTGGGCTTTGGCTTGGTTCCTGTGCTATTCCATATCCTTATTTGGATAAAGGGAAGCTTCTTTGTTCACCAGTGGGAGTGGGGAGCACTGAGCAGCCCATTTGTCCCTAGAGCAGTGGTTCCAGCCAGAAACTTTTAGTCTATTGGCCATTTTGGGTCAATTCCTAGCTCTTTTCAACCCCCTGCTATAAAGCCCGCTTTAGCGCGGAGTTGCCCATACAGCACCATCGGGAAGCACCGGTTAAACAAGGTTAAACTATTTTTGGCTCCGTAAAGTCTGCTCTTCAATCTTTCCCTTAGAACTTCTCTACTTGCAATCTAAACCGTCTATTCTCTATCTCAAAAGCTCAGCACTTGCTCCTAAAGCATTTTTATATAGGTAAAGTACTTATATACTAAACAAAGTACTACATTAGCCTAGAATCCCCTTGAGTACCCATTTCCCTATAGGTCCCTTCTGACTCAGTTACAAAGCAAACTTTTTCTAGCATGTCGAAGGGTCAGTTGCTAGCGCCCTCTCCTGTTCAGCTGGTGAATCTGGGCAACTTGAGGCAATGTTACAATTGCCTCATGTACACAGACAACCCACTCCTTTTCCCACAAAACACAAATACATGTGAGAGATGCAACTATATAGCCAAACTGGAGGCTGAGCTCTCTCAACTCAGGACTGGCAAGACCAGACAGGAGGAGAAGGAAACCACGCACACCACAAACCCAGTTTCACACAGAACTATCACAACTGCAAAACAAACACAAACACACAAAGACATACTCGGAGGCACTGATCAAAAATCTACCAAAACTACAGAGGCCTCCAAAGCAGACATCCAAGCAACTGCCACCTCAAGACATAAGACATGCAACACATAGTTCTCAAAGTCAGTGTGCTAAACAGTCACAGCCCTTAAGGCCAAACACAATGCCAGACACACTTGTTATAGGTGACTCCATAGTCAGACACACTGACGTCCCACTCACCAGACTGAACAAGGAAAAGATCACAGTAAGCTGCCTGTCAGGCGCTAGAATCTGCCACATAACACAAGCACTCAGGTCACTCCACAGCAAGTACAAGTATGACTCAGTCATTGTCCATGCCGGTGTGAACGACCTGAGACGTACCTCCCTGGACTACATGAAAAGAGACATAGAGGAGCTCTCAGATTATGTAGCCCAGGCCGGTATGACCCTGACCCCGAGCAGTATCCTACCCTCACCAAGAATGATGCCACAATACAGAGACAAAATGATCAGCTTTAATAATTGGCTTAATTACTGGTGTCACTCTAAGGGGATCCAATGTCTGTCTGCCTGGGATGACATGCTTGACAAGCCACGCTGCTTTGCAAGGGACGGCTTGCACCTGTCACCCCTGGGCCTCCGGATATTGGCAAAGGCTCTTGCCACCCCCATAGTGTCTTTTTTAGGCAAGGCTCAAATGATAAACCTACCGCCCTAGAAAACAAAAACGGAGAAAAACTAAGGGTAATACTGCTCAATGCCAGAAGTCTAAACCTCAAGATGCACGCCCTCGAAGCCCTCCTCAGTATGGAGAACATCGATGTCTGTGCTGTGACTGAAACCTGGTTCAAGGCTCCTGAGAGCATCCCAGCACTATCAGGTTATACCTCATATCATGCGTTCCGGCCCAAAAATCCAGACCGAACCACAAAAGGAGGGGGAGTATCCATATTCATAAAGGATACCCACACCTCCAGGTTAGTGGCAACGCACGAAGCATCGGAGACCATCCAGGTGCAATTAACCATAGGTAAAACTGCCCTACAGTTTGTAGCATGCTACAGACCACCTTCTCAAACTCAGGAAACCCACACAGCCTTCCTGAAGACACTGGAGAGTATGAATGTCTCTCCAAACACCATCATATTGGGTGACTTCAACTACCCAAACATAGACTGGGAACATTACTCAAGCCCCAACACCCTAGCCCAAAGGTTCCTGGAGTTCATAAACTCAAATGCTATGGAACAACTAGTCACCATTCCCACAAGAGGAGAAAATATACTAGACCTGATCATCACAAACATGGGGACAAAATGCTCCACACCGGAGGTATATCCCTCATTGGTGAGATCAGACCATAAATTAATCTCATTGGAGATGCACATCCCGCCCCCACCCCCAGCAAAAAAGACCACAGTGAAGAACTTCTCAAAAGCAAACTTCACACTTCTTAAGACTGGAGTGGTATCCTTCAAGGCCCCCGAGCCAGTGGAAACCACAACCCACGCTGCTGAAACCCTTACAAATGCCTTCTACGAGCACATCCAGGAATGTATGGATCAAGCAATCCCTAATAAAATCAAGACCCTTTCCACCAAAGGCAGGTGCCCGGTCTGGTGGACCCCAGCCATAAACAAACTCTACAACAAGAGGAGAAAGCTACTACATGACAGAGCAAAATCCCTAAAAGGGAAGGCATCTCTGATCAATACTAGCAAAAAACTACGATCACTCATAAAATCATCCAAGGCCAACTTTGAGAGAAAAATCGCTAATGACACAAAAGACAATCATAAGGCCTTCTTTAGCTATGTTAGAAACCTGGGTGGAAACTGCCAGATATGCTCAGAATTAGTCCAAAATTATTAAAAAAAAAAAAAAAAAAAAAAATCACTGAACCCACAGACATTGCCAACATACTGGCAGACAGGTTCAGTGCAAATTTCTCCCCTCCCTCCCCACCAAAAGGAGAAATATCTATCCCACCAGAGTCTAGCCTCCCAAACATCTCAGATGCCCAGGTGAGAGCTGCTCTCTCTAAAGCAAAAAACACAGCATCAATGGGACCGGACGGTGTCCCCGGCTGTGTGCTACACTAACTCAATGAGGAACTAAACCACACATAAGGCTGCTGTTTAATCTTAGCCTTACTACAGGATACGTACCCAAAGAATGGCGTACGGCAACTGTGGTCCCACTCCACAAAGGCGGTGCTTCTACGGACCCTGGAAATTACTGCCCCGTAAGCTTGACGAGCCTCGTCTGCAAAGCTATGGAGAGGATCATAATGGAACTCATAAATAAAGACATTGGGGACCTACAGACACTGGATCCTACCCAATTTGGCTTTGTCAAGGGCAGATCCTGCCTCTTGAACTTGGTCGACTTTTTCGAAACAGTCACTAAGGCCATTGATGAGGGTAAGGCAGTTCACACAGCCTACCTTGACCTAGCAAAAGCATTCGACACAATACCCCACTCGGGCATCATAGAAAAGCTCACCAGCTTAGATGTAAACCCATATGTCACAAGACTGGTTGCAAACTGGCTCAAGGACAGAACACACAGGGTTAGAGTTGCTGGTGCCATGTCAGACTCTAAGCCGGTCACGAGCGGTGTCCCACAGGGCTCAGTCCTGGGCCCCCTCTTGTTTGGCATTTATTTTTCTGAAGTGCAGGCAAACATAGGGGGATTGTGGCTGACAAAATTTGCAGATGACTGCAAACTGGGCACCATAATTGACACTCCATCAGACACAGACATCCTCCAGAGAGGTCTCATAGAAATGGATAACTGGTGCCAGAGCCATGGCCTTAAGCTAAATGCCAAAAAATGTATAGTCATACCCTTTGGGAAAAACAAGGTAACCCCTAATTACTACATAGGTGGTAATCCATTAAACACGGAAGAAGTTATCAGGGACCTGGGGACCCAAGTTGACAGTAACCTCTCTTTTGACACTCACACTGCCAAAGTGGTTAGGAAGACCTTCTACATTGCCCACCTGATCATGAAGGGATTCACATCCAGATCAGGAGAGGTCATTGTACCCCTGTACTCTTCACTTATCAGACCAATGATTGAGTACAACGCTCCATTCGGAATGTACCTTACCCGACACCTGCAGCAGTTGGAAAGACCCCAAAAGTTCCTCACCAAAAGGATAAAGGGGCTCAAACATATGTCATACGATGCCCGACTGAAGAAACTCCAGCTCTATTCAGTCGCATACCGTCTGCTCAGAGGTGATCTGTGCCTGACGTACAAGGCCATGTCCAACCCGAATTAATGGACATGCTCCACCTCAAAAATCCAAATCCACCAGAGCCACGAGAGCAAGAGACTTAAACCTCAACACGGATATAAATAGGACGTGCTGGAGGGACAGATTCATCACCCAGAGACTCCCTACACTATGGAACAGAATCCCAGTCCATGTGAGGCAGAGCCCCTCACTGACTCTGTTCAAGAGAAATCTTGACGAGTGGATGGGAGATCGTAGGTTTACCCCGGGAATCATCTCTGTGTCACTGCTGGACAGAGGCACAGCAAACTAATGGGTATAGTATTCTCATCCTAAGGGGTGGTGAAAGCCACACACACACTGGCTAGGCTTATAAATGCCCTAGGGCAGATAGCCTAGTATGAACCTATGATACAGAGGTTCACATCATGGAGTTCATGAACCTGAGAGCCTCAACTGTTTACTGGGCACACAGTGGGCTACTGATCTTGGAGGACCTTAAGAAGCCTAGCTTTACATTTCCAGGATAGTTTTTAGCCCTTACACAGTAAACTCTCAGTTAACCGGCACCCATGGGGATTGGCAGATGCCAAATAATTAGAAGTCATGTACTTACCATAACGTTCCATCCGAGTAGGTGGATTCATTTGTCTGCAACCTGTGTGTTATGGATCCAATATCGGATCCGAACCGGCATGATTATCCAGCTATGGATCCAAGCTCTTAGCTCCTCCCCTCACCCATAATGCCCTGCTCTCCCTACATTACCTCAGATCGAGTTTGCCCTGAATCAAAATACCCTGGAAAGGGTAACACGTAATATGCAGGAAACTGACAAGGCCAGGGGGATA
Organism: Protopterus annectens; assembly: GCF_019279795.1. Taxonomy (NCBI): domain Eukaryota; kingdom Metazoa; phylum Chordata; order Ceratodontiformes; family Protopteridae; genus Protopterus; species Protopterus annectens. Next base: position 1,268,456,766 of record NC_056746.1, on the reverse strand, counting down.
GGAGGGCGGGATGGTTGCAGACAAATGAATCCACCTACTCAGATGGAACGTTATGGTAAGTACATAACTTCTAAATCTGAAGTAGGAGATTCATTTGTCTGCAACCTGTGGGACAGAGTCCCCAGCTACCTGAATCTTGGGCGGCCGTCATGGAAGGATATTCCGGAGCACCGAGGAGCCAAAGGATGCTCTACCTCTAGATGCGATATCCAGCTTGTAATGAGAAATAAAGGTATGAGATGAAGCCCAAGTGGTTGCTGAACAAATGTCATCCAGAGGAATCCTAGCCTTAAAGGCCGCTGAGGTAGAAACTGACCGGGTCGAATGGGCATGGACTCCCTCCGGTGCGGGCCTCCCAGAAGCCTGATAAGCTAAAAGGATACATTGCGAAATCCAGCGTGACAAGGAGACTTTGGAAATTGGCTTACCCAGATTGAATTTCGCAAAGGAAATGAACAACTGGTCGGACTGCCTATGACCAGCTATCCTGTTTAGATAAAAACGAAGCTGCCTGTGAACATCCAAGGAATGCAGCTTGTATTCACCCTTGTTTTGATATTTAAGAAAGAAAACAGGGAGGTTAATGGACTGATTAATGTTTGCTTCTGAAGCTACCTTAGGAAGAAAGGAGGGATTGATCCTGAGGTATACGCGGTCAGGATGGAAGACCAAGTAAGGAGGCTTCATGGATAAGGCTTGAAGTTCCGAAACTCTCTTGGCCGAGGTAATGGCTACTACAAAAGCAGTCTTGAGGGATAAAAATTTAAGATCTACTGTGCCCGCAGGTTCGAAGGGGGGAGCGGTCAAGGCCTGAAGAACCAAAGAAAGATCCCATGGAGGAACCGCTTGCTTGATAGGGGGTCGAAGGAGAAAGGTGCCTTTTAGGAAGATTTTACACAATTTGGCAGACATAAGAGGTCCAGAGTCATGACCAACATGATAATGAGAAATGGCCGCGAGCTGCACTTTGACCGTGGAACTACTGGCACCATCATTAAAAAGAGTGGTTAGGAAGTCTAGCACCAGAGGAAGGGGAACGGTAAAGGGATCTAGACTTTGCCGCTCTGCCCAAATGGAGAATCGTTTCCATTTACTGCGGTAAACTTTCCTGGTAGATGGTTTATGAGCCGCTACCAGGATGGCCTTAACGGGGGACGAGATACCGGGAGTCCTAATTAGGAGCGGAACTGGAGCAGCCAAGCAGTCAGCTTCAAGTTGTCCAGATTCGGAGTTGGTAGGTTCGATGGGTGCGATATCAGATCCGGAATGGGATCTAGAATCCAAGGTGGATTCACCGAGTGAGACCTTAGGTAAGGGAACCAGATCTGTCGAGGCCAGAATGGGGCAATGAGGATCATTCTGCACCCCAACCGAGAGGCTTTCTGAAGAACTTGGAGCATCAGAGGCAAAGGGGGGTAAGCATAAAGAAGACCGGGAGGCCAAGCATGCACCAGAGCGCCTCTCGGGGAATCCCCTGGAGGAGGGATTAGAGCGAAAAAACTGTCGCACTTGGTGTTTGAGGGAGACGCAACAAGGAGCTCCCCACCGTGCGAAGATACGTTTTGCTACTTGAGCATAGAGAGACCACTCGTACGGGTAGAGAATGGTGCGACTGAGCTTGTCCGCAAGGATGTTGGACCAACCCGGAATATGCGTTGCGATGAGAAAGCGGTTGGTGGAGATCGCCCATTCCCACAGTCTCATGGCTTCTCGACATAAGGGATAAGACCTGGTTCCCCCGTTTGTTGATGTACCAGACCACCGACATGTTGTCTGACTGAATCGCAATTGTTCCCAGGGGAAGGCAGGCCTGAAGTGCTCGCAACGTCAAGAGCACTGCTCTCATCTCTAGAACATTGATATGCAGGGAGGTCTCCGAGTCATTCCACGTGCCTTGGACCGTCCTACCTGCAAAATGCCCCCCCACCCGAGGCGGGAGGCGTCCGTGGTCACCGTGGCGAGAGGGGGAGAAGCACAAAAGGGGCGGCCTCCGTGGAGATCCTGTGAGTGGAGCCTCCACAAGAGGGACCGCTTGCAAGCCTTGCTGATCGCGATGGGATGATGCATAGGTACAGCAAGGTAAGACCACTAAACTTGAAGTGTCCACTGAAGGACCCGCATGTTGAATCTGGCGAGTGGAAGAAGAGATATTGCTGCCGCCATGGACCCTAGAGCCCTCGGGACCAATTCTGCCAGAACAGAGCTGGAGTGGAGGATGGCCCGCACCTGGAGTCGCAGATTCTGAACTCTGTCGGCTGTGAGGAAGGCTCTTAACTCCCTCGTGTCTAACCTGGCACCTATAAAATCTATCAACTGAGTAGGGGCCAGGTTGGATTTTGCTACATTTATCGTGATGCCCAGGGCGGGGAGCTAGATGAAGAAAGGAGTCTCGCGCCAATGATAGTAGATGCCTTGTTGGGGCGGTAAGAAGCCAGTCGTCCAGGTATGGGAAGACCTGCACCCCCTGAAGCCTCAGGTGGGCCGTAACCACTGCTAATACTTTGGTGAACACCCTGGGGGCTGTGGTGAGACCAAAGGGAAGGACCCTGAACTGGTAGTGACTGGCTCCCAGCGGGAAGCGAAGAAACCTCCTGGAACGTCTGTCCATTAGTATGTGGTAGTACGCATCCTTGAGGTCTATAGAGCACATCCAGTGATTCTCTCCCAGAAGGGGGAGGATGGATTGCAAGGTGACCATCCGGAACTTCTCCTTGGGAACTGCCAGGTTTAACAGGGACAGGTCTAAAATAGGTCTTGGGTCCCCCGTCTTCTTTGGCACTAAAAAGAACCTGGAGTAGAACCCTGATCCGATCTGGTCTGGGGGCCGGGCTGGATGGCTCTTTTCCCCAGCAGATGGCCAATTTCTGCCGAAGCGGCCTCCCACTGACCGGGTGGAACGTCGGGGAGGGATTTTAATTTTGGAATGTGATGAAAGGGATCTTGTATCCTCTGGATATAATGCGGAGGACCCAGCGGTCTGATGTTATGGACTCCCATGCCGCTAGGTGCTCTGAAAAACGTCCCCCGACTGCCTCCAGAGTGGAGCAGTCAGGCAACCTCTCAGGGCTGCTGCGCGGGCCGTTCAGAGAAAGGTTCTCTGGACCCGAAATTCCTGGGAGCCACTCTGCCCCTGGGGCGGCGTCCTCCCTGTCCTCCTCTGCCACGGAAGGACTGGTTGTCCGGAGCGGGTTGGGATTGCTGCGACTTCCGGAACCACATCTTCTTCTGGCCCTTTTGGTTCCTAGAGTAGGACCTCTGGGGCACAGTGAAGCGGATTCCGACGGCAGACAGCGTCTTCCCGTTCTTTTCGCTCTGGGTCAAGGTGTCGTGAACCGTTTTGCCAAAAAGGGCAGAACCAAAGGGGGCGTTCGCGAAGGATGCCTTGAAGGGCTCTGTGAAATTGCAATGACGGAGCCAGGCCTGGTGTCTAGTGACTAGGCCTACTCCTGCAGCTCTAGCAGCTCCATCAGTAGCATGGGACAGCAACCGCATAGAGGTATTAGTCACGGATCGAAGAGTGGCCATACGGGTGGAGTACAAAAGTTTGTCCTCCTCCGACATGGACTCTGGGGGGGATGCAGCGTATTCTTTAATAAGATCGCGCTGCATCCTGGTAACATGTGCCAAGTAGTTGAGCGCCCTCACTGAGAAGGTCGCTGAACTAAACATTCGCTTCCCCAAGCGGTCTATCATCCGAGACTCCTTGCTCGGAGGATGGACTGAAGGACTCTCCTGGGCGAGTTCCTTCTTGGTGGCTGCTGCTGTCAACATGGCATCTACCGGAGGCCCCTTACTCCAATAGGCACGGTCTGCAGGGGGGCTAAGGATTCTGTCTGGCCTTTTGGGGACTGGCTCCACGGTGTCCGGTTCCTTCCACGCCCTGGTGGTAATAAGGTCCACCAGGGGGTCGGCAGGAGGGGACACCCAAGAGGTAGACGGGCCCGCTTCGAATGCCTCCAAGAACACGGACTCGTCCGAGGAAGACTTGGGGGCAGACCACCCACCCCTTATGCGAAGCATTTCCATGATGTCTCCAAAGGAGACATCCTCGGGGTGATCTTGGGAGCCTTCCTTCCTCCAAATCCGTGTCTTCAGTTAAAGACTCGGGGGAGTCTATGTGCCTCCTTTTACACGTATGCTTGCGAGGGGCTTCCTCAGGGGGGGGGGCTGTCCGAGGAGCCCTCGCAAGCAGTATCTTGTTCCAAGGGAACAGCTTGGGGCACTGAAGTGGGCTGTCCCAGTGGCCGGATGGTGGAAGCCTGACCCAGTGCAGATGGAGCGGGCGGGCCGAAGCAAGTGCCGGGGGTCCGGAAGCCCTCAACAGAGCCCTCTCCACTACATCAAAAGCCGAGGGGGGAGCCAGCCTCGACCAAAGGATCTGAAAGTCTGCTCCCCCTCGGATCCGAAGAGTGGATCGGAGCCGGCCCCGAGACACTCGGATCAGAGGGACCAGTGCGCTCCGACACAGACGGCGCCGAAGGCACACCGAGTCCCCCGGATCCGAAGCTCGGAGCCAGGCTCTGAGAGGTCGGATCCGAAACACTCGAGGGCAGGGTCGGATCCGAAGTACCTAGTACTATCGGCGCCAACCCACCCCAGCTTCGAAGCGGGTCGGAGAAGGAGCTATAGGCTTGAAAAATGGGGTAGAGCTCCCCCCCAGAGGGGGGGAGGGGGAGGCAGGAGCACTCCCATCTGCATCTGGGCCTGGATGAACCTTCTCATCATCCGGTCCAGATCGGCGTCGGAAAGGCTATACGTGGATCTCAAAGAGGCTACAGAGGTAGGCCCTGAATGCCTCCTCGATAGCCTCGACGGAGATCGGGTCTCCTCCTCCTCAGGCCCCGGTGAAAAGCAGACCGGAGACCGGAGCCGGGTGGGGGGGAGCCAGCAGCCAAGGAGGCCGGAGGAGAAGCCCGCTTAGCTGGCGGGGCCGAAACGGAGGCCTCGGCCCGCCGCTTGTGGTGCTTCTCTCTCCGGTCCTTTTTTCTTGCCTCTCTCTCCTCCAACCCAACAGCGGGAGGTTGAGTCCCAGGTGGAGGAAGGGGAGCAGGCGAGGAGGGAACCGAGGCCACGGTACCCACCACAGGAGCGGGAGCCAAAGCCGAGTCCGGGGGTAGAAGTCCCACCAGGACCAGCTTCGACCTCCACTCCTTCAATGCCCTGGGGTTGAACCCTGCACAAATGGAACATAGGTGTTCAACCCCAAGGCATCGAACGCACCGAGTGTGGCCATCAGCATGGGAAAGCTGATGGCCACACTCGGAGCACTTGGAAAATATTGCCTTAGGGGCTTCTGACATAATAAAGTCTTTTTTTTTTTTTTTTTTACCAAAAAACAAAAGACAGAGAACTAGTGCTACACTAGCACACACACAAGGCCCCAAACAATACGCTCAAACAGAAACTCCGACCAGCGAGGGGAGGGTATAAACTTAAAAGTTTTAAAGTTAAAAATTTGAAACTGAAACTATCAAAAGATAAAGGGAAACCTAACATAATCACTCAAAACTCACAACAAAATTTCAAATTAAAGCTTTCTTTAGGTTTTAAATATCACTTAGCTGAAGAGCTCAGAGATCCAAGACCTGGTTACCAGCACGGCAAACTAGATCTGAGGTCATGTAGGGAGAGCAGGGCATTATGGGTGAGGGGAGGAGCTAAGAGCTCGGATCCATAGCTGGATAATCATGCCGGTTCGGATCCAATATCGGATCCATAACCCACAGGTTGCAGACAAATGAATCTCCCACTTCAGATCTGTAGTTTTCTGGTTGCTTGAGAGTTGCTATTAAATAGGCCTGACTAATACTGTACCCTATAATATTTGTTTGGTTTGACTTGTTCTTGTGTTGGGGAGAGAGAGAATTTATTCCTATCTTCCTTTTTAAAACTCAAACTCTATAAAAACGTAAGGTATTTTTCTGCAGAAGAGAAACAAGTGCAATAGATGAAAAGTGTACTGTACTTCAATTTTTTTGCTGGTTGCTTGAGTTCCGGTTACTTGAGAGTTTACTGTATTTTGAATGTGAATAACCAAGATGCAGGCAGAAATGATAGGTTGCAATATTTACTTGTTGTCCCTATCCATGACAGATAAAGGTGATAAATTTGCAGTTTCCCATACAGTCATCCAATTACGTTTGAAGAGAGTAAGAGAAGCACTTTGCTTTATGTGGAATGGCTCTACTATTCCATAAAAGCTGCATTCTCTGTGATGCTTACCTAACCTCCAACATATGTTGCAAAAAAGACTGGCATCCTTGGTGTGGTTGTTCACACTAACGTTGGATTTGCAAATGTGTAATAGGTCTGACAAGATAGGGTCTGTTAAGGCTGTATAATGTGAGGCAGAAGTCACATCTTAGTAACCTGTAAGACACCAAAGAGAGGGATAAAGCTTTAAGATGATCTGCATAGTTTTTATGATTTGAGACCTTGATTTAAGAAGGATGCATTGTGGTTACTCTAGTTGCAGCAAGTCTTTGAGGTGCATACTCAAAGGAACATTATATTCAATGATCGTCCTAATGAGACCAGAGTAGGAGTGGAATAATTACATCCATGGACACCGTACCTTTACATATAAGATGAGTGATGAAAAAGCACTTCCTTACAACAGTGCACATGTGGTGATCACCAGATAGCTCAATGCCGACAGTGCACAGGTGGTGATCAAAGGATAGCTCAATGTCGACATAAACCCTTGGAATACAAACTATGGGATAAACATTCAGGGGTGTGTTTGTCAATGTGACAGTTACATGGGAAGTCATGCTTGCTGAAGAAAACCATTATACATTTCTTGGCATTTAGTTTTACTACATGGTTTTGACACCAGTTATTTCCTTGGAAAAGGCCCTCTTGGATCTTGGCGTCATCTGGAAATTTATAATGGCACCAAGTTTTCAGGTCATCTGCAAACTTGGTCAGCCGCAAACACTTGCGTTGGCCTCAGAAAAGTAAATGCCAAGAGAGGAGTAGCCCAAGAACTGAATCCTTGTGTACACCATTACAGACAAATCTTCTGCAGGAGGCAGAGCCACCCACCCTAATTTCCGAAGTTCTCTGGCTTTGGTTAATTTGACCAGGGTCCAGGGTTTCTACCAAATGACTTACACGGGGATTAACATTTAGCTGGGAGAGTGTACTAACAATGCCAGAGGGTGGGATGATGTTGACTGCTTTGTGAGGTATAAATATGTAAGGTGTACTGATCTGCCCTCATTCACTGCTTGATTTGAACTGGGCTTGGTCAAGACTTTCCAATTTAGCCATGTCCTTATTTATTAAATCCAAAGTGATTCTTTCCATAGCTTTACAGATGGGCTGGTCAGTATTATGGGTGCATAACTGCCCGAGGTCCACTGACACCCCAACTTTGTACAAGGGGATAACTGCTGCTGTCCTCTATTCATCCAGCATAAAGCCTGTTTCGAAGCAGATACTGAATAGTGTGACAATTCTTGTTTCAGGCTGGCCAGGAGGCAGTGTGGCATGTTCTCCAGCTACAAAGAAGTCATGTTCTTGTCCTTGAGTAGTACCTTGAGGACATGTTCTTGAGAAATTTGAGGTGGTGGTACAGATGTGGGTATCTGATCTGGGAATGTAGGAGGGAAGAGAGTGTTGAAATTTGCACTACATTTGTCCACTAGTAGACTGGCTATGTCATCTTGGTCAGGGTATATGATATAATAAGAAGTTATGTACCTACCATAATGTTCCATGTTAGTTGTCTTCTTCTCACCTTCTTTCTTGCTGGATGGGTTCGGAGCCAATCCTCGGCTCCGACTCAGCCAATATTAAAGCTAGAGAGCTAATTCCACCGGCTTGAGGCTCCCCTATATCCCACAATGCTAGGCGGTAACTACTCAGATCTCGTTTGATAGCTATACCAAGCAATCCTAGTCTCCATAGAATGGAGTAGGGAAAACAACCTCAAAACAATCTGTGTAAAAAGTATCGCAGACCTCAGTAAGGATAAAAGAGGTGGAAGAACGTGTGGGAATGACAACTTCCAGAGGAAGAACACAAACTGAATTCCTGTCGGTCTGTCTAGGCTTGGGGGAAGGAGGGTGGGACGCAAGAAAGAAGGCGAGAAGAAGACAACTAACATGGAACGTTATGGTAGGTACATAACTTCTTAATGTTAAGTTGTCAATCTCGCCTTCATTCTTGCAGGATGGGACCACGTCCCTAGCACCTTATCCCGGGTGGCCTTTCGGAACAGACTCTTGAGAAAGTACAGTTTTGTACCTACCATAAATGTAGATGTTCGAAGATCCACATTGCTGCAGTCCTTACATATGGGTAGTCCGCTGTCCTCGGTCGGCCCGAATACCAAAGTATTAGGCTGACGTCGGTCAAGGCGCTTAAAACTGACATCAGGACGTCAGGGTACAAAAGAGCATGACCGACGTCATTTCCTCAGTCTTTTCTTGCCCCAGATGTCAGAAGGCCCTAACAAGAAAGGCCAAAGCCAAAAACCAGCAAAACTAACCAACCACCCGTGCACTAACCATATTTACAATATGTACAACACAAACCACACCACCACCTTCAACAACAGAGGGAAGGAGGGAGGGTAAGTGGACTGCAGCAATGTGGATCTTCGAACATCTACATTTATGGTAGGTACAAAACTGTACTATGTTCTTCATCTCACATTGCTGCAGTCCTTACATATGGGTAGAATCCCAAAGCAAAGGTAAGGGAGGATGGCAAAACTATAAAGCATTAGGAGCTGCCAAAATGCCCTGTAAAATTGCAGTGGCAAATCCAGCCCTAGATTTAGAGTAAAGTGGAAGGTGGTAATGCTTAGAGAAAGTATGCACTGAACTCCAAGTAGCTGCTTCCAAAATATCTTTAGTAGCCACCCCTTAAAAAGCTGTAGAAGTGGCAGTAGCCCTAGTGGAATGAGGCCTAATCCCAGCTGGAATCTCCTTACCATGATGGGAATAACAGAAAGCAATACAAAAACCAATCCACTTAGAAATAGTTTGTTTTGAAACAGGTTTTCCCTGAGAACCCAAAGCAAAAGAAACAAACAACTGCTGAGACTGCCTGAACCCTTTAGTTCTGCTCATATAATATCGCAACTGTCTGTGTATATCCAAAGTGTGCAAAATCCTTTCCCCTTTATTTTGGGGTTTGCATAAAAAGTAGGCAAATGAATAGTTTGGTTTAAAGCCACACTAGAAACCACTTTAGGCATAAAAGAAGGGTTAGTACGCAAAGACACCCTATCCTTGTGGAAAATTAAGAAAGGCTCAACTGCCATAAGGGCCTGTAATTCAGAAACCCTTCTACAGAGGTAATGGCTAACAAAAAAGCAGTCTTCCATGATAAATATTTCAACTCTGCCGATGCTGCAGGCTCAAAAGGTTGTAGAGTGAGTTTCTCCAACACAAAATTGAGATCCCAAGCAGGAGTAGGAGCTCGTGGGGTCTTATATTCTTTGCCCTCTAAGGAATTGCTTAAACAAAGGCTGAGAAAATAATGGTGGGTCACAGTCATAGTGAGCAGAAATTGCTGCAGCATGAACCTTTATAGAGGAGAAGGACAAACCTTTGTCCAATAACTCAGTAAGGTATTGAAGCGCAACACTTAAATTAGGTTTAGAAACATCAAAGTCCTTTGCTGTACTCCAAAATAAAAATCTCCTCCATTTATCTGCGTAAACTTTCCTTGTACTAGGCCTTCTGGCCTCCAAAATAACATTCAAAACTTGTTGTGGAAGCTGAGACCCTCCAGGGTTTAAAACAGAATATGCCAGGCTGTCAGATGTAGAGAATGAAGTTTGACATTGAGTAAATGACTGTTCTCCTGAGACAGCAGGTGAGGAATCGAAGGCAAAGGCCATGGAGGCTCCTGTACCAGACTTCTCAGTAATGGGTACCAGTGCTGTCGAGGCCAATCTGGAGCTATTAAAATCATGTTTGGCTTGTCCTGTCTGACCTTCAGCAGTACCTTTGGGAGGAGAGGCAGAGGTGGAAAGGCATACACGTGAAGATTGCTCCAATTGAATGAGAGAGCATCCACTTTCCAAGCTGTGGGATGAAACCTTTTTGTGCAAAACTTTGGCAGCTGGTAATTTAGTGGAGAAGCGAACAGATCTATGTCTGGAGTTCCCCATAACACTGTCAATCTCTGAAATACATGAGGATCCAATTTCCACTCGTGGGGATCCATAATTTGTCTGCTCAACACATCTGCTAAGGAGTTCTGTGCTCCTGGCAGAAACCTTGCCTGAAGATTTAGCTGTAAACTGAGAGCAGGTCTCCCACAAAATCATTGCTTGTCTGCATAGAGGATAAGAATGCGTTCCCCCTTGCTTGTTGATGTACCACATGACAGTTGTGTTGTCTGTTTGAATCAACACCTGCCCTGGAAGAAGTAAATCCTTGAAAGCTATCAATGCAAATTGGACTGCTAACATCTCCTTCAAGTTGATATGTAGATGTTGAAGTCTGGCAGGCCACGTGTCTTGTACCCATTTTCCATTTAGATGAGCTCCCCAAGCTTTGTCTGAGGCATCTGTCGTTAAAATCTGACTCGCCTCTGGCCGGGTCACAGAGTGTCCCTTGTTTAGGTGACATTCCTGAGCCCACCACAAAAATTCCTTTTGAATGCAAGGTATTATCTGAATGACAGTGTCCAAATCTTGGCAGTGCTGTGTCCATACATTCTTGAGATACCACTGTAGCTTCCTCATATGCAGTTTGGCATTGGGAAGTACCAGAATACAAGATGCCATGAACCCCAAGGCTTGAAGGACTGTCCTTGCAGTCAGCCTGGACTGACGAGACAATTGGTGGAAGTAAAACTTTTGTTTGTCCGGGGTCAAAAAGGCCATATGGGATGCTGTATTCAGTCTCACACCCAGAAAGCACATGTCCTGAGAGGGTACTAGACTGGACTTTATTTCGTTCACAGAATACCCCAGGCATCTTAACACTGCCATCACATACTGTAAATGATGAAGAAGTTCGTCCTTTTCTTGGGCCAGAATCAGGCAATCGTCCAAATAAGGATAGATTTGTATTCCTCTTAGCCTGAAGAAAGCTACCACTGGAGCCAGAACCCTTGTGAACACTCTGGGCGCAGTAGATAAGCCAAAGGGCAATGCAGAGAACTGATAATGTGAAGTCCCAGCCCGAAAAGCAGATACTTCCTGCAACTGGGCCTGATAGGAACATGAAGGTAAGCTTCCTTGAGATCCAGAGTCACCATCCAGTGATCTTTGCCCAGCAGAGGTAAAAGCTGTTGTAACGTCAACATTTTGAACTTGGGAATGTCCAGATATGTGTTGAGGATAGATAAATCCAAAATTGGTCTCCACGTGTTTCCTTTCTTTGCTACTAGAAACAGGCGAGAATAAAATCCTAGGCCCACTTCTGGCAGAGGGACCGGTTGTATGGCCCCTATTTGAAGTAGTAGAGAAATTTGTTTGTGAGCCTCTAGTCTTTGCTGAGGAGGAACGTCCGGCATGCCTTTGAAAGGAGGCAAGGTATGGAAATAAAACTTGTAACCCTGGTGTATGATATCCAATACCCATTTGTCTTGGGTAATCAACATCCAATTTTCCTTGAAGAGTGCTAACCTTCCTCCCAAAAGTGCTGCCAGGCAAGAAGGATCTGGCAGCTGAAAAAGTAGGTCATTGGGCCTGTTTACGAAAGGATTGGCCCCTGCCCTCACCCGAAGATTGTGCAGGTGAACTCCCTGTTCTAGGTCTGAAAGAACTCTGAGCTCTGCCCCTACCACGTCTAGATCTACCCCTAGACTGAGAATCATAAGAAGGATACGTCCACCCCTTAGCAGGCCAATTCCTACTAAACTTCGGAGGCTGAACTTGCAAAAATCTTTAACAGCCTGCATAGACTTAGCCTTGTCTTCCATTTTCTTCAAGACTGACTCCACAGGTGAACCAAACAACACATCAGACTGCAAAGGAGCATCCAAAATCCTTGTCTTAACATGGTCAGATAAATTCTGATCCTTCAGCCAGGCGTGCCTGCGAAGAACTGAGCCAGTGGCAGCCACCCTAGGCGAGGCCTGCACAGCATCAAAACCACACTGTAATGAATGCTTACCCACCTGTTCAGAGACATGCACCAAATCTTGTAATTCTTTACACTCAATGCCTTCCAGAGCATCCACCTTAGACTTCAATTGAGAAAGAAGAAAGTTTTGATATTTCAACATATGAAACTGGCAATTCAAAGCCCTCATAGCTAAGGTAGAAGATGTATAGACCTTCTTTCCCCATCTATCCAAAGCTCTGGCTTCTTTATCTAGAGGAACCGGATTTTTTACAACAGAGGCCTTGACACCCTTAGGTCCCTGACTAATAGTTTCTGGGTCCACCCTAGGACTCTTATAAAGATATTTATGAGCCTCAGGCACCCTGTAATACCTATCCGGTTTAACAGGAGCAGGAGGCAGAGAATCAGGATTAAGTGAAGCCTCTGCAAACACTTCTTCCACAACATCCAGAACAGGGAGTATAGCCAAGGGCCTATGCTGGGGTAACAACAAAAATTCCCTAAGCCTTTTCCGAGAATCAGAGAAGTCCTGACCTTCCCACTTAAAATGTTCCCTCATAGAATGAAGTGTCTCTGAAAAAGAAAAATCCTCTGGAGGAGAAGCAGAAGGAGTGGAATCATCTGCATCAGAATCAGAATAAGGAGAGTACTCCTGCAAGTCTTCAGCTGAAGACTCTGAAACATCCGAAGCCTGCTCAAAACTTCCCAACTCTGGCTCCACCCTAGGCCTCTTATCAGGAGGGGGCAACGAACCTCTAATCAGAGTAATCAAATCTTCTGCCATTTTAAGCATGTGCTTCTTAGGCACAGACCCTGCTGAACTAGGAGTGACACCAACAGAAGCTAAAACTGGCCTGCCTCTGGGAGAAGCCTTGGAAACAGAAGGAGAAGGCCTAACCACCCTAGGAAGGGAGGGGAGTACAGTAACTTGAGAAGCCCCTTCAGCCTGACCTGCCTCCTGAGAGACCACCTCCTGCAAAATCAAAGTCTCCCCCGAGACTCCAGAGAAGTCTCCGTCGGAACCACCGGTTCCACTGAAGCCTCTAAAGAACCGGCATCTGGAACGGACGACTCATCTTGCCTGGGTTTAACTGCTTTGTCTTTGCGCTTCTTCCATGAAGCGGGCCGGAGAATCCGACGGCATATTATAATTGCACCGCTTCCCAAAGACCAGCCTAGCACAATCTAACCTCCGCTTAATAGTGCGTTTATTGAACCTAGCACAAAAGCGACACCCAACAACGTCGTGCTCAGGCCCCAAACAAGGAATACACAAAGAATGATAATCCCTATGCGGTATCTGTTTCCCACAAGAAATACAGTTATTCACTTTTTCTGACATCCGGTAAAACACTGAGGCAAGAAAAAAACAAAATATTCCCCAACGGGGTACTTAGCCAACTTGGATTCGGTCTGAAACTCCAAATTCGAAAAATTTCAGAACGGCACTTGCAACGCTGCTTCTGCATCGGACCATGCGGCAAAAAAGACTGAGGAAATGACGTCGGTCATGCGCTTTTGTACCCTGACGTCCTGATGTCAGTTTTAAGCGCCTTGACCGACGTCAGCCTAATACTTTGGTATTCGGGCCAACCGAGGACAGCGGACTACCCATATGTAAGGACTGCAGCAATGTGAGATGAAGAACATCAGTGGAACCAAAATTGGCACGGCTTCTGGAAACCATGTCCAATTTGTAATGTGAAATGAATGTATGAGGAGAAGCCCAGGTGGCTGCTGCACAAATGGAATCTATTGACAGCCTATCCTGAAAAGCTACGGATGTAGCTAATGCCCTAGTTGAATGAGCTCTAGGTCTTGAGGGTAGTTTTTAATGTCCGATCTCATAGATGAAGGTAATTGTAGAGGTGAGCCATCTAGAGAGGGATACTTTAGTAACTGGAAGGCCCAATTTCCCTTCCGCATATGACAGAAACAATTGATTAGATTTCCTGAATTGTTTAGTCCTGTCTAAGTAATATCCAAGTTGGCGATGAACATCCAAAAAATGTAGCTTTTGTTCCGACCTGTTTGAATAGTTAGGAAAAACGGGAGATCAATAATTTGGTTTAGGTTTATTTGAGAGGAAACTTTAGGCAAAAAGGATGGATTAGTACAGAGGGATACCCTGTCTTTGTGAAACACTAAGTAAGGAGGACGACTGCACAGAGCATGGAGTTCAGATACCCTTCTCGCTGAAGTTATAGCTACCAGAAAAAGTGTCTTCCAAGAAAGCAACTTCAGAGAACATGAAGCCGCCGGTTCGAAGGGGGGAAGAATTAAAGATGCCAGAACTAAGTTCAAATCCCATTGAGGTGGGGGATCTTTGATTGGAGGTTTGAGAAGAAATACGCCCCTTAAAAAGGCTTTACAGAGTTTGTGAGCCATGATGCTAGACTCCGAGATACCAACATGAAAATTAGATATGGCAGCCAATTGAACTCCAATGGTAGATGCAGATGATCCTAAATGAAAGAGTTGTGCTAAAAAATCTAGAATCGACTGGATAAGTGCTGTAAAGGGATCTATGTTTTTTGACGTTGCCCAAAAGGAGAAGCGTTTCCATTTGCTACTATAAATCTTCCGGGTAGAAGATTTATGAGAGGCTATCAAGACATCTCGGACCGAGCAAGATATTGAGGGAAGCCTGGCTAAGGCTGGAATCGGAGAAACCACGCTGTGAGGTTTAGAGAGGGCAGAGATTGGTTCAGCTGACCCGATTGGTGGGTTATCAGATCTGGTACTGGGTCCAGATGCCAAGGCTGCTCCAAAAGGTAACGATGAAGAAAGGGGAACCATATCTGTCGAGGCCAGTAAGGGGCAATGAGGATCATTGTCACTCTCAAGGTGATGGCTTTCTGAATTAGTTGAGATATCAGTGGAAAGGGGGGAAAGGCATATAGAAGTCCCCGGGGCCAATCGTGGACTAGAGCGTCTCTGGTGGGATGGCCTGGTAACGGGAAGAGAGTGAAGAAGTCGTGACACTTGCTGTTTTGGGGAGTAGCAAAAAGATCGCAGAAAGGCTGGCCCCATTTTAGGAATACTTCTTCTAGAACTGATTTCTTTAGAGACCACTCGTGGGGCATGAGAATTGCCCTGCTCAATTTGTCTGCAATAACGTTGGATTTCCCGGGAATGTGCGTTATCAGAAAACGCTGAGAAGAGATCGCCCATTGCCAAAGTCTGAGTGCCTCTCGACATAAAGGGTATGATCTGGTTCCGCCTTGTTTGTTGATGTACCACACTACGGACATGTTGTCCATTTGAATTGCAATAGTCCCAGTGGGAAGAGAGTCGTGAAGGGCTTGCAACGCTAAAAGCACTGCTCTCATCTCCAAGACATTTATGTGCAAGTGGCACTCGAAAGGTTGCCACGTGCCTTGGACTGTCCTGCCCTGATAATGCCCCCCCCCCACCCGATCAGGGAGGCGTCTGTTGTCAACGTGGCGACTGGGAGGGGAAGAGTGAAGGGTCTACCTCAGAGAAGTTGATGTGATGTGATCCACCAAGACAGTTGATTCTTGCATGATTGAGTTATCAATATGGTATGGGACATCGGGAGCTGTTGAAAGGACCATTGAGTAAACAGCATGCATTGGAGGATCCTCATGTGAAAGCGAGCTAAGGAAAGAAGGGGAATAGCTGCTGCCATGAGTCCTAACACCTTCAAAACTAGTCTGGCTTTGACTTTGTTGCATTGTAAGAGAAGGGAAACTTGGTTCCGAATGTCTGACACACTCTGCTCTGTGAGTCTGGCTGAAAGATTGAGTGTGTCTAAGGTGGCGCCTATAAAGGTAATAGATTGACAAGGCGACAAGGCAGATTTTTTGAAATTTATCGAAATGCCTAGAGCTTGGCAAGATTGGATGGTGAAGTCCCTGGATAGAAGAAGCTGATGTCTGGTGGTGGCAGTAAGGAGCCAGTCGTCCAAATATGGAAACACCTGGAATCCTTGAAGTCTCAAGTGAGCCGCGACAACTGCCATGCATTTGGTGAACACACGGGGGGCTGTAGTGAGACCAAAGGGCAGGGCCCTGAACTGGTAGTGACTGGCTCCCAGCCTGAAGCGGAGATATCTCCTGGAGCGTCTGTTCATTTTTATGTGGTAGTACGCGTCCTGAAGATCTATCGAGCACATCCAATTGTCCTGACCCAAGAAGGGTAGAATGGACTGTAGCGTGACCATCCGGAATTTTGTTTTCCTGACATACTTGTTTAAGTAGCTGAGATCCAGTATGGGTCTCCAGTCTCCTGTTTTCTTTGGTACCAAAAAGAATTTGGAGTAAATTCCGGATCCTTGCTGGTCTGCCGGGACTGATTGGATAGCTCTTTTTGATAGCAGCTTTGAAATTTCTAATGCTGCTTGTTCCCTTAGACCGGGTGGAACATCTGGAAGGGATCTTTTGGGTTGGGTTGGGATGTGAATAAAGGAAATTTTGTAACCCTTGGATATGATCGACTGTACCCATTTGTCTTGAGTAAGGGAAAGCCAGGCTTTTGGGTACAGGGATAACCTTCCCCCGACTGCCTCCGAAGGTGGACAGCCGGGCAGCCCCTCAGGGATGCTGAAAGGGTTTGTCAGAGAACATTTCTCTGCTACCCTGGTTTTGCGGACCTCCTCTGCCTCTAGGGCAGCATCTATTATTATTCCCCCCTCTGCCTCTAGAGGGGAATCGGCCTTGTGCGTCAGATGAGACTCCCTGGGATTGTTTGCGGAACCACATCTTTCCTCCCCTCTGACCTTTGGGATAGGGTCTAGAAGGGGTAGAAAAACGGACTCCTACAGCAGAGAGCGTCTTACCTTCTACCTCGCACCTGGTCAATGTATCTTTCACCTGTGGACCAAACAAGGATGATCCAAAGGGAGAATTGGTGACGGACGCCTTGAAAGGGTCCGCAAAGTTGCATAGCCGCATCCAGGCGTGACGTCGTAAGGCAACACCTGTGCCTGCGGCTCTACTCGGCCCATCTGCTGCATGAGACCAGCCGCATGGAGGAGTTAACGATGGAATTCAGGGTTACCAACTGGGAGTTCATTGTGTCTTTGAACCCCTCAGCTGTAGGATCCTTTATCAGTTCACCCATATCCTTGAGTAAATCTCTCTGGAGACTAGTGAAGTGGCATAAGTAGTTCAGCGACCGCATTGAAAAGGTCGCTGATGAGAACATCCGCTTGCCGTACCTGTCCATGGTCCTAGATTCCTTATTAGGAGGATGGACAGGAACCGAAGGATCAGCTAACTCCTTCTTAGTGGCCGCAGCCACCACCATGGCATCAACAGGGACACCTTTGGATAAAAAAATCTTTATCTCTGGGGGCAGTAATAAATTTAGATGGTCTCCTCGGGGTGGGTTCCACTGAGTCAGGAGCCGTCCAAGCCTTCCTTGCCACCACTTCCATAAGGGGGTCAAAGGGAGGGGACACCCAGGAGGTAGAAGGGCGAGAGCCAAACGCCTCAAGATACACCGACTCATCCCCCAAAGGGTTAAGGGCTGGCCAGTTCCCCCTCGGTTTCAGGATCTCAAGGAGGTCAGCAAAGGAGACATCCTCAGAGGGGGATCGAGGGGAACCTTCAGATTCCTCTAAGTCAGTGTCAGAGGTGATCGACTCAGGGGAGTCAATGTGCTTCCTCTTGCACTGCCTCTTCCTTGGGGGATCTCCTGCCGGGTCAGGAGAGGCCTCGGAAGAGGAGGCAATTCCCAATGGGGAAACTTGAGGAGTTGGCTCTCTGCGGTCTAAGACAAGGGGGTGAGTAGAAATCACCGCAGGCACTGTAGATGGAGGGGCTGAAGAAGCCGACTGTGGGGCAGAACCTGGTTCTAGCACGCTCCGCATGACCTCGAAGGCACCCCTGTCAGGCAAGGCCAGAGGCCCCCGCTCCGAAGAGACAAGGACCTCCCGGCACAGACAGGGCGGCTCGAGCCGATGTCGGAGCCGAACTCCTGCCCGAAGCCCGAGAGGGAGGCGGGGTCGGACAAGGGTCGATACCACTCGCCCCTCGGAGCTGAGGAAGCTTCAGCTGAGATCCTCCAAGGAGGAGATCGGAGCAGGCAGCGGAGCCAAAGGGAAGGTATCAGATCCGGCCTTTTGACAGTCATGGCTCCGACAAGCCCTCGCTCGAACTCAAAGGAGTCGGAGGAGGAATGTATTGGGGAACGGAAATAGTCACTGACTGGTGAGTCGGGCTATGCAGCATTTGGGCCAGTGCCTCGAACTTGAGAAGTCTACTCACTACCCTTTGCAAATCATGGTCAGATAACCTGGAAGACCGTGAGGAATGAGTTTTATGGCTTCGTTCAGAAAGAAGAGGGGATCCTGGCGCCGAATGCACGGAGCCGATAGAGGGTGATCTGGACCTCTTCCTAGACTGTGGCTCCGATAAAAGTATCGGAGCCAACGGAGTTTTATCAGCCTCGGCTCCAGCAGGAGCAGAGGTAACAGTATGAGGCTTGGAAACATCGGCTCCAGCCGGAGCCGATGTCGAAGTCGACTTAGTCTTTCCAGCAGTCTACTCTGGAACCGGAGCCGAAGTTTTGGAAGGCTTCCCCGACACTGACAGAGTCGGGGGGCCTTCAGGCTTTAATAAGACCCGCAAGATTACTTTATTCTTGCGTTCCTGCAGGACTCTAGGGCTAAACCCATGACAAACAGCACAAGAGTCCTGCAGGTGCAAAGGCCCCAGGCAATACACACAAGAAGTGTGACCGTCTGTCAGAGACATTTTCTGACAGCACGAGTCACACTTCTTGAAGCCTGAGACCTTGTCTTTTGACATAGTAAAAAAGGAGTGCCTGACACAACAAACACACTACAGACACACCCTTTACAGAAAAAATTATTAAATTAAATTATTAAGGCTAAAGCAAGCCACAAACACAGACACACAAGCCCTTAACAGAAAAAAGGGCAACTAATTTAGTCACTAATGGACTGGGGGAAGGGTAGGGGCCGAAGGCCTACAAGATAAGGGAAGAAAGGGAAAAAAGACTTGACAAACAGGGGTCGATTTATCTAAATACTTAAACTAAAAGGTTATGGTATGACAACAAAAAAGGGGGTTTAAGAAGTACCTAATAAGGTAAAAGTCTAACCTCACCTGCCTGAGCCGGTAGAAAAGCACCTCGTCAGCTATAGCGGTAAACGAGATCTGAGTAGTTACCGCCTAGCATTGTGGGATATAGGGGAGCCTCAAGCCGGTGGAATTAGCTCTCGAGCTTTAATATTGGCCGAGTCGGAGCCGAGGATCGGCTCCGAACCCATCCAGCAAGAATGAAGGCGAGATTGACAACTTAACATTTTATTATTAGCTCTGAGCAGTGCTGGGCATTGTATTTGGAGATTGTAACAGTTAAAAAAAAGCTTCATGGCTATTCTTTGACAGAATGGCACCTCATATCTGGCTTTGGTTAATTTGACCAGGGTCCAAGGTTTCTTGTTACGATTAGCAAAAGATTTTCTGTCATCTTGACAATTAAACATTTTTGTATGCAGTGATTTTTTTTTCTTTTACTAGAGAGCCGGTTTATATTTGGGTTCCCTCACAGATGTTTATTTTTATAATTGGCATTGTATTTACATCCAAAGCAGAGAGATGCATAGAATTTGGCAGTAACAGAATCTACATAAGCAATGGGGTCATAAAGCTGGAAGGTGATTTTGAACCAAGCCAGGACATCACTCAGTCATATTAGATTTTTCCTTGAAATCAGTTACATCATTTACAAACAGTTTCAATTAAAATTAACATTTACATGGGCTGTACATTTTTTTTTTTTTTTTTTTTTAAATAAAGAGTTAAAGCAGCCCAACGGAAGGAGGGAGAAAGATGACGCAGATGAGATGATAATGTACTACTATCACAACTCTACCTTCCTGTAAGTTTTGCGCAACAAATAAGTTATTGCACAAATTCATATAGCTCGATTACTAACAGTTTAACCAGGGATGGTGAAGGTGCAGAGCCAAAGACGTTCAGGTTGCAGACTCTTCTTAAATGGAGTGGGATAGTATTCCAGTTATTAGGAATGCATTGTGGGTACAGAGAGAGTATCCTGCATTGTTGTTGGGTTTAGTAATGGTGAGAAATGACTTGCCATTGGAGCGCAGAGGTCACTCAGTGGTATAAGGCTGAATGACGGAGTGATGAGATGGCAATTTTTCAGGGTAGTGCAGTAGTTTGAAGGTTGCGATTAAATTGTGAGTACAATAGAGAGAGCTATTTAGTTCAAGCAGGTTTAGTTGTTTTAGAGAGAGGCAGTGTTGGCTGGTTGTGAATTTGGCTGCTTTACTGTACCACTGTTCTAGTTTAACAGAGAGAGAATTGAGATTGGTGAGGCATATAACAAGATGAGTAGAATAGACTTGGCTACATTTTGCCTAGCAGAGTTAGTAAGGTAGTGTTTACTTTGTAGAGGCAAACTTGTTTTTTGTAGGTCTTCTTTATGGTTTGCAGAAGGCAAAGATCAAATTTCAGGTGGATATCTAGAACCACACTAGGCATTTGGTGTTGCATACCAGTTCTAGATTGTTCTTGCTGGGTGACAATACATTACACTCATCAACCTACTCAATACCACATTCATGGGCAAATTTATTTTAATTACCCCACTATTAACTAGGGAATACACCAACCAGGGGAGCAAACATATTGAATCTGGATCACTAATATGGGAAAACACAGCACATCCCCTACTGTAATGTCCTCCCTGTTAGGTCAGGCCAAAAATGGTCTCCTTTGAAGTAAAAATAGAACCTGTAACCCCGGCACACACTGGAAGGTTCAGGAACTACTCTAAGGCAAAGTACCTTCTATTTATTCAAGGATAATCTGGAAAAAATTCAAGTCCCCCTAAACCCAAGACCACTGCTGCTTATGCGGAATTGTTCACAGAAACCCTATACAAGCATGTTCCCAAGTACACAGAGGCAGCTGCACCCACCAGGAATAAGTACAGAACTAACTCAAAAAACAAGCCACCCTGGTGAAATCACATCAATAGGCTATACAACAGAAGGAAGAAAAAAAATGGCAAAAATTAGGAGGTGTAGCACCCTGCAGGATAAAAGTGCTCTGAGCAAACCAAACAACTATGGCGATAAAGACTACCAAAGCCAAATTCGAGGTAAATTTGGCATCCAAGGCCAAGGACAACCACAAGGCATTCTTTAGCTATATCCACAACCTCAAAGGCAATACACAATTGTGTGCAAAACTCACTGTTAATGGAGCCAGCTATACCAAGCCAGAAGAAATAGCAAGCCTACTGACAGACGGGGAATAAATTTATATTGGAAGTCCATTCCTTTCCATTATGCGCTGTCAATTGCGCTCGATTATGCAAGGGTCTCAGTGCAGTGGCAGTTTTAACACCTCTGCAGTAGTGTGGGTGGGGGACTGTCAATTCCTCTTGGGCTACAAAAGAAGACCCTAAACAAAGGCCTGCAATTTAGCTACTTTTCTGGCTGTAGCTGGATAACTTCTGAGCACAGTGTAAAACAAGGTCTGAGCCAAACATAAATGAGGGTGATTTAGAGACAGAAAAGCAGCAGTCCTTTTACAGAAAGTATAGGAGATGACAGTGCCTCACACAAATCCCATTACATGTCAATAGCATGGGAATTGACAGTTACTGCCTTATGTCTGGCATGAATCAAAGTATTATGGGAAAGAGAAAAGGTTGAGGAACAATAAGATCATACTGATACTCCAAGCCCCATTGGGAGCCATATTGTGGAAAGCAGGCTAAATTTACAAATAAAGCACTTAAGAGTGACTTTGAGGTGTTAAAATTAGGTCAGGAAACAAAAATACAGTGGGAAAAAAAAAGGATTTTTTTTTAATTCTAGGGTGGAGTTTTCCTTTAAAGACAAAAGAGACAATTCACTGAGGGTGGGGTGAACACCCACAGCAACTAACTTGGCTGTACTCAGCTTGAACCTATTAAATTAGCTTCCATCAGTACATGTAGTCACAATCATCCGTAAGGGAATCCAGTGCATAAAGAGAGGGGAACAAAAAGGCCTCGGGGAAAAAAATGCACCAAGTGGCAACAGCAATATGCAAGAAACATGTAGCATATTACTTGGATGCATATGAAAGACATTAACAAAAAACTTTCATCTGTACATACTTGGGAGAGAACCACAAAAGCAGCAGTTCCACTGACAGCATTATATAATGTGGATTTTTTTTTACAGCAAAAGACACAAACAGAAAACAGAGAAATCAATATGTCCTACATGAACCAATTCATGGCCCTGTCACAAAACTTGGTATCCCACAGACAGCTAACAGGTGACCTGTGTCTGGCATAGAAGGCATTCTCCATCCCATTACTAACAGACCTACTGCATTTCAGCAAATCAAATGGCATAAAAAACACTCTGTCTAGCAATATAAACCTGTTCTGCAATATCAAGAGAATGATTAGGAGGGACAGGTACATCTCGCATAGGATCCATCTGCTCTGGAACAGACTACCCAGCCACATAAAAACAAAATTCATCGTTGTCCATATTCAAATCATAACTTAGACACAAGGATTGGTAATTGAAAGTTTATCCCAGAATGGCCCCTGTACTAATAATGGGCAGAGGAAGGTCCTAAATGCTTTATAACATGCATGAGTCTCCTCGAATCATCTGTGATACGATCCCAGTTATTTATACTAGTAACAATACTAGTAACAATACATAATTAATCAACCATGGGATGGGCAAGGCCAATCTAAAGCCAAATGGATACATTATTTCAAACATAAAAAGGGAAATTGGTTAGGCTTAAAATGGCCTACAAGGGCAACTAGCTAGTACTTTACCTACAATGAACCTATAATAGAAAACCCTAAAATGGAGAGTCCTAAATACTGTCGGCATGTAAGAACTATCTCAAGTGACTAATAAATCAGATTTCGAAGCTAAACCAAGGGCACAATTCAGTCAATGTGACAGACATAAGGGTTTTTTTTGAGTATGGGAAAAAATACGTTGCCAATTACGATTTTGGTGCTTTTCTAACAGCTACAGCACTGGGTATATTAGACAGCCCCAAAAGTCCTCATTTGCGCTTAGAATCCATAATTCTATGATGTGAACACAGTCACTCTAAAACTCTACTGGCTGGATTACTGAAGCTGCACCCCAAATCCTGTGCAGCAAGAAACATGGGAACCTGCACTGGGCTATGTCCTAGTCCTCAAACAAAAGGGCATTATACTGACACGTATATATTACGAATACACTGGTTAACCAATACTGTATGTAATCAATGTCCATGCTATTATTTTCTTTTGTCATTTATTACATCCTATAAGTCGTTACTGCAAGTGGGTCTGCAACATGAAAGAAGGTCTTCGAAAAAACTGCCAAAACAACAGGAATGGCATTTTTCAAAACAAATACACCCAGAATATTCCTACCTGAACTACACAAACTGTAAAACATATCTAAATTAATACAAACCTCAACGACAGTTGTAATCAATAAAACACAGAAGGTTACAGACAGCATATACAGCTGACCCACAACAATTCCAACTTTTCAGATTACACAAATGCCACTGTATTGATCAGTGTTTCATACTGCACAAAATGTGCATCATGATCAACTTTTCATACAACACAAAACCAAACAGCTAGGCTTTTTTCACACTGCAGAAAATCCATGTCACTAACAGCTTTTCAAAACCACACAAAAGCTAAAGTGGTGCCCAGCCTTTCAGAATGCACAAAATCCAAGGTGCTGCTTAGTTTTTCACAATACATGAAAATCCACATTGTAATCTATCTTTTCACAATGCACAAAACTCAAGGAGTTGACAAGTTTTCCCCAAGTGTTTCACACTGCCTGACATCTTACTGTGCATAAACCAATAGCGCCACACAAGCTATTACAGTGGACTTCAGAAAACCCACTTTGCACCCATGTCAAACTATAAAAAAAAAATGCAAAGAAATTCACATTAAACAAACCTACCATAACAAAATCTTTTCACACTGTAAAACCTTACTCCACCAAATGTAGGAAAAACTTACTTTAAGCACACCACACACAGGTCAACTGGTGCCCTAGGCAAAAAGGTCTCCACAGCACCTCCCCCCCCAACAGCACCCTGTGCCTCCATCCTGGTCTACCTACACCATCCAGAGACTACTGGAAAAGTGCCCCTGCTACAGCGGCGGTCTAGGTAGCTGCCTAGTTGGCCTATGATCACCGAATGCCCACACACTTTCTTCACAGTTGGTCTCCTCCTTATTTCATGGCAAAACAACAACTGCATTAATTCACAATAAGAATTAGTATAATCTCACGCATATTCACAAAATTCTTTTACTGTTCATGTTTCCTACTGCAATGAAACCACATTTCTGCTGCATGCATACATTTTTGGTTGATCTAACAGAAATACATCAAAACAGCATATCTTTTTTTTTTTTTTTTTTTTTTTTTAGAAGAGGCCATGCCAGTGTATCCATTGGGGGGGGCTGATGCCCTCTGAACTCCTACCAAATAACATTTAAGAAAAGGAAAAAAATATATATAAATGCTGGTGTATTCCCAACTCTGCAAATATGGTGAGGAGGGCAGGACAGTGGCAGTCCCCTTACTGGATATGGACATTACTAATAGTAAGAGGACAAAAACATTGTCCTCAGTAAGTCCGTTAAATAACCCAATAAAATGCATTAAAGATGCTACTTAGTGCAGTTTATGACAAGACACTGCATTGGTCATCTCAAGACATGCTCACGTGTGAAAAATGAAGTAGTGTGCTTAAACTTATACCCACAACTACAACAGTGGCAACTTTAAAAGCTACATAAAACCTACAGTGCTGCCAAGGTTTTCAAATCATACAAATCTACAGCGCCTACAGCTTTTCACACTGCATATAACAGACTGATCAGAAACACTTTCTGAATTAACAGTTGTTAGCAGTGGACAATGCCAGCAATGCAGTAACTTCTACCACTCCACCAATCCACAAAGCTTTTCACATTAAAAGTTGATTATTTATTTCCAGTTCGATAAGGGGGGGCCCCGAAAGGGGGGGGCCCTTTTTTTTTCAAAAAAAAATTTTTTGGGCCTGAAAAAAAAATTTTTT
>NC_056746.1:1268137388-1268431122 GCF_019279795.1 Protopterus annectens | reverse complement strand
AGAGGGGAAAACACAACATTATTCCTCCATGCAAGGAGAGAAGATGCAAATCAGTTCATATGCACCAAGGTGATGTTTTACCAAAATGATGTTTTAATATACAGTGCCTCAGCAATAAACTTAAAAAGTATATGCAATACAAACCGATCAACAGAAATGCAACTCTGATGCATTTACCTAGGTGACAGTGGAACTCCTTCAACACCAATTTACATAGCTATAATACTTTGTAAACCACTTTCCACTAGGTAAGGCAAACTGTGAAATGCAGAGCACACTATGCATGAATCCCCTTTCTCCCCCTTTTCTTGTTTATAGCACTAGCCTTATGACAAAGATAACATGTACGTCTCAGTGTTGTTTATATATATATATATATATATATATATATATATATATATATATATATATATATATATAAAATTATTATAACGTCGGTTATGTTACAACAGTCGTACATACAGTAACACAGCTTAGGGATGCATTAACTGGCAACAAAGCATTCATATGGCAACCACAAGAAGAGTATTAACATCAGTGCCGGTAAGGACTGCTATACACCATTAAGTAACTAAGGTAATGTGCTGGCTGCTCCATATTTTTTTTTAATTGCTAAGAACAGATCCACGGGAAATTACATCAGGCCAGCTCCCTAGCAGGGTTTCGAACCGTGATACAAAGAGTAGTCTATAAGGTAATTAGGTCATTACCTACTTATATGACTCACCAAAATGTGCACTCACCTGCCAATAATCTGACAGTCTCCAGTTTCAATTGTAAGCTGCGAATTTATTGCTTCAAAGTAGGAATTCTCTAGAAGTTTCATTTTTTACAATTTACCTGTGTCTCCCTTGTTTGATACAACACCTAGTATATTTTTATTTGTATTATTACCACCAATTTTTTTATTTCAAATTCATAATGCCAAACGTAATCAATTGTTAGTGTGTACAGGAACTCAAAGGAGACATCAGTGTTTAACTTCCCTGAATGGCCTACAATGCCAAGCTCAGCCTCGGGCTGCAGTTACGGTCATAACCGGTTGGAAGGGTCTATAGGCGTCTCAGCTTCGCCCAAACAGCTGCGTTCTGCAACAGCGACCAAAGCCTCTTAATTTGTTTCCTTGTCAGGATAAAAAAAGAGGAAATCAAGCCCTCCGTGAAGTAGTATGCTTAAACAAGAAACAAATTAAGGTAGACTAAGAAGCAAATGTTGCCGGAAACTTAAAACTCTTCTACTTCTAATAAAGATTTCGTCCTTTTTGCTGTGAAACTTCCAAAACCTGCCATTAAAAAACTGGAAATTAAATACAAAACTCCACATCCCAGCTTTTACAAACTGGTTCAATATGAAAAAAGTAGGCTTCTTGTAAAGCCCCTCGGCTATCTACAGCCCCTCGAAATACTTTTGTTATTGTTTGTTGTATTGTTTTCTTTTCCCCCTTCCTTCACTATAACCTAGTACCTTCAGCTTCCTTGTATTTTGACTGTTATAGGCTAATAATGACAAGAGCAAAAAAAGTACCACCCCCACCTCAAAATTCTTAAAGCAACAGCGCCTCCTGAAATTGCTTTTCTGAAGTTCTGTACAGATTTCAGTAACTGCATTGGGAGGCCTTTTTTTTCTTATGTAGGCAGGCATACACCATTTAAAGGATGAAGTACCCCAATTCTCTCCAAATGCAAAGGTTCCATACCTCTCAACCCAAGAAATCTCGACAAAGCCACAAATAATGAGGGGGGGGGGGGGCAATGGCCCTCAAAATAGGGACATGTTTTAAATATTGCTCTTACAAACGTAAACAGATGATAGAATAACAGTGTTTGTATTAGCATGATTTTTCTGCGGGATATGAAGTCTGAAACTGAAATATCCAACATTATTTTCTGACTTCAGTCTTCAGTGATTTTTCAAAAAAACACAATTTTATGAGAAACAGACCAAAAATATGAGGCAAAAATCTGGACAGCTGAGAGCTATGAAGGGTACATACAAACATCCCAGATTCAAAAACACATAAAAGCAAAAGCATGCAAAAGTGACCTAGCAAACATAACTGCAGCTAGAGTGTAACATGCCTAGTGATTGGTATATGTCTGTATCTAGTATATATATATATATATATATATATATATATATATATATATATATATATATATATAAGAAAAGGCTTATAATTGTATAATAATATCAACATATGTGAAGTATCCCTAATTCCGTAGTTAGGATAAAGGTCACAGGAAAAAAAGTTGTTAAACTGAAAAGTACTAGCATAGAGCAAAAACTAAAAATAAAAAATAAAGCACAAGACCAACAGCCAAGCACCTATAGCCACTGACTATGGGTCAGATACCTTTGGTGCACACCCAAGTGTCTTAATGGGCTTGTAAAATGGATCACTTTAACTTTAAAAAGTGTTAAACTATGTTCATACTTGTGTAACAGTAATTTTCTTGACTTAATTTAGAGTAGAATTGTCCTTCCTTCCTTCCTTCCAAATGAGGATGACATCATTTTACAAAACAGGAGATTAAAGAAAAACAAGTTTATTTACAAATAGTGTGTGTGTGTGTCTGTGTGTGGCCGGGGGGGGGGGGGGGGGGGGTTGACAGATTTCACATGACTGTAGCAATATATGATACAGATAAAGCTGTCCTGAACTATTCATCAGCTTTAATCTATATCCTTTGAAAGAAACAGTATATACTACTTAACTATCCCTGCAGTTTTCATGAATTTTGTTCTATCGTGTCCCAGGCATTTGAATCCATAAGTTCTTGTGTATAAAAGCTTCTTAGTGCACTCCCTTTCATATCTTACTGGAATTCTGAAATTAGCTATACTTTGTTCACATTACAAAATGCAAACAAATAAAAAGCAATTTATGCACCTTCAAAACCCTTCCTGTGCTAAAGTAAGCTAAACTAATCTTCATACCTCAATGAGGATGACATTTAATGTTGTCCTCTTTGCAGGACAGTCCAGATTTGGGCAGTTGTGTCCTGTGAAAAAAATATGAAAAATGACAAATGAATTGATATTTCAGGACATTTATTTCTGTCTTTCTAAGGAATATGGCAGAAGTTGTAATGCTATAATTGAAATGCTTTAAACTTTGTGTTTTTCTGGCAAACCACTGAAGATTGAAGTCACTACAAAAATGTCAGACATTTGAGTTGCCTACAAAAAATGCATGCCAACATATTTTTTTATTCTAGTAACTTTTTTAACTCATAAGAGCAATATTTAAAATGTGTCCCTATTTTTGAACTTTTGTCCCCCATTGATTTTGGATTTGTGCAGATTTCTTGTTCTAAGAGTTTGAGAGGTATGGGCCAAACATTTCAATCACTGGGGCCCCTCCTGTTTGGCATATACTTCTCAGAAGTATAGCAAGTACGGGAGGGCTGTGGCTGACTAAGTTTGTGGAAGACTGCAAACTGGGTGCTGTAATACAGTCTCCGGCCAACATGGAGATCCTCCAAAGGGCCTAAATGAGACTGATGCATGGTGTCAAAGCCATGGTCTCAAGCTAAATGCAAAAAAATATGTAGTAATCCCCTTTGGAAAAAACAGAGTACCCGCAAACTACAACATAGGAGGTAATCCCCTGAAATCTGAAGAAGAAATAAGGGATCTAGGGACCCAAGTAGATAGTCAGCTTTCCTTTGATAACCATGTTGCCAAAGTGGTTAGAAAATACTTCTATGTGACCCATCTGATCACGAAAGGGTTCGCATCAAGATCTAAGGATGTAATGGTGCCCCTCTACTCTTCCCTCATCAGACCCATTATTGAGTACAATGCACCAATTGGACTGTACCTGGCTAGACATCTCCAGCAGCTGGAGAGACCACAAAGGTACCTAACCAAGAGGATTACTGGCCTCAAACAGTTGCCCTATGCAGCACGATTGAAAAAGCTAAGACTGTTCTCTGTTGCATACCGCTTTCTCAGAGGCGATCTCTGTCTAACGTACAGAGCCATGTCCAACCCAGAATTGTTGAAAATGCTTCATCTTAGCAAAACCACATCTACTCGAGCTACACGCTCTAGGGATATAAACCTCAACACAGCAATGAATAGAACATGCTGGAGGGATAGATTCCCTTCGCAGAGACTTCCCTTACTATGGAACAGGGTCCCGATCTACATAAGACAGAGCCCCTCACTATCACTCTTCAAGAGTTGGGAGGATGGCCTAATGGTTAAGGTGTTTGCCTTACAAACACAAGGTACAGTGTTTGAATCACACAGGGGATAACTGGCTAGGCTTAAAATGGCTTGCAAGGGCAGTTAGCCTAGTACTAATCTATAAACCTATAAACCTATAAAGAGGAACCTTGATGAGTGGATGGGTAACAGAAAGTTCACACCGGGGATCACACCAACAGCACTACTAGATAGGGGCCAAGGGTACTAGCTGCTAGTACAAGGGTCTAGGGAACTACTAAAGGGGTGGTGAATAACGCACAAGGTGGCTGGGCTAATATATGCCTTCGGGCAGATAGCCCAGTACCAACCTATGAACCTATGAACCTATCAGTAAACTATCACACAAACAAATAAATTTAGAAATTCACTGTTACACAGGTAAATCATTTTTGCATACACTCCACTACCTTGATATCCATCAATCCATATATACTAACTCCAAGATCACTGTACCATGGAGTAGGGAATGCACTGAAGTACTGTAACTTCAGAATATGTTGTTGTGTCTTTCGGCTTTTCCCGGTTAGGGGTCGCCACAGCGAAACTCCGGTCCGCTAATGATTGGCAGTAGATTTTTACGTGCCGAGTTGCCAACCCTGATGCACAATCTTCAACGAAGGTATGCCCATTCATGCATGTCTCCACACAGAAGAAGCTCTAGCTGAGAATCGAACAGGACAACGTCTTACTGTGAGGCGACAATGCTACCGCAGCACCACCACCGCAGTTATAAGTACTGTACTATAACTTCAGAATATATTCCCTCAAATTCTCATTTTCAGTTCCTTTATTCCAGGGAAGTTAGTTATTCTTGCAATTCCAGCAGGTACCCTTTAAACAGACATACAAAGACAGGAAAGTCTAAAATCCTAAACAGTTACGTGTTTTGTCAGTAACATAAAAATAACCCTCTTCTCCCAACTGAGGGTGTGGTTTGCCCAATAGAATTTCACCTTTCAGTATGAAAGCCGCAGTACTAATGATGAGATCATAGTACAGGAAAGGGAGAGGCTCTGTGGGAGAACCAATTACACCTTAAAGTTCCCATATGAGAGTGAAATGTGCTTGCTTTTGTATATAGACATTGACCCTAGGATTCAGAAACATGCCTAGTGTGATCATGGAGTGCCTACTGCAGGTACATCTTACAGCATGATACAAGCCGAGGTTCATTCTCAATTAACAAGGTGAAAATTAACAGCTGCATTTGCTGCTAATTATAAAGCCCTCTAATACTATAAACAGGACCTGCAGTGAAGGAGGAGAATTCAAACTCACGGATTGCAGTGAGGAAGATTAACAAGCATAGAATATATATACTTCAGTAACTACATGTGAACTAAGACGAGAAAAGATGGGAAAACAAGCATAGCACTTTAAAGGGGGCACTGCAGTAATGACCATAAAAAGGAGGTGAAATAGGTATGTCTGACAATAGGGGAAAGGGATCAGCAAGCAGCAGAAGAATACTGAAGAGAAAAGGGAACGGTAAGGATGGGTTGGGGAAAGAGAGGGAGGGTGCAACTTTTTTTTTTTTTTTTTTGGCGGGGGACAGTTGCCCATTTTTTTATTTTTTTGAAGAAGGGAAGCTGAGAAAGGATATAAGAGAAGACAAAGGTCAGGTAAGAGACTGAGGCTAAAAAGCAGGGGCAAAGACCAAGTCCTAGAAGTGCTATCAAAAGCTAAAAAGCTTTTATTGGAAAGGCTCACCCAGACTCTGCTACACTTTGCTGTGAGGGAAAGGTTGGTTTGCTTTTTATTTGTTGTATTTTGTATTGGTTTATTGTCTTTTTATATTTTGAGTGCTGTGATTTGTTTTCTTTACCTTGTGTTTTGTTTGTGTTCTGCTTTTAACTGCATATTAAAAGTTCAAAATACACCACAGCTCTGTTTCTTGCGAGTCAGGCAGAAATTTTTCCCCACCCTGTCACTGTTGTGTTCATAAATACCACTGTCTTTCTAGCTGCATGCCTCTTATGTTAATTTGACCATATGTCTCATTTCCTCTCTGTTTTTACTAGCTTGTGTGAGTAAGCACAAAATTATCATTTTGTGAAATCACTCCCCTTCAACTATTTAAATTTATTGGCCATTCTACTGTATTCCATAGTACCAGAATACAAAAGTGATCACCCCCTTTCAATCTATCTTGCTGTTTTAAAAATAGTGACTCTCCACTAAAACTTAACTTTTTAGACAGGTAAAACTTAAATTACCTACTTTTACATCTAACTTCTCTAGTGCACACTGCAGTGTTTAGGATAAACCATTTTATTTTCATCTTATAAGCATCCCTGTGACTAGCACTTGCTCTAATACTTGCTGGAAAGCACTAGGAAGCCTTAAACTGATACAAGCACTCAGCTCTCCATATTAATAAGGAGAAATTAATCGTAGGCACTAAATAGCCTATAATTGCAAAGCACCTTGCTAAGGTAAGGGAAAATGGCTCCTGTACTTTATATTAAAAAAACAAAAAACAAACCAAGCATGTCCAAGGGTCAGCTTCCGTTGATTTCTCCTGTCCACCTCGTGAATCTGGGCATACTGGGGCAATGCAGCAATTGCCTCCTGTACACAGACAACCCTCTCCTCCTACCACCCAACACTACAACCTGTGAGAGATGCACTTACATAGCCAAAGTGGAAGCAATGCTCTCTCCACCCAAGATTGTGCTAGACAGTCAAGAGGAGAAGGTTAACACCCGCACTACACCTCAAGCAACACATAGCCCTTTTAAACTCACAACACCAACACCCAGACATACCAACACTAAATCCACATATGCGGAGGCCCTTAACTGTAACCTGCCCAAGCAACAAGGACCTCCGAAGCTGAAACGCAAACAAACACCAGTCACAACCAAAGTGTCACATAGCTCACAACACCAGTATGCCACCCAGCAACAGCCCCTAAGGCAAGACAACATACCTAACACTTTAGTCATAGGTGACTCTATAGTCAGGCACACTGATGTCAAACTCACCAGGCTGAACAAGGAGAAAATTACAGTGAGCTGCCTGTCAGGTGCCAGGATCTGCCACATAACTCATGCACTCAAGTCACTCCACAACAAGTACAAATATGACTCTGTCATTGTCCATGTTGGAGTGAATGACTTGAGATGTACCTCCCTGGACTACATGAAAAGAGACATGGAAGAGCTCTCAGATCATGTGGCCCATGCAGGTATGACCCTAGCCCTGAGTAGTATGCTGCCTTTGCCCAGAATGATATCACAATATAAGCACAAAATGATTGACTTCAACAATTGGCTAAGCTTCTGATGTCATTCAAAGGGGATCCAGTATCTGTCTGCCTGGGACGACATGATCGACAGACCACGATGCTTTGCCAGAGATGGTCTGCACCAGTCACCCCTGGGATTCAGGTTACTGGCTAAGGCTCTTGCCACCCCTATACTGCCTTTTTTAGGCAAAGTTCAAAGGACAAAACCACCACCATAACAGGTACAAGCATGCAAAATCTGAAGGTAATACTACTCAATGCTAGAAGTCTAAACCTCAAAATGCACTCTCGAGGCACTCCTAAAAATGGAGAACATCGATATCTGTGCAGTAACTGAGACCTGGTTCAAGGCTCCAGAGAGCACCCCTGCAATACCAGGCTACAACTCTTACCACACTTTTCGGCTACCAAACCAGGATCGAAACACTTAAGGTGGAGGAGTGTCCATATTCACCAAGGATATTCACACCACTAGGTTAGTTGCCCAAGGCAATGCATCTGAAATTCTCCAGTTGCAACTAACAATAGGTAAGACTGCAATCCAAATTGTAGCTTGCTACAGATCCCCCACCATGCCCCAAGATTCTCACTACACCTTTCTAAACATATTGGAAAATATTAATATACAACCAAACACCCTAATACTGGGTGATTTCAAGTACCCTGCCATTAACTGGGAAAACTACTCATGCACCAACACCTTTGCCCAACGGTTCTTGGAATTCATAAATCCCAATGCCCTGGATCAACTAATCTATAGTCCCACCAGGGGCTCCAATATCCTAGACCTGGTCATTACCAACATGGGAAATTGATGCTCCACACCTATGGTCACCCCCCTCATTGGTCAGGTCAGACCATAAGCTAATTACCCTTAACATCCACATCCCACCCCACCCCCTAGTAAGTAAACCACCATAATAAACTTCTCCAAAGCCAACTTCATGCTACTCAAGTCAGAAGTTACAAACATCATGACACCCATGCAGACAGGAACTGAAAGTTCGACTGCTGAGTCCTACACTAAGGCACTGTACAAGCACATCAACTCATGCATGAATCGTGCCATCCCAAATAGAACAAAGATGCTCTCCTCCAATAAAAGGAAGCCAATCTGGTGGTCCCCTGCCATAAACAAACTTTATAACAAAAGGAAAAAACTGTTGCAGAAAAGAGGAAAATCCCAGGATGCAAAAAACTCCCTTACCAGCCTCAGTAAGAAGCTGAGATCCCTCATAAAATCCTCCAAAGCTAGTTATGAAAATAAAATTGCCAAAGATTCCAAAGACAACCACAAGGCATTCTATAACTATGTCAAGAATCTAAATGGCAATGCTCAGAGCTGCTCTGAGCTACAACAGAATGGCATTAAATATACTGATCCCAAGGATATTGCCAATATCCTGGCAGATCGATTCAGTGCCAACTTCACTTCCCCACCCCCTAAATGGCCCATCTCAATACTGGAAGATTGCCAAATTCCGGTAATACCGGCTACACAGGTAAAAAATGCATTCTCCAAAGCTAAGAATACATCATCCATGGGACCAGATGACATCCCGGGTTGTGTATTACATGAACTACAAAATGAACTGGCACCTCACCTAAGTGTCATGTTTAATCATACCCTCACCTCAGGCTTCATGCCCACTGAGTGGCACACAGCTACAGTTATCCCACTCCACAAGGGGGGATCCACCTTGGATCCCAGGAACTACCGCCACATCAGTCTGATGAGCCTGATCTGCAAGGCCATGGAACGTATTATCATGCAACTTATAAACAAAGACATTGGCAACCTTCAAGCACTGGACCCCACCCAGTTTGGGTTCATGAAGGGCCGATCTTGTCTCCTGAACCTTACTGACTTCTTTGAATCAGTCTCCAGAGCCATCGACGAGGGTAAGCCAGTCCACACAGCCTATCTGGACCTCGACAAGGCCTTTGACACCATTCCCCACTCTGGAATCATAGATAAACTTACTAAGCTGGACATTAATCCCAACGTCACTCGATGGGTTGCCAACTGGCTTACTGACAGAACCCACACTGTAAAAGTAGCTGACTCCAAATCCAGCTCCAGACAAGTGACAAGTGGAGTACCTCAGGGTTCAGTCCTGGGACCTCTCTTGTTTGGCATCTACTTCTCTGAAGTACAAGCCAACACTAAGGGATTCTGGCCAACAAAGTTTGCAGATGGCTGCAAACTGGGAGCCATTATTGAATCCCCAAATGATGTGGATACTCTACAAAAGGGCCTTACAGAAACAGATGCTTGGTGCCAAAACCATGGGCTCAAGCTCAATGCCAAGAAATGTATTGTTATCCCCTTTGGGAAAAAACATGTACCCATGAATTATCACATAGGTGGCAGTACACTAGACACCGAAAGTGTGATAAGAGACTTAGGGACATAGGTGGACAGTGGTCTCACCTTCAATAACCACATCGCCATAACAGTCAGAAAATCCTTCTATGTGGCACACCTCATCACTAAGGGCTTTTCATCCAGAAAAAAGGAGGTCATTGCCCCACTGTACTCATCCCTCATTAGACCCATTATAGAATACAACGCCCCATTTGGTATGTACCTCTCAAGATATCTGCAACAACTGGAAAGGCCACAGAAATACCTCACTAAAAGAATCATAGGCCTAAAGCAGATGCCCTATGCTGACCGCCTTAAAAAACTCCAACTATACTCTGTTGCATATTGTCTACTCCGAGGCGATCTCTGCTTAACATATAAGGCCATGTCAAACCCAGAGCTGTTAGACATGCTACACTTGAAGAAATCCCAATCCCTCAGAGCCAAATGCTCCAGGGATCTAAATCTTGTCATCACAATAAACAAAACATGCTGGAGGGATAGGTTCCTGACCCGGAGACTCCCCAGACTCTGGAATAGACTGCCCATACATGTCAAGCAGAGCGCCTCTTTGGCCCTCTTCAAAAGGAGCCTTGATGATTGGATGGGAGAAAGGGAATTCACCCCGGAGATCACATCAGTCGCCCTGCTAGACAGGGTCCAGGGAAGTAAATAGTGTGGGAAGAAATAGCCAGGGAATTGTTATGGCTAGGCTTGTATAGGCCCTAGGGCCGATAGCCTAGTACCAACCGGTGAACCTATGAAAAATACTGCATTGATGGGTCCTTTCAATATCTCTGGATACATCTTAAACAGCATGATGCACAATTTAGCCACCCCCCCTAACAGCACTGTTCAGTCCCAGCCTCCATACAGGTTTTGTACCAAGTGAATGATAATGGAGGACAACATACCTAGGCAATTACAGACCCATAAGTTTGACCAGCCTCATATGCAAAACCATGGAAAGACATCATGGTACTAATCAATCAGGACATAGGGAACCTCCAAACATTGCAGCTGTGTCAGTTTGGATTCTTCAAGGGCAGGTCATGCTTACTCAATCTGGTGGATTTTTTTTTGAAAAAGGTCACCAAAGCAGTGGATGAAGGCAAAATGATGCACGCTGCTTACCTCGATCTGGCCAAAGCTTTTGACACAATTCCCTACTCAGGTATAGTAGAAAAGCTAAATAAACTGGGAATAAACTTCTGTGCCACCCACCAGATTGCCAAATGGCTCACAGATAGGATACAAGAAATAAAAATAGGGATAGTTACCTCCACAAAGAGACTAGCCACCAGTAGAATCTTCTCAGGGTTCTGTGCTAGGACATCTCCTGTTTGGCATCTACCAATATCAAAGGGCTCTGGCTGACTACATTTGCAGATGACTGCAAGCTATGAGCAATCATTTAATCCCCAAATGACTTAGCCATCCTGCAGGAAGGTATGTTCCAAATAAATAACTGGTGTCAAAATCTTGGATTAAAATTAAATACCAAAAACTGCATTATTGTATCCTTTGCAAAGTCATCTATCTCAGGGAACTACCACATTAACAATATGTCTCTAAGAGTTGACCAAGTTGTTTGGGATTTGGTAATTTATGTGGACAGTGACCTAATTTTTGACCAACATGTGTCTGTTTTTGTAAGAAAGTCCTTCTATATTGCACAGGTTATAAAAAAAGAGATCGTGTCTAGATCTAGGGATGTCATTGTCCCCCTCTACTCAGCTTTTATTGGCCCAATCATTTTTATATGAAACCACTTTTGCCATATATCTGTCCAGACACATGCAACAATTGGAATGCCTACAGAGATACCTTACTAAAAGGATACAAGCCCTAAACAACATGTCCTACATGCACTGACTCAAAGCCCTGTTACTATACTCAGTACCCTCTAGACTGCTAAAAGGTGACCTGCGTCTGCCGTACAAGGCATCCTCTGAAGAAATACCGATGGATTTACTGCACATCTGTAATTCAAACAGCATCAGAAATACTTGGTCTGGGGATCTAAACCACTTCTGCAACATCAACGGAATTGTTTTCAGGTACAGGTATATCTCACAGATGATACTGAATCCCCATCCACATAAAACAAAGTTCATCTGTGTCCATATCCAAGCACAACTTGGATCTATGAATGGGAAACAGAAAATTTACCCCAGAACTGCCCTCTGTACTACAAATGGACAGAGACCACTCCTAAATGCTTTATCCAACTCATGGGTCCCCTCAAATTATTGACTGTATGATCCAGTCAATATATAATTATAGACAATGGGATGGGTAAGGTCAATCTCTAATCAAATGGGATAGGTTAATTTGAGGACAAAATTGAAAAATCATTAGGCTTAAAATGATCTGCAAGGGCAACTAGCCTAGTACTTGCCTATGAACCTATAAATATACTAAAATGTAAATTAGATGAAAACTGCCATGAGAGCTACTGACACACTGAGGGTAGGAGGAGGGGGAGAGAATGAGTTGACATAAACACAAATTGAGAACGCTGGTACTGGGGAATGACTGGACAACAAACAGAGGAGGGCAGTGACACTGGTGGACCCCTGCCATAAACAGGTTATACAACAGAAGGAGGAAACTAGTTCAGAAAAAAAGCGAATCCCAAGAAGGAAAGACATCCCTGATCAGTATCACTAAGAAACTAAGGTCCGTCATAAAATCATCCAAGGTTAACTTCGAAAGAAAAATAGCCAAGGATTAGAAAGATAACCACAAAGCCTTCTTTAGCTATGTCAAGAATCTAAGTGGCATCTCATAGATATGCTCTGAGCTAGTGCAAAATAGCACAAAATATACTGAACCTACTGATATTGCCAACATCCTGGCAGATAGATTCAGTGCAAACTTCACCTCCCTCTCACCTTCAAAAGGGCCCACAACAATATAGGAAAAGTGTAGTATTCTGGAAATCACAGAAGCACAGGTGAAAACAGCCCTTTTAAAAGCCAAAAACACAGCATCAATGGGACCAGATGGTGTCCCAGGCTGCGTCTTGCATGAACTACAGAACGAACTAACCCCCCACCTAAACACACTGTTCAACCTCAGCCTCTCCACAGGCTATGTGCCCATAGAATGGCACACAGCAACGGTTATTCCGCTCCACAAAGGAGGGGCCACAACTGACCCTGGTAACTATCAACCCATAAGCCTGATTAGCCTGGTCTGCAAGGCTATGGAGTGCATCATCATGGAACTCATTAACAAGTACATTGGGAACCTCCAAACACTTGACGCAACCCAGTTCGGCTTTGTTTAGGGCAGATCATGCCTACTAAACCTGGTTGACTTCTTTGAGACAGTCACCAAGGCCATAGATGAGGGAAAGATGGTTCACACCGCCTACCTTGATCTCACCAAGGCGTTCGACACCATTCCTCACTCGGGTATTATAGAAAAACTCACCAGCCTGAACATAAACCCCTATGTCACAAGATGGGTTGCCAACTGGCTTACAGACAGAACTCACATGGTAAGAATAGCGGGCTCCAGATCCGACTCTAAACCAGTCACAAGTTGTGTCCTGCAAGGCTCAGTTCTGGGACCCCTACTGTTTGGCATATATTTCTCAGAAGTACAGGCAAACACAGGAGGACTTTAGCTAACCAAGTTCACCAATGACTACAAACTGGGAGCCATAATTGACTCTCCGGCTGACGCAGACATCCTTCAAAAAGACCTTACTGAGACAGACACCTGGTGTCAAAGTCATGGCCTCAAGCTAAATGCCAAAAAATGCATAGTCATCCCATTTGGGAAAAACAAAACACCCACGAATTACCACATAGGCGGCAGCCTCCTTAATACAGAAGAGGTAATAAGAGATCTGGGGACCCAGGTAGATAGTAATCTCTCCTTTGACAATCATATTGCCAAAATAGTTAGGAAATCCTTCTATGTGGCCCATCTAATTACTAAGGGGTCCGCATCTAGGAATAAAGAGGTTATAGTGCCCCTCTATTCGTCACTCATCAGACTCATCATAGAGTACAATGTCCCATTTGGGATGTACCTCACAAGACACTTCCAACAGCTGGAAAGACCACAAAAGCACCTCACCAAGAGGACTAATGGCCTCAAACATATGTCCTATGCTGCCCGAATGAAAAAACTCCGGCTGTACTCAGTGGCATATCGCTTACTCAGAGGTGATCTCTGCCTGACTTACAAAGCCATGTCCAACTCAGAATTGATGGACATGCTCCACCTAAAGAAATCCAAGTCACTGTGAGTCACGCGCTCTAGTGAGCTAAACCTTGCCACAACAATAAATAGAACATGCTGAAGGGATAGATTCCTGTCACAGAGACTTCCCATGCTTTGGAACAAAATTCCTAACTACATTAGGCAGAGCTGCTCACTAACACTCTTCAAGAGAAGCCTTGACGAGTGGATGGGTAACAGAAAATACACCCCTGGGATCACTTCATTGGCTCTGCTTGACAGAGGCCAAGTTAATTAATCAATGGGGTGGCGAAAGCCGACACACTCTGGCTAGGCTTAAAAATGCCCTCTGGCAGATAGCCTAATACCTACCTATGAACCTATAAGGGAGGCAAACAACTGGATGGTAGTTGGATGGGTACTGTCTTCTGTATCACACTGTCTATGCCATACCCAAGGGGAGGTCAGACAGCACTTTGACCATCCTCCCACTTGATCCTGTCTAAGGTGGTGAATCATGGGCAGGCAGGGCTGCAAGTCTGCCAGGTGCAAGAGAAGCCTCCACCTCCATCAGCTCTTTGGGCATGACAAATTCCAGACCCTTGTCAGTACCACTGAAGGGAGCAATAGCGCTTCCACTTGATGAAGCACTACCAAATATTAGAGAGGTGGTCTCATGGCTATCTCCCCATACCCACCAGAGAGATGGCCTAGGCTGCAGATGAGGAGCAAGCATAGAATGACTGGGCCTGCTGAGGAACTGGAGACATATAACAGAAAATAGTTACAAAAGAAAAACAAAGGAAGGTAGGAAAGAGAGAGAAAAGTACTGCATTTGTGGCCAGGATGAAGTGCTTTTGCGCTCTGTGTTTCAATGTTTTGTAGAGGCAGTAACTGCATTCAGAAATTACTGATGATACTGCATTCTCTGTCAATGCTGAGGCACTTCAGCACACTGTATGCAGTATTTAGGCTGTACAAGAGGCTTGCTACACTTTGCAAAGAAGAACTTTTTATCTTCAACTTTGAGTTGAGGGAGGTGCTGCACAGGGTACTATAGCTCTGCTACTGCCCATTTACTACTAAATGTGTACTACACATACCCTGTACATCTTTATATAGGCACTGTTACCTGTCCAGGATGGCATGCATGCATGGATGCTGCTGTCAGATAGCTAACACAGTAATATCTACTCTTAAAACAATTGTAATTACAGAAATAAATGAAATAATATGCACCCCTGTGTCTAGAACGTCATTCTGTTCTTCTCTGATACAGAAGACTATTTTGCTGTACCACCTCCTGAGCTATACAAAATAATCCCTCTTCTTATTCAGTATTTTCATTTGGCTGTTCCCATTAGGGGTTGCCACAGGAGATCATCTGTTTCCATTTCGTCCTGTCCTCTGCATCTTGCTCTGTCACACCAACCACCTGCATGTCCTCTCTCACCACATCCATAAACCTTATCTTAGGCCTTCCTCTTTTCCTCTTACCTAGCAGCTTCATCCTTAGCATCCTTTTCCCAATATAAGCATCCCTCCTCAGCATATGTCCAAACCAATGCAATCTTGCTTCTCTGGCTAAGTCTCAAAACCGTCCAACCTGAGCTGACCCTTTAATATAGTGATTCCTAATCCTGTCCATCCTTGTCACACCTAATGCAAATCTTAACATTTTTAACTCTGCCACCTCCAGCTCTGACTCCTGTCTTTTCGTCAGTGCTACCTTCTCCAACCCATATAATATAGCTGCTCTCACTACTGTCTTGTAGACCTTCCCTTTCACTCTTACTAGTACCCATCTGTCACAAATCAGTCCTGACACTCTTCTCCACCCATTCCACCCTGCCTGCACTCTCTTCTTCACCTCACTTCCACACTCACTATTACCCTGAACTGTTGATCCCAAGTATTTAAATTCATCCACCTTCACCAACTCTACTCCCTGCATCCTCACCATTCCTCTGTCCTCCCCCTCATTCACATTCACATACATATATTCTGTCTTAGTCATGCTGACCTTCATTCCTCTCCTCTCTAGAGCATATCTCCACCTCTCCAGGATCTCCTCAACCTGGTCCCTACTCTTACTACAAATCACAATGTCATCTGCAAATATCATAGTCCATGAGGACTCCTGTCTGATCTCATCTGTCATCCTGTCCATCACCACTGCAAATAAGAAAGGGCTCAGATCTGATCCTTGATGTAATCCCACCTCCACCCTGAATGCATTCATTACTCCTACCGCAGATCTCACCACTGTTACACTAACCTCATACATATCCTGTACCACTCTTACTTACTTTTCTCCCACTCCTGATTTCCTCATACAATACCACAACTCCTCTCAAGGTACCCTGTCATATGCTTTCTCTAAATCCACAAAGACACAATGCAACTCTAACCTTCTCTATACTTCTCCATCAACACCTTCAGAGCAAACATCACATCTGTAGTGCTCTTTCCTGGCATGAAACCATACTGCTGCTCACTAACCATCACCTCCTCTGTTAAGAATCCCACAGTTATTCCTATTTTAATGACATCCTCCTACTCTAGCCTTTTAACCCCCCCCCCCAATCCTTACATTCCATAAAAGATACCAGGACAACATTTCTTCCTTCATAGAAAATGCTTCTTTCGTACCTACCTCTATCAGCTTTCAGACTTCACCTCCATTAAATATCTTACGGCCCTGCAATATATCATGTCCGTCTTGATCCTTACTTCTCCACTACCTGCCACCAATAAAATATAGATCCCTTTACTTAATCATGCTGCTCCTTGGCTTATCTTCTGTTCTTCTCCTCCTACCGGGCTATTTCTCATCCTACCATGACTCTGTAACAGCTCTCATCACCTCTCCAATTCTGTCCCAACCACCTATTCATACTTCCTTCCTAAACTCTACAAACGTGACACCAAACCTATGTAATGACGCCCCTCACCTTTACTCCAAATATAGACTGATTAACTAGATTTCAACTCAACTCAAACCAAAAACAAAATTAATTGGAAAAATATTCTCCAAAAAGCAAGTATCAGTAATTCCCCAATATACAAAAACCATTATAGGAGAAGACATTCACTCTAATCTTGACTCCACCTATCACAATGAACAACGTATTTTCTTCCACATACTACTCTGACCCCACAACGGTCAACCTCCAAAACCCAGTAATCTAACTTTTGGTGCCATAAATGTTAGAAGCATAAGAAATAAAACTGCTGAACTGCATGCCTGGATTACCCAACATAAGACTGATATTCTCAGTGTAACTGAAACTTGATTTAAACTCAGTATAAATTATTCTGAAATTACACCTTCTGGCTATAATATCATCCATAATGACCTCATAAAGAGGAAAGGTGGTGGTATTGCTTTAATATTTCCCAACAACTACATTTCCCTTTACAACAAACTAATACCAAATTTCAGTTCAGCAGAGCTTATTACTTTCTGAAAATAAACACTTATAAACAAATATAACAAATATGTATTACTGTCCTTTACATCCCTACTGGCGACATATAGTTATACTGGAAGATATCCTACACTGGATATCCATAACAATTCCAAAAGAAAAAAAATACTACTATGTGATGTGAATGTCAGTTGGTTGGGCATAAACTCTAACTTCCCTACATCTAACATGAGCTTATTTGGTTTCACACAACTAGTTAATATCCCCAAATATTATAGAAAGTCATGAAATTCCCTATTAGACTGGATCTTAGTAGCAGACCCTAGCAAATACATCACCACAGGTACAATGTCAAATTCTCTCAGTGATCATCTTCCAATCTATACAACCAGGCATCTCACACATCCACTTAAACAACATGTTAATAAAATGATGCACAACCTTTCCAAGTTTAACTCAGAAATGTTCATTACTATCCTATCAGCTGTTAACTGGAACTTTCAAAAAAGCCTCCCCTTAGATGATGCTGTAAATGAATTCAGCACAACTTGCCTAAATATTCTGAATGTCCTTGCTCCTTCTAGAAGGAAGAGATTAAAAACAAAGAAGGCGATTCGGCTATACAAAAAGAGTCAAACGCTAATGCAGGATAAAGAAAAAGCATGGAAAGAATGGCAAAAATATAAGGCACCCCAATATCCTGAAAACTCCAGAATGCACCCCAATATCCTGAAAACTCCATAATGCTTTGCAATTGTACCAAAAAGCAAATTAATGAAGACAAAAAAACTATACTATAATAACTTTCTGAATAACAGAAAAATAGAAAACGCGACCCTAAAAAATTCTGGACAGCGATTAAAGAAATCTTGCACTTTAGCCAAAAATTTAACCCTAACCCCTCTCCCAATAACTAACCACTCAAAACAGCAATACAATTCAACTCTTGTTTCAAAGATAATATAACATCTCTAACCAAGAATTCCCTAACATCTAGCCCTAACCCTGCCCAACAGCTACATATCACCACGTCCACTTTCATCTTCAAACCTGTACCCAGATCCTAGATAAAACTACTCAAACAAACTCAAATCATGCTCTACTTCAGCTGACTTTACAAGTGAGTACCTTAAAATTGCAGCCAATAGCATTGTCTATCCTGTCTCAATCCTTATAAATAGGTCAATCCAGGAATCCCACATTCCCTCTCTCTCTCTGGAAAAAGTCACACAGTATTCATCTGCACAAAGGAGGAAATTCAACAGACATTGCTAACTTTAGACCTATAACAATCTTATCCCTCTCTCCAAAATACTTGAAAAATGTATTTAAAAACAATTGCTAAACCATCTCCTGCAGGAAGAACTCCTATCCTCCACACAACATGGCTTCCGTCCATCCCTTAGTACTAACACTGCACTTCTCACCTATAGGGATACTGTCAATAAAGCTAGAGATAATGGCAAACTAGTCACCCTTCTATTTCTACACTTGTCTAAAGCTTCAACACAGTTCATCACAGCAAACTTCTACTTCAGATGTCCTCAGTAGGTCTGTCTCAGCTCACCCTTCTATGAATCAAATGCTATATATCCAATAGATATTGTTCAGTAAAATGGCACTTCACCCAGTCTCCATACCTTTCAGTTACCACCAATGTACCATAAGGCTCTTTCCTTGGTCTCTCCTCTTTAATATTCTCACCAACCCTCTCCACACATTCATACAACAGGCCTCCCTAATACAGAATACAGATTACTACGCACTCATTTGCATATCTGACAACATGGTACGCATCCAAAAAATGACTCAGGAACCTTTAACAGCCACTGAAACATGGCTTTGTAACTCATAGCTCATGCTCAACCCTAAAATAAAGAAAGAAAGAAAGAAAGAAAGAAAGAAAGAAAGAAAGAAAGAAAGAAAGAAAAAAATACTACCCCCCCCCCCCCATGTCTCATGAAAAAAAAAAATTATAGTCCTTTACCTTGATAATACAATTTTTTTATTTTATTTAACATTTGTTTACCAGGAAAGTCCGACTTGGAACAAAGTCAATTTTCAGCAACGGCCTAGGGAGAAATGTTCCAGATACATGTCTTTGTAATGTGGGAGGAAACTGGATCAACCAGAGGAAACCCACACAAACACAGGGAGAATATGCAGACTCTGTACAGAAGGTACCCCAGCTGAGAATTGAACCAGAGAACCTCTTGCTGTGAGGCAACAATGCAACCGCTGCACCACTGCACGATCCAATGAGTGAAGTCACTTCTTATAGCAAATTATTAGGGATGATAGAGGATGAAATCTT
The DNA here is from genome assembly GCF_019279795.1 of Protopterus annectens. Lineage (NCBI taxonomy): Eukaryota > Metazoa > Chordata > Ceratodontiformes > Protopteridae > Protopterus > Protopterus annectens. Next base: position 1,268,411,344 of record NC_056746.1, on the reverse strand, counting down.
AAATTTGATCTGCATATACAAAACCGTATAAGAAAAACTCATTAAAAACTTTATCCCCAATGCAGGTAAAATTGCACTTGCCACTACTTATCTCCTCCCCACACTTCTGTGTGGTGCTACCATCCTTACTAACCTCCAGGCTTCACAAAAATTAAAACTTGAAGAATACTATAACAAAGTTGCTAAATTAGCAGTAAATACTTCTTTCAGAACCCACCACTGTATAGCACTAAAAACCCTAAATTGGTTAGAACTATCCTGTTAATTAACATATATAGAACTTCTTACCATCTATAAAATTATCCAGCATCCATTGGCTTGTCCAGCACTTAATAGCATTCTATACAACTATGTTCCCAGTCAGTCATTACGATCCAATGAACAAAAACTCCTTTCTGTCTACAAACCTGTCTCTGAGTATCTCCAAGGAGCAGGTCTTAAATGCCCTCTCCAAGGCCAAAAATACAGCCTCTACAGGACCAGACAACATCCCGGGTTGTGTTCTACATGGGCTAAAACAGGAATTAGCATCACCATTGGGCACACTTTTCAATCACAGCCTAAGCACTGGCTTCATCCCAGCTGAATGGAAAGCAGCTACCATCATCCCTTTGTACAAAGGAGGTGCATCCATGGACAATGGGAACTATAGACCTATTAGCCTGATCAGCCTTATCTACAAGGCCATGGAATGAATCATCATGGACCTTATTAACAAAGCTATAGGAAATTGCCAAATGCTTGACTCCACTCAGTCTAGGTTTGTCAGGGGAGATTATGCCTGTTAAACTTGGTGGATTTTTTCTTCAAGACAGTCACCAAAACTCTAGACGAGGGCAAATCTGTGCATATGGCCTACCTAAACTTAGCCAAGGCCTTTGACACAATCCCCCAACTCAGGCATCACAGATAAACTCACCCAGCTGGGTATCAACCCATATATTGTCAGATGGGTTACAACTGGCTCATTGATAGAACTCATATGGTCAAAATAGGGGACTCCACCTCCTCCAGCAGATCTGTAACCAGTGGTGTTCCACAGGGATTGGTTCTGGGGCCCCCTACTGTTTGGAATCTACTTCTCCGAAGTACGGGCTGAAACTAAAGGACTGTGGCTGACAAAGTTTGCTGATGACTGCAAATAGGGAGCGATCATTGAAACCCCTAGCGATGTCAACATCCTGCAAGAAGGCCTTATGCAGACTAATCACTGGTGCCAAAGTCATGGTCTTAAACTTAATGCAAAAAAAATGCATTATCGTCATCTTTAGTAAGGGTGATGTTCCTGCAAACTGCCATATCAATAGCAATACCCTAAGCAAACAGTCAGTGGTGAGAGATCTGGGCACACAGGTCGACAGCAACATTAACTTCGATCACCATGTATCCACAGTGGTAAGAAGGGCATTTTATATTGCTCATCTCATAAGTAAGGCAATTGTCTCCAGAAAAAGAGGTTATAACCCCCCCCCCAATACTCTTCCCTCATCAGGCCAATAACAGAGTACAATGCTCCCTTTGGTATGTTCCTTTCCAAACACCTGCAGCAACTGGAGAGACCACAAAGGTTCCTCACAAAGAAAATTCAGGGTCTTCAAGATCTGTCTTATGCGAACATACTGAAATCCTTGTCACTTTACTCTGTGTCATACAGACTGCTCAGAGGTAACCTGTGCCTTGCATATAGAGGAATCTCTCACCCAGCTTTAATGGAAATTCTGCACATTCACAAGTCAAATGGCACATGGGTCACTCGCTCAAAGGACCTTAACCTGGTATGTGACATCAACAGAACTTGCTGGAGAGACAGATTTGTCTCACAGAGGCTGCCCCACCTTTGGAACAAGCTTCCTATTCATGTTGAACAAAGCCCCTCATTGGCCCTATTTAAGCGTAATTTGGACAATTGAATGTAAAACCAGAAATCCACCCAGGGGGTTCCACTTGTGTCCCTCTTGGACAGGGACAATAGGTGCTGATTTTAGTGTTTGCTTGAACCAGACGCCCTTGGGAACACACACTGAACTTGGCTAGGCTTGTAAGGGCCCTGGGGCCTTTAGCCTTGTAAACTCATATGATCCTATGAAATCTGCTGCTGGGCATTGTCTATACTCATACCTTGGTTCTAGAGCCTGGAACTCTTTAGTTGTATCCATCAGGTCAATATCCTCCCTCCCATCCTTCAAAACCATTCTAAAAGACTTCCTAGCTAAAAGCTGTCTCTGTTCTTGCTCAACACCAGGGTAAACTATATCCCCAAGTGTGAACAAATACCTGTTCATAGCTTACTCTTCCTTACTCTCCCTTCTTCACTCACTTCCTTACTTCTATCAATTTCTCTCCCCTGGCTTTCTCTCTATACCATAAGCTTGCTTTTCTTTTACTTCATATTACAATTCCTCTTTGTATTATAACTTATTTTTATTTTTTCTATAAACTGGCTAAAACTTCTCTAAATATTAAATAATCGTTGTATAACTTATATCTATTCTTAAACAATGTTTTCATATTATGTCTAATTTGGTATAATTATTTAAACAGTAGATATTTTTTGTACCATTTTTTTGAAGATTGTAAAATTATTGTTCTTAAAATGTTTGGTAATACCTTAGAGCTTTTCTCCCTGGGGCTCCACTGAAAATGGGCTCCTACCCAGTTGGACTTTCCTGGTAATCAAATGTCAATAAATAAATAAACAGATACATAAAGAAATAAAAATAAATACCATTAAATGACATGCTTGCAAAGCATACATTTATTATGCAGCCAACCAATCTCTGTGCAGACTAGGCAGACACATGCACCATATCACAGGTGCCCTTACAATGACCTCTTCCCACAAGGTAAGAAGTTCAGGATGCCTCTTTCACAGGTTACTATGCTGGTACCTAAGGAAGGGTTGGCATAATGGTTATGGTCTTTACCTCAGAGATACAAAAACTGGGTTTGATTCTGACCTCTGGTTATTGGCTAAGGTTGTAATAATCTGCAGACTGATAGCCTAGTATTTACCTATGAATTTGCAACATTTTTCCCTGCCCTGTGACAGTTTAAGTGGGAGGCTGGTATAATGGTTAAGGTGTTTACCTTACAGACATAAGGTGCAGGGTTTGATTCTCACATGGGGTAATTGGCTAGGCTTAAAATGGCCTCAGAATGCCAGTTAGCCTAGTACTAATCTATGAACTCAAAGTGGGGTATGTCAGTGACATTAGACACTACCCTGGCAAGAGTGTGCCAGGTACCCACTTTATACTCGGGACCCTCATATGAGTCCCCAGTGGGGTGCACCTAGTTGTCCCTATGCAGCATATAAAAGAAGATTTTGCTTTCCTTGCTGCACCACTAGGACACCCTGTCACTCAGTACTAGGAAGTTATGGCCATTCACCGGGATTCACTTCAGGGAGCAATGGCAGGCCACTCATGGTCATGCACTTTGACTTTTATGGCATGTGCCACACAGGATATCACAGTAGCATGGCCTGTGATGGTATCTCCATAATATACTACTGAAAATGTTGGCTTGGCAGTGTGGTGAGAAGGTATGAATACTGGGATCTCATTCTCTGTGTTACTAGGCGCATCTTGTCTAACTTTGAAAGGAGATATGCCGTTCAGCTATTCCAGTGGCTAGAAAAGTATCATATGTTTAAAGACATCCCACTTAAGGTCACTGACCCACCCACACATGCCCAGTGCACTAAGCAGGTGCTCATGTGTATGCATGAGACCTTGAGAGTCTCTTCGCCTCACTTGTCTCACAGGCATTATACGTAGTAAAAGCAATTTAGTAACTTTCATTATGTGGTGCCCAACTGGCATAAATACTGTGCTCAAAGTCTAATTTATACAATTTAAACCCCCACCAGCTGACATAAGCTTCATCATGCTATGGGAGATCACTTAGTGCCAATCTCCCAAGTTACAGCCATAGGTACATAAACTTTCTTCATTAGGAGCTGCACTTCTTTCTGAAGTGAGTTAGAACTTCAAAATTTGTGCCAACATGCTGCATCCACCAGGACTGTTTATATAAAACAGGATATGCACTGTGCTTTGTGAGATACAGCTGCATTCCAGGACAGTCATGTCAGGTATGTCAATCAAAAGCCTTGGTCCAAATAGTTGCAAGTGCATGAGCAACTCAACATTACAGTATGACAGGATATATGTTGTGACCAAGTTGGCTTTCCAAGGCTAAACATGCTACAAATGCAATTATACAGGTGTCATTTGTGTATGTTGTTGTTGTCCGAGGCTGTGTACAGGCCATTGTAAAGCCATCAATAAAAGTAGGTCATGAGCGTGTTCATTTTTGTCCTGCAGTTCCTATAATATGGATGCCATACTGGCAGTGTGTGTAGGAATTATTTATTTACTTTTTGGGGAGGGACACTTTCCAATACATAGAGCTGCAGACTAGAACTGCATAATGGAGGTCAAGTGCACAGAAACTGTGGCTCAGATTGTTTTGTGCCCTAGGTATATTTGGATTGTGACTGTTTGATGTTAGCTGCCTTACAGATTGTCACGAACTCTGTGCACAAAATGATACTATTACTGCTTTTGAAATTGACACACCTGTACAATACAAACACAGGAATAGGTCTGTATAGCTGCTTGAAATACTCTGCAGCTAAAATTCTCAGGTTTCTATGACTGAAGGAGCTACCTGTATTGTATTTGCAGGCAATCTGCCCTTATGCAGGTTATCTCCATTTTTGCACACATTGTCCCTGTCCATATAGGTAATCATAACAGCCACCTATGAATACAACCCTATGTATTCAAAGGCATGCCATATGGAAGGTCAGCCACTGCAGTCATCACATGGATGTTAATTGACCATGGAGTTTTGTTGCAGGCCATTTTCTAACATGATCATCTGCTGATTGGACATGCCATCTATATTTAACCACCGTCTTTCCTAGGGGGTGTAAAGTACTTCAGGTACATGAATAGCATTTATAGGTATGTAAGTGTGTTTGTGTGTGTGTGTGTGTGTGTGTGTGTGTGTGTGTGTGTGTGTGTGTGTGTGTGTGTATGTGTGTGTGTGTGTGTGTGTGTGTGTGTGTGTGTGTGTGTGTGTGTGTGTGTGTGTGTGTGTGTGTGTGTGTGTGTTACAGACCACAGATATATATTATCAGTATATTTTGTCAGGAGTGGATACATCATACTTCACACATGTTAGTATTACACTGTGGAGTTGCTTAAAAGATATATTTCATACCCACCTTATGTAGTGGACATATTTTTGCATGATAGATGTTGCCACACATACTAGGAGGCTGGGACATCCTTGCTTCATAGTGAACATGTGCACCTTCACTTTTCTGAGTGTGCAAGCTCATTCACAGTGAAGAGAGGCATTTGCAGTGCCTGCCACTGATTTTATGGCATTATTTAACTATGGCTGTTTTTTTCCATTGGACCATAACAGGGTCCTTAATGTGATTCTGACACCATAATTGTGAGTCCTGGAAATAAGAAAAAACACAGTGAAACTTAGAGAGCAGAAAATGTCAACAAAAATATTCTTTAAAGTTATTTTTTGCTGGGGCAATACCTCTGTACTCCCAAGGTGGGGGGATGCACCCCCCCCAACACACACACACACACACACACACATATACTTACTACTTATATATACTCCTCTAAGATATCTGCACACATTGTAGAAACAGAAGAACTCTCTGAGACACAACTGTCTCAGACTTAACATATGTCTGGACTCATTTTCCCGTATTCAGTCTCGCTATTCCAGGACTTGAAGTTGCAAGTCTCAGAATTTAAAACTGTTACCATGACATATCTGACCTACATTGTTTTGTCCACAACTAGATGTAATTTTTTTTTTAATTTTAAGAACTTGCCACTAGCATTGCAATGACATCAAGTTTGAATGGCTTCAGTTGTCTGCTGTGTGGGTCTTTTGGTACTGGTAATTTTGTCTTCTATCACACAAAATAAAAACCTCCTTTTGCCAAATATCCATGTTTGAAGGCTATCTTTAGAAAGGGTGTATATCTTAACATTTTTCTCTGTCTCCCAAAAAATAAATTTTGTGCTTTTTGTGAGAAAACAGTAAGGGTTAAAATGACTGAAATTAATTCCAGACATTACAAACTTCTTATTCGTCAGAAAATACACGTTAGCACAAATCCTCATTTTTACGAGTTTTCTATGTGAACATTACATCCATTTAAAAAGTGCCCATTATTTTGTAACTTTGTCACCACTTAATTTTCCACTTTACCGCTGATTAAAAAAAAAAAGAGAGAGAGGTTGACAGCTATACACGTCACTGAGAAAAATGCTATTTCTTTATCCTGGGGACCCTGATAACAAGTTGGCAGGCATAAGAGAGTCTCCTGATGTAATGGATGATGATGAAAAGGAGGAATTCTGAAGTGGTGGTGAAAAAACAACTGTGATAAAATTTCAACAACACTGACTGGTTTTAATTTGTTTGTGTATCTAAGAAAAATGTGATTATCGAAGAAATGTTGAAAGTTCCTTGATTTCTTTCTTTTAAGATAATTTTGACTGGGCTTGCCTTAAGGTTTTGTTTACTGTGTAAAGGTAACAGCCATGTTTATGATGGATGATAACCTGTGAATGAGAAAGTATTACCTGGCCAGCACAAGTAAGTAGTGACTAATGTTTTTGTCTTACCTGTGCATCATTCACCTGACATATGTATATAGGTAACACCCAGTCAGAGTAAAGAATTTTACTAGTCTATATTACAGCCAACATTAATGTGTAAGCATTTACCAACACTAGTATGGATTTACAATTTAGATGGAGTGCAGCAAGAGAGGTTAAATATACCTGATGTACAGATTGAGAAGGTATGAAGTTAAGTGAAGGTGTCAGGGGGGCACCAGTTCCTGCTAAAGGGAAAGTGAATATTTGGGCTTTGATTTCAACCGAGGCATCTGCAGGAGTAGGGGGGGGTTCAGACATTGCTGCAGATATGTGGGCAGGTGGCTCATAGGTGCGAAAACAGCAGGAGCAGGGTGATGCATTTAAGGTGGCTACTGCTTACTGATGTACTGTACAAAGACACAGGTTGAGTAAATGGTGAAACAGGTACATATACCCATAGGATATATGATTTGGATGTGTGTAGCATGATGGCGTACTATAGTCATAGACTAGTAGCTGAGCACCTGTGAGGTAGTTTTACATGTCAGGTAGTTATGTTCTTCTATTGCACCTTACACAGTGCATCTCTTCTTCTGTAGTAGAAAAGTTGTGGGATTTTCTTGTCTAATTTATCATTTTGGAATTTTTTATCATTCTCATGTGGGAACGTGCCCACATTCTGTCAGTGCTTATCATGCTATCAAGTAACAGGCTAGCACAGTATGTCTAGCCTCTTTGCCACTCATTTCAAATTTATCCTCTAAATGAGCACAGTCTGCAAGGCAGGAAACACAATATAATACACAAAAACAAGGTCTACACCTGCTCAGTTACAGGGAAGCCCCCCTATAGGCCCATGATAGAGAAGCCATTCAGACATGAGGACAGCAGAAAGGAAATGGTCGCCCACTGGAGAAAGCTTCCTCAGAGCCCAGCTGTATTTATTATAACGGATTTTGGGAGCCTTCTGAATTAGGAAGCTGCTGGCTGAAAATCCCAAGCAGGGAAATAAACGTCCCTTGAAGCCAGACCTGAATGAAGGGACTAAAGGCAAGGGTCCAGAAGCTAAGTCCTGAATCACTTAGATGCCAAAGGAGGTCCATCTCCTGAAATTATGGTCCAAGCAATAATCTTCTGTGAGGGTACAAAACAGTAGCCAACTATCTACAACACTGACATTCACAATGGAAGTACTGTTAAAGCAAATACTAGAAGTAACCATATGCCCCTGATGGAGCAATTTTTGACAGCAGCAATTTATAATGGCTGGTTCACTGTCTGGTGGAAAATCTTAGTGCAATTATCAGCTCAACTGGAAAAAGCTTGCTTAGCAACAGTCAGCCCATCCCTCCCAGGAGCAAAGAACTCCTGCACCCTCTTCAAGGAACATCTGAGCAACAGTCATCCCATCCCTCCCAGGAGCAAAGAACTCCTGCACCCTCTTCATGTAACGTCTGAGCAACAGTCAGCCCATCCCTCCCAGGAGCAAAGAACTCCTGCACCCTCTTCAAGTACCAACAAATGTCTGAGTTAGGATGGGATGTGTCTCCCCTACATTCTGCCCTACATGGAAACCACAGAGATGATTGTAAAAACTAAAGGAGACTGCTGAAATAATATTCAGCAGGAAGCATAATTTAGTCCCATGGGGCACCCAGTGTTTGTGAAAGAACAAATAGCATATTCTACAGACAGGAGCTTAAAGCTCAGCAATCTTGTAGGCAGAGGTAATAGCCACCAAGAATAGCTTCTTTTAAGAGAAAAATTCAGTTCAGAGCTGACATGCTAGCCAGTTCAAATGCAAGAAAAACAGGGGAACAACAACCAATTATAACATTCATGTCAAAAGGAGGAGAAAGGCTTTCAGTGTATCTTGCCAGTGGCAGCATCACAGCATGTAGCATGCTTGCTTTTGACCCCAAGAAGGTCAAAAGGTTGCTGACTCTCTCCCTCTGAAGCAGGTGTAGGACCACGTAACAGGAACAAAATGGAACAGGATACATGATCTCGCACTGACATTGCAGTGTGGTAGCAGGTGCTTGGATTCATGATCTCGCACTGACATTGCAGTGTAGCAGCAGGTGCTTGGATTCATGATCTCACAGTGACATTGCAGTGTGGCATTAAGAAGATGTCATGTTCCAAGCCTAAGATACTATGCTCCATACTACATATTAAAATGAAGTCCCACATGTCTCCCTTACTCATAACTCAGGTGGCTGTTAATGGAAACAGATGAAGGTTTTTTTATTCAAATCACAAAATATTGGAATAAACATTTATATTCCGCATATCCATTGCTTGTATTTTTGTAAGCATCCAATGAAAATCAGAATTAAATGAATAACATAATTTAATTACTTTTTTATTTTATAGTTTCTTTACATTCTTTATGAAATATTTTAACACAGCCCCTCAGTACCCTAGCCATATTTCCATAAAACAACCATGATAAGAGTATCTGTTTCACTAGTACCTACATATCATTCTCATTAACACAATTAGAATAAATGATTCTCCAATATTAATGTGTCATTGTTTTCATAAAAAGCTCCATCAACTCCCAAAGGTAAATCTGAAAAGGAGTTGCATGGAACTGGATGCATGGAATGTTTCTGACATATCCTTAACACAGTGGCTGGGTGTATATTGTAGTTACTGTGACTGAGCAGGGAGTATGGAAAGAGGCTTGATTTAGTCAGTGAACCTAAAAACAGTAAAGCCTGCAGCTGAAACATTGACTGTTAAAAAATTAAAATAACTGTCTCATGTTTTAACTTTAGAAGACTTGAAACTGGATATTGAAAAAGTCAGAGCTGTACACTTAACTCTAGCAAAGGATAAACAAACCCTTATGAAATTGCTGGGCATGGTACAGTATCTCAGTATTTGTGCTGAAAATGTCTGAAATAAGTATGCTATTAAGGAGATTAGCTGAATAAAATACAGCATGCTATTGGAGTGAACAGCAAGAAAAGAGTTTTCGATTGGCCAGTGAGTAACCAAACAGCTGCACAAATTATCATCATGTGACTAACCAAATACATTGCAGATTAAGTGAGCCAAGATCACACAGATGCAATGATTTTGAAAGACTAGCCAGATGCCTGTGGTTCAAGACATTCAGTGACCGTCAAAATATATGTTCATATAAAGAAAGAGTTGCTACTTATATCATCTGGCTGTAAGAAGTTTAATTAAAGTATTATATCTATTACTACTTCCTTTTTAACTAGCTGTTTTATAAGAAGTATATCTTCTTATCATTTTCTTTTGTCATATATACTTATCTTTTATCAATGCATTCTGTTTTTTGTCACTTAATTTTGTTTTTGCTTAAAGTAATTGGATGTGTTACTAGTATATTCCCATAATATACAATACATGTAAGCACATTTTCTGTGTTAGGATTCTTGTAGTAGGGGGCGGAGCCTAGATGGCTAACTGGTAACAGCAACTTTTATGATCTCTACAATCTAGTACCAGAATTCAGGAAAAGAACCATTTTTATTTTTCAAAAGTAGTAAATTCTTATTAAGGAACCTCAATTCTATAAGAATACCAAATTTTATGCATTTTTATCGAAATTTTCCTGTCAAACAAACTGCAGATAACTTCTTCAATATATAAATGAGCAACTCTAAGTCTTCACACTCTGAAACTTTACTGAAAAAGGAAATTCAACTGATGTCTGCCACACTACTTGAACTATCCTTTAAAATGGACAGATTTACAGACAACCTTGAAAATCTAAAAGTCAACTGTCAGAAACAGACTGATGTCCTTAATGAAATCTTACAGCAGCAACAATCAAAAATATTGGATATGGAAACTTCTCTAAGTGACATAGATGAGAGACTTAAGAAAGATGAAACTCATTGTGAATCTCTTTTACAGCAGAATACCTGGCTAATCAGTAAAATAGATGATTTAGAGAACAGAGAAAGGAGAAATAACATTAGAATTTTTGGTCTTCCAGAAAAAACAGAAGGTGAGGACATTATTTTATTTCTTAACTCTTAGCTTCTAGACATATTAGACCTAAAGAAAGGTCTATCAAATGGTATAGAAAGAGCACACAGTGCTACAGGGAAACCTATTCCTTCTTCTTCCAATATGCCTCCTAGATCTAATATTGTGAAATTCTTGTCTTATTGTTCTCAAATCTGCCTGGAGAGGTCATCCATTGTCATATAATAAGAGTCAAATTAGATTTGACAATGACTATTCTTCAAGAGTCTTGGAACTAAGGAAAAAACCTGGCCTTTTGTGAGATTTTGAAACAAAATAAAATAAAGGTACAACTTGCTTTCACTGCAAGAATCCGAATCCTTTATTTAAATGACAGAAGAACATTCAACAATGTCGCAGAAGCTATAACTTTCATCAAAAACAACAACACAACTGCAATTCCAGAAGACCTGGATTGGTCATCTTCCACCACTTTAAAAAGAACCTCTGAGAAAAATAACTGGAAAGCATCAACTAGGACTTGATTTCACTTCTAATCATTCAAAAAGTATGTATTTTTTCCTACCATACACCTATAAGAAGGTTTTCTTACATTTTCTGTTTGAACCTTACTACGATTACATCTTATATTTCATGTGTTTAGACTTCTCTAATGGTCCTTAATATAGCTACTTACTAAGAACCCATATAATAATAATAGCTTGTTCAAGTGACACCTTTGATTTTTGCTTCATTAGCAGCAATTAAACGTATGCTGTATGCATTTATACTTTATAAAATTCTTAATTTGAAATGTTTTTTGATTTTTAAAAACATATATTACAATATTTTATAATTTAGACTTTAGTTACTACTCTACTCAATTTTAGCGTTCTAACATTCCATTATGACTGTTTACTGTCACTCTTGTTTAAAATAGCCTTGAGCTAACAAATGTCTCTCCTCTAAAATAGAATCTACATAACTAACATGGAAGCTCTCATCCTAAAATATAGGAATATGAAGAATTAAATGTTTTTTACACACAGTTATAGGTAGATTAAGCTAAATTAACCTCACCTATTATCAAAATAACTCTTGTACTATCTATTCCACGTATTTATGCTGCATAAGTATATACAGCTTTATAGTTGTTACTGACGAGAGCTTCCATCTCACATTCTCTGACTTCACTTGTCTATTCTGATTGATTAAATAGTCTGTTTAGTTGAGATATTTTTTCTTTCATATTATTCATTTACTAAATATTAATGTCTTCTATGGTTAGAAAATGGTTCAGTTTTTGGGAGGGTGCCTGTCTAGATCAGTTCATGTTATATATCAGTGAGTGCACTGTACGGATTTACACCATCGCTTTACTGTTAAGTTGTACACTGTTTAGTTTAAAGATGTATGTTTGGCTAGGCTAGTTTGTGAATTTAGAGATACAATAAAAAAGGTTCTGTATATTTGCTAGACGAGGATAGACTCTATGTTGTGTGATGTATGTATTTGCAGTTATATCTGTCAACTGCGTGAACGATGCTATGGGGGAGGTTGAAACTCCTTGAAAGTTGGTGGTGAACAGTGCCCGTTATGGGATTTGACAGATTAGTCTACTGCGTTGTTATATTTCATGATTGCCTGGGATAGTGAAATATGTGAACAAATTTGTCCTTGTTAGGTCATTAGAGAACTCTAGATGTAGTTGTGGATCTGTTGTTATGTGGTCTAATACATTGTTGATACTTATTTTGGGTGCTTTTCCGTTGTTGGGGCAACAGATCCAATGCACTAGCAAGTGCTTGCAATGATCGCATAGCTGTTACTTGAAGTGGTTATTTTAAAAGAGAGAGACATTAACGTGCTGCAGAGTTTGTCTGGTTTCTGTGAAATGTGGACAGTTGAGGAGTATGCAGTAAGTGTAAGTTAGTAAAATATCTCTTTCATTAATTTTTTAAGAATAATAATCAAAAAAGAGGTCTGATTCAGGGTCTGTATCCCTCTGTTTTATTCGGCTTGCCCAGATCCCCTGCAGTAACAGGATGGCAGTTATGCATTATGTGTTGTGTAGTAGCTTGCTATGAGTGAATGCGGATGTGTGTGGTGCTTACAGGTAGGCTGTTAGTGGTTCTTGGGGTACTCGATTCTAGAGCTTCTTCCGTTTAAACAGCCAATGTTCCTTGTCTTTGAGATGGAAGCTTTAGAGCTGGAAATCTGCTCAAACTGGTGCACATGAGTGCAGCAAATAGGGTAGCTGGTCGCTGTTCTGGCATTTTATTGCTTTATAGTTGTGCAGTTCAACTCTTGTGTGGATGTCCATTCAAAACAGTTCATAGGTTCATACTAGGCTATCTGCCCTAGGGCATTTATAAGCCTAGCCAGAGTGTGTTTGGCTTTCGCCACCCATTTTAAATTAATTTTGCTATGCCCTTTTTCGAGGTTAGTATACTGTGCCTCTGTCTAACAGTGACACAGTAGTGATACCCGGGGTAAACCTACAATCTCCCATCCACTCATCAAGATTCCTCTTGAAGAGAGTCAATGAGGGACTCTGCCTAACCTGGACTGGGATTTTATTCCAGAGTGAAGGGAGCCTCTGGGTTATGAATTTGTCCCTCCAGCATGTCCTATTTATTTCAGTGCTGAGGTTCAAGTCTCTCGAGCACATAGCTCGACGGGATTTGGATTTTCTGAGGTGCAGCATGTCCATTAATTCCGGGTTGCACATGGATTTATACGTCAGGCACAGATCGCCTCTGAGCAGGCGGTATGCCACCTACCTATACCTCTCAACTAATGCAAATTTTGTTTTGGATTTTAGTTGAGCCTCTTAACACGTCATGATAGTAGTGACTTAAGATGAATGTCATTCTATATTTGAAAGTTATAAACTTGTACCATTCAGAACATGTATGTTAACTGAGTCCCCTATCCTGTCAGGTTAATAGATGAAGTGTCTCCGATTATTTTTAAATTTGCACTCAATTTTTTGGCTATGTATAAAGCTGCTAATTCCTACTAAGTTATTATAATGCCGCTAGTTTCTAGCACCTTGCATACAGCTGTTTTCACAACAGATTTTTGCTCTTAATTTACATCAGTTATGCAGCTCAGTAACGTCTCTATATATAGTTTTTATGTCATCAGTTTAGGTTCTCTATAGCCAGTACTATATGCCTAATTTGTAAGTAAGTGAGGCTGGTGAGTCTTTAATGTTGGCTGTGGTTTTATCCAGTATCTTAATGTAGTAGAAAAGAAGTGTGTGTGGTATTCACATCACCAGCAGCGATCACAGTTTTTCTCACAACAGACACCCTATGAAATAACAAAGCATTTGGTGTAGGAAGTGATGGGGGACAGTCTAAATTAACTATAGCAGATGATTAATGGGTAAATTAGTATTTTGCTTCCTATTTATTTAAAACTATAGACAAGATTAAATGCATAGTAGGCAGAAATGAACTTGCAAGTATTGATTGTTAGTTTTAATTTGCAAACATATAATATAAGCTATTTGTTTAGTTAAATTTCTGATCCAGGTTTCTCAATGGGTTATATGTAGCCAATTTGAAATGGGTTTTAAGAATATTTACCTTTAAGATGACAATAAATAATAAAGATATGCATAACAACTCAGTAGAAATATGAAATTCTAGAGAATATAAATTGCTATAATTCTGGAATAAGATGCTTATACTTTCAATTATAAATAATACTTCATATCTTTTTGATTTGGGTAAATTCATAACACTAGTACTGACTACTTGTATTCAATAACTTAAGACATTTTTTTGCATATAGTACACTAGAACTAATACAGAATTTTAATTTGGGATTGAGTGCACTGTTAATCACTACCCAAAAAGAATGTAAGTAATGTTATTCATAACTTAGTGAACCAGTACATTACTAACTTTATTATGCTTGTATTAATGAATATTGATATTGAGGAAATCTGTGGCTGCTGATTTATAATAGTTTTTCAAATGTCCTATTGATAGTTAAAAATGAAATTCTTTACGCAGTGGAAATAATGATGCTTTACATCTAGTGTACTTTCTTCTGTTATGCTTATCCACTGAGTAATTTTATAACCTAAACATGCCAGAAATGAAATAGGATAAATATTTGTATTTTAGTAAGTGTGATGCTTTTATATCTGGCATGTTTCGTTGAGTTTACTGTGTGATTTGATTATAGGCTATATTATTTAAATATTAAAAGTTTACAAGTTTAATTCCCACAATATGTTCAAAATTATAGTCTTTTTATAGTATAGTGGACTCAAAAGACAGAAGAGATTTTCTTAGTCATTGTTAGATATTTAATTTCAACTCTAGTAAATGAACTTACTTATACTACCTTTGCTAATGGCTAGTACATTCTTTAATTTGAAATAGTTAAGGCATTGACAAAGTAGATAATATGGAAAATGTATGTATTTATGTTTATTTATGCATCTGTTTATTTATTACTAAACTATGACTATTGTTACAGTATTTATCATTAAATAGGATTCATCAATCATTATACCTAGACTTTCTTTCTACTTTGAATATTTTATAACTTAGCATTAATGTTTCTATTATATGAAATCTTCCTTTGTTCTATACACTTACAATTACATAAAATTGTATTTGCTCCCATTAACAATTGTTTTGAATAAGCTGCTTCTACTACATCAGTTTCAAATCTGTTTCCTTTATGTATTACAAATGTCATCTAATCATTCAATTCTAACAACAAAAGTGGATATATAAATTAGTTTTAGATCTCCTATTAACTCATACTGGAGGTCAGACATGTTATTGTCGTTAATCACTTTTTGTTCGTCATGAAGATTAATCTGTTTGAACTTATATGTTCACTCAGATTAGAAGTGCATGTCAACTCTTTATTAATATGGTTACTCTTACTTATTTTTTATTCAGTATTCAAATTTTCATTTTATCGGCCTATCTCTAATAAACTTTTTATACAATTTGGACTAACCTAACTACACAATTTTTTCTAGATAAAGTTACAGTCTTTACCAACCAGTCAATATCAAACATGAAAACTTCAATTAACTCACAAGAAAGTCAGACTTGATGGATTTAACCGTACTATCCTTAAATGTTAATGGATTAAACAATCCAAGGAAAAGATCGAATTTACTTAGATACTTGAAACTAAATAAAATTCAGGTTGTATTTATTCAAGAATCCCATTTAAAAGCAGATGATAACTTTAATCGGAATCCATTGGAATATATAAATCTATCTTGCTCATCATACAAGAAAAAAAACAAGAGGAGTTTTAATATTTTGGAGGAAAAACATTATCATTCTCCAAATTATTTGTAAGTATGAAGACAAAGAAGGTCTTATTTTAATTGTAATAATATTTAGAACTAATTAACAAAGTTTATAAGGGTATTTTGATTCTAGGGGGAGACTTCAACTGTACTTTAAACAATTCTGAAACCTCGAACAAAAATGACTTCCATCTTGCTTCTCTAGGAAAAGCTCTAAGAAATTGGTCTGAGAACCTAAATCTAATTGACACCTACAGTTATAAAGACCCTAACTCACTATCCTTTTCTCATAGAGATTATAGATTTGGCACTCAAACCAGAATTGATAAACTCTATGTATCTCAAGATTTAAGTATGAAAATAATTAACTTTTCTATAATCCCTTGCCCCTTTTCAGATCATAATTCACTTAATTTAAAACTTGAAATTGATTTTAAAAGGTTGATCTTCACAACAAGGATACCAGCATACATCACCAAACTACCACAATTCAAGCCATGGTTAAATCACGAAATTCAAAACTTTCTTGACATTAACCAATCAAACCAATCAAATGATATATATTTGACAATTCTCTGGGTTACATTAAAAGCTTACTTATTTGGTAAAATTCTAGCTTGGTTTAAAAATAAGACTAAAGAATGGGCATCAGAACTTCATAATATCCAAAATAAGCTTATAATTATCAATAAAGATAATTCACAACATCCAAAAACAAAAAAGAAAACAATTACAGACTTAAATAACAAATACAATGAAATATTAACTCATAAAACAAATTTGGCATTAGAAAAACTAAAAATCAACTCACACTCAATGTCGCCCAAACATCTACATAATCTTTCAATGAGAGCTAAAAGACAAGCCTCAGATAACAATATTACAAAAATCATTCATGAAGGTAGAATTAATAAAATGGTATAAGACATTAGTGATATTCTTGATGCCTTTAAATATCATTACTCTGACCACCAACTTAGTATTCCACGGTGGTGCAGCGGTAGCATTGTTGCCTCACAGCAAGAGGTTCTCTCGTTCGATTCTCAGCTAGTATGCGGGGAGTGCCTTCTGTGTGGAGTCTGCATGTCCTCCACGCGGGTTGAGTGGCATTCTGAAAGACATGCGTGAATGGGAGTGCCTTCGTTGAAGGTTGGGCATCGAGCTGGCAACTCGGCACTGTGAAAAACTATTGCCAATCATTAGCGGACCGGAGTTCCACTATGGCAACCCCTAATCGGGAAAAGCCAAAAGACAACAACAGTTCTGACCATCAACTCAATAATTCAGCACAATTTCAACATATAGATATAGATAAAAGTTTACTTAAAATAAATAAAATTCCAGATAAACTAAAATCTGAGATCCTAAAACAAATTTCTCTTAAAGAAGTAGTTGATAAAATTAAAGAAAGCAAAAATAATAAAGCCCCTGGGATAGATGGAATTATAATGGAACTATATAAGTTATTTCCTCCCTCAGCCATCTCAATTTTCCATAAAACCTTAAATGTAATTCAAACCAATAATTTAATTCCTCCCTCTTGGAAATATTCTTTAATCACTCCTATATTAAAAGAAAATAAAGATCCAAAACAATGTAGCTCCTATAGATCAATTTCTTTGCTAAGTAATGACTACAAGATATTTGTAGCCATTCTTGTAAATAGAATTAAAAAATCCTTAACACATATTATAAATTCTGATCAGTCTGGTTTTATTTACAAGTGGCACACTTACTATAATATTTTAAGAATACTGTCCCTTATCGACATTTTAAATAGGGACAGTCGAGAAGCTGTTCTAATAGCTCTCGATATTGAAAAAGCTTTTGATACACTGAAATGGGATTAGCTCTTCAAAGCTTTAGAAATCTTTGATTTTCCATCTCATTTCATTACTTTGATAAAAAAATCTATATAAAAATAATATTGCGTATGTAAAACTAGGCCCTTTTAATTCAGAACCCATTAAAATACTCAAAGTTTCAAAGAAAGGCTGTCCTCTGTCGCCCATTTTATTCGCTCTTTCAATAGAATTATTTGCTATTACATTACGCCAAAACACAAAAATTAAAGGTATAGACATTTATGATCAATTTAATTCCAAAATCATGCTCTTTGCGGACAATATACTTTTAACTCTGAGTGTCTCACAAGAATCTCTTAAAGAGTTAGATCTACAGACTAAAAGGTACTCTGATAGCTCAGGTTTACGTATAAATGAATCAAAATCTAATTATATGCCTTTAAATGAAAAACAAAATTCTTTCATAACTCCAGTCCATTTAATAGGAAAACAGGTCTCTTCTATAAATTACCTAAGAATTATTATAGGTGACAATATTAATAACACTCTGTCTACAAATTATAAAAAAATCTTAAATACCATAAAACTACTCACTGACAAATGGAATAAATTATTTCTAAAGTTTGAAGATAGACTTCAATTAATAAAGATAGCATTATTGCCAAAAATAAACTATATAGCTCAAGCCATTCCAATGCTACCTAATAAAAAAATTATTACAAGACAAAAATAAAATTCTTTTAAATTTTCTCTGGTTCCCTAAATGAAACAGGATAGCCTATGCTCATCATATTAGACCCTGGGGAATGGGAGGAATTAATTTTCCAGACTTAGAGACATATATTAAGGCTTCTATATTCAAAATAGTTTTCAAGTTGGATAGACCCAAAAATTTCATCAGCTTGGAAATCCCTTCATATTTCTATTTTTTTTAAATGAGAATAAACTCACAAAAAATACTCTTTCAAATGATCAAATAAATACATTTTGGAAATTATTATGTCTTAATTTACAATTTAACGTTTCAAAACCGACCAACTCAGTCTTCATAAACTACATTTATAACTCATTTAGATCTTTCATAAACTCAAACTTAGACATTAAATTATGGAACTCTTAATACCTTTCAAAATAACTAAAAACTTTCCCAACAAATTGCATGAAAACATTATAAATAATTGGGAACTAAAATAATTTACCTGTTGGCAAGATTGTATTAGGAACTTATCAGTCTTAAACATACAATAAATAATAAACACCGTTGATATTCCAAATTCAGATTGGCGTATACTTCAAAGCATTTTATTTCATGCTCAAGAGTTATACAGAATAATCAATAATTCCTCCTTTAGTTCTGAACCAAAATTAATTTCCATTATCCAAGAAATGATTTATAATAATCACAATTGGTCTAATTTAACATCAATGCTCTATAAAAACGTAATAATCTACAAAGTTAATCCAAAACAAAACGTCTGGAACTTTATTACTAAAGGTCATCAGATTAACCTTTCCTCTGAAAACAGAAGATTTTTTTTCATGGAAATTCTTACACAGGGCGTTTTACACCCCCAATAGGATATCTAAAATGGGCTCTTCTTAACAATTGTTTTGTTGGAGGTGTTCTCAGAATTGTAATGCTGATTGGATTCATATATTTTTCGAGTGTATCAAAATTAAACAATTCTGGGAGGAGATTGGAAATTTCCTCCAAGCTATTTTTTCAGATTCCTTCATACTAACTAAATCCATGATTTTTCTGAATGTAACTGAAACAAATATTATGAGCAAAAAGAATTTGTATCTACTATTGACTACACTAGCAATTGCTAGAAAATGTATTACAAGAAAATGGAAAACTTCATCTGAACCCAACTTTCAAGAATTTATGACTCTACTAGTTTCTTCTCTCATCAAGACTTTAAAGATCTCCACATCTTCTTAGTACTTGGAGAAATTACACTGATATTTTTGTTATGTATAACATATCTCTAACCTAAGATATTCTCATTTTTTTCATATAGGCCATATGTACATATTGTATATAGTTTGTCTTTTGTTTCATTTGTATTCTAGTATAAACTATGTTTTGTCTTTTTGAAAATCAATAAAATATTTGAAAAAAAAGGATTCTTGTAGTAGTTCTGTATATAACTGGTTGTTCACGAATTCTAAGAAAAAATGTTGCAGCCCAAGCACTTTGAGTGAGTGGTAAATACTTTACTTCTGAATATTAACTTACACAGCATAGGATATTATACAAATCACTACAATTGTTTTGCTTGGATTCACATAGTGTTTTTGAAGATACACAAGGCAATAAACTGCACATTCTTGCTTGTTAATACTTAACAGTATAGTGGCTAATATTTTCTGATTGCTTTGCCACTCACAGTCATGAAGCATTCCCCCACTTCTACCTAACTGGATCATTTGTTGCCCTCAGGGGTAAGGGACCTATGTCCTAGTCATTCCTTACATTAGTGAGGGTTGAGAGGAAGACATAATGCTTTCGTTTTGTTGGGAGAGTCAGAAGTGTTGCTTTAAGACCCAGACCTACCTATTCAGCATGTTGTGTGGCCTGCTGAGGGATCAGCACGCAGTGACCCTTACTGAGAAAAGTCACCTGTTTTAAAAGTGATGTAACCCCTCAGAGGGACCTAACCCCCTTCAAGGGAGCAGATCTTTGAAAACTTCAGTATCTAAAATGACATCCTACGTCAAGATTGTGCCCTGGAAATGCATACCATTACCATCCCTTCTGGGAACGGCAAGCAAGCCCTGCCTCATCACTCGCTTCTTTCCCACTTGCCAGCTCCTCCAAGGCCCAGCTTTTAACTGAATCCTGGTCACCTGGGTTTTGTCCCTCTACACCTTGGAGCTGGCTACTGCAATATATGAATGATGCTCTACTCTGCACTCTATCAGTGATTCATTACTCTGCACAAAATACAACTCCATTGTTAAATCATCGCTTACTGTTACTTACTACTGGTATACCCCTTTGAATCAGAGAAACTCCCATGTTCAGTCTTATTTAGTGAAATGCAACAACTGTTTATATTTAACCCAGGGAAGCAGAACTAATGTTCGACGGGCATTATCCTGAGAAAGAATCCATTGCATACCCTGATCCACAGAACATATATAGACATGTAAGGATTATTCAGCACAATTACAGTCTGAGAGTCTGACAGTGATAAGACATGTTTCTGTAAGACTCAGGATCAATTTCTGTAGATTAAGTAATATCAGTTTTATTCCCACAGAAACAGAACTTTTATGAGGCAGCCTTGGGAAACAGACAGAAAGAACCTGTTTTACTGCAGCATGCTTTAAGCTGCATGGAAGGTTCTCTTTCATATTTGTCTCTTGCAGATAGAGCAAGCATTTCCAGTTAACCTCCATATATTAACATGTCATGTGACAACAGGTAACCTCCTTAGATTAACAGTCATTCTTAGGTAACTTCCATTCATTAACCCCATGATCTTCCCTGCAATATTCTACCTTTTGATGCAAAGGTTCAGCATGGGCACAACCTGTGAAAACCTCCTTGCAGCAATTTCATGGATGCAATTACTCATAGGTAATCATACTGCATGAGTTTTGATTCACTGGTCAATCTATGACAAATGTTACTAACCAAATATATGAAGCAACCATTTACCAGGCAATACAAAACTGGAATGATAAAAGGGCTTTGTATTAGAACATTACCCCACCACAATTTTCGCACAGGAATGGGCGTGGCCTGCATGATTGACAGGGCAAGTCCATGTGAGGTTGCCTGCAAAATACGGCTCAGTGGCAAGCCATGCAGATTATCCAGCAACCTGTTGAATATTCATTCTGAATATTCCATCTGTGACCATTTGTTATCGTTTTTTTTTCCCCCCCAAATTTTTATTTTTTCGATATACAGAAGACACAATGTTGCCATTCTTGAAATACGGCCATTCCAAGCTAGTTATTGTGTGTCCTTTAATTAAGAGATGTAAGGACAGTTTCAAGTATTAGTGGGACCAAAGACTAGTATGTACGCAGTACTTTACACCTCCATCCTAATGTTGTGCTTTAAATTGCTTTTGCAGGGGGGCAAGCCCCCCCTGCCCCCCCCACCTTTCTTACTGAACATGGAAGTCAGTAAATAATGACACACATTTTAGTTTCACAGTTTTGCATTCTGTTGAAATGCATGCTAACATAAAACTTGTAAAGCTAGCAACTTTCTAAGTTTATAAACGCAGTACTTAAATTCTCACCCTATATTTGGTAGTTTGCCCCCCATTTTATATGTTCAAATTTTAGGTGTTAAAAGATTGAGAGGTATGTGTCAGTGTTAACAACTGGAAATGTACATTAAACATTACGGTTCCAGGTTTTTACCTCTCTTATCTTAGTTACTGCAATCCACTGTCCCCCCAAAATAAATGCAGTCAGACATTACAAATAAAAAAAAAACACATTTTGAAAAATACATATCTGCAGACCAACAGAATGACATGAAAAATTATTTGTCATATAGGGAGTGGCACTGCAAATAAATACTGAATGTCAAACAGCTAAGAAACAGTAATAATTAAAAAAATACAAGTAAAGTGGTGTCATTCAAAGGGGATCCCTTATCTGTCTGCCTGGGATGACATGATCGACAGACCACGATGCTTTGCCAGAGATGGTCTGCACCTGTCACCCCTAGGATTCAGGTTACTGGCTAAGGCTCTTGAGACCCCTATAGTGCCTTTTTAGGCAAAGTTCAAAGGACAAAACCACCACCGTAACAGGTACAAGCGTACAAAATCTGAAGGTAATGCTACTCAATGCTAGAAGTCTAAACATCAAAATGTTCTCTCTCGAGGCACTCCTAAAAATGGAGAACATCGATATCTGTGCAGTAACTGAGAACTGGTTCAAGGCTCCAGAGAGCACCCCTGCAATACCAGGCTACAACTCTTACCACACTTTTCGGCCACCAAACCAGGATCGAAACACTAAAGGTGGAGGAGTGTCCATATTCACCAAGGATATTCACACCACCAGGTTAGTTGCCCAACACAATGCGTCTGAAATTCTCCAGGTGCAACTAACACTAGGTAAGACTGCAATCCAAATTGTATCTTGCTACAGATCCCCCACCATGCCCCAAGATTCTCACTACACCTTTCTAAACATACTGGAAAATATTAATATACAACCAAACACCCTAATACTGGGTGATTTCAACTACACTGCCATAAACTGGGAAAACTACTCGTGTACCAACACCTTTGCCCAACGGTTCTTGGAATTCATAAATTCCAATGCCCTGGATCAGCTAATCCATAGTCCCACGAGGGGCTCCAATATCCTAGACCTGGTCATTACCAACATGGGAAATCGATGCTCTACACCTATGGTCACCCCTCGTTGGTCAGGTCAGACCATAAGCTAATCACCCTTAACATCCACATCCCACCCCCACCCCCCCCAGTAAGGAAACCTCCATAAAAAACTTCTCCAAAGCCAACTTCATGCTACTCAAGTCAGAAGTTACAAACTTCATGACACCCATGCAGACGGGAACTGAAAGTTTGACTGCTGAGTCCTACACTAAGGCACTGTATGAGCACATCCACTCATGCATGAATCATGCCATCCCAAATAGAACCAAGATGCTCTCTTCCAAAAAAAGGAAGCCAATCTGGTGGTCCCCTGCCATAAACAAACTTTACAACAAAAGGAAGAAACTGTTGCAGAAAAGAGGAAAATCCCAGGATGCAAAAAACTCCCTTACCAGCCTCAGTAAGAAGCTGAGATCCCTCATAAAAGTCTCCAAAGCTAGTTACAAAAATAAAATTGCCAAATATTCCAAAGACAACCACAAGGCATTCTATAACTATGTCAAGAATCTAAATGGCAATGCTCAGATCTGCTCTGAGCTACAACAGAATGGCATTAAATATACTGATCCCAAGGATATTGCCAATATCCTGGCAGATCGATTCAATGCCAACTTCACCCCCCTCTCACCCCCTAAATGGCCCATTTGAATACTGGAAGATTGCCAAATTCTGGTAAGAATGGCCACACAGGTAAAAAATGCACTCTCCAAAGCTAAGAATACAGCATCTATGGGACCAGATGACATCCCGGGCTGTGTACTACATGAACTACAAAATTAACTGGCACCTCATCTAAGTGTCATGTTTAATCATAGCCTCACCTCAGGCTTCGTGCCCACTGAGTGGCGCACAGCTACAGTTATCCCACTCCACAAGGGGGGGATCCACCTTGGATCCCAGGAACTACCGCCCCATCAGTCTGATGAGCCTGATCTGCAAGGCCATGGAATATATTATCATGGAACATATAAACAAAGACATTGGCAACCTTCAAACACTGGACCCTACCCAGTTTGGGTTCGTGAAGGGACGATCTTGTCTCCTGAACCTGACTGACTTCTTCAAATCAGTCTCCAGAGCCGTGGACGAGGGTAAGGCAGTCCACACAGCCTATCTGTATCTCGCCAAGGCCTTTGACACCATCCCCCACTCTGGAATCATAGATAAACTTACTAAGCTGGGCATTAATCCCTACGTCACTCGATGGGTTGCCAACTGGCTTACTGACAGAACCCAGACTGTAAAAGTAGCCAACTCCAAATCCACCTCCAGACAAGTGACAAGTGGAGTACCTCAGGGTTCAGTCCTGGGACTTCTCTTGTTTGGTATCTACTTCTCTGAAATACAGGCCAACACTAAGGGACTCTGGCTAACAATGTTCACAGATGACTGCAAACTGGGAGCCATTATTGAATCCCCAAATTATGTGAATACTCTACAAAAGGACTTTACAGAAACAGATGCTTGTTGCCAGAGCCATGGGCTCAAGCTCATTTCCAAGAAATGTATAGTTATCCCCTTTGGGAAAAAAACATGTACCCATGAATTACCACAAAGGTGGCAGTACAGTAAACACTGAAAGTGTGATAACAGACTTAGGGACACAGGTGGTCAGTGGTCTCACCTTCAATAATCACATTGCCACAACAGTCAGGAAACCTTCTATGTGGCACATCTCATCACAAAGGGCTTTTCATCCAGGAAAAAGGAGGTCATTGTCCCACTGTACTCATCCCTCATTAGACCCATTATAGAATACAACGCCCCATTTGGTATGTACCTCTCAAGACATCTGCAACAACTGGAAAGGCCGCAGAAATACCTCACTAAAAGATTCACAGGCCTAAAGCAGATGCCCTATGCTGACCGCCTTAAAAAACTCCAACTATACTCTGTCGCATATCATCTACTCCAAGGCGATCTCTGCTTAACATACAAGGCCATGTCAAACCCAGAGCTGTTGGACATACTACACTTAAAGAAATCCCAATTCCTCAGAGCCACATGCTCCAGGGATCTAAACCTTGTCATCACAATAAACAAAACATGCTGGAGGGATAGGTTCCTGACCGAGAGACTCCCCAGACTCTGGAATAGACTGCTCATACATGTCAAGCAGAGCACCTCTTTGGCCCTCTACAAAAGGAACCTTGATGATTGGATAGGAGAAAGGAAATCCACCCCGGGGATCACATTAGTCACCCTGCTAGACAGAGTTCCAGGGAAGTAAACAGTGTGGGAAGAAATAACAAGGGAATTGTTATGGCCAAGCTTGTATAGGCCCTAGGGCCGATACCCTAGTACCAACCTATGAACCTATGAAGAGATCTGCCATGTGCGTTCCTGCACAGAGGACTACAAATAGTTAAGGTGTATGTTGTTATGTAGAATAGATAACTTGCACTTGCAGCAGCGCGTACATTCAGCTACACTGTTTTCCATATTCTATTTGGTGACATTGGGTATCACATGTTTATTCACAGTAAGACTGGCAATTACAGGGGAAACGTACAGTAGTGGGCGGGGTTTGGGCGGTCTTGCTACTACGCATCTGGTGGGGTAATGTTCTAATACAAAACCAATAAAAGTAAGTTTTTTTTGTAGAAGACTTACAGGATACTGAATATATTAGTCCTTGCTGTCTACTTACTACTACAGGACAGGTGCATATAACCAGCTGTGAGTCTATAAAGTAATAGCACATGCTTATGTTTTTGTGTTACTGATGTTCATCTGCCATATAAATACAATTTTCTGAGTTTACCTTAGAAGAGGCACTATCATTAGCTCAATGTTTCCTATACTAAACTACACCTGGTCATAGCATGCATATGAACATTATGATAATACCAAATCAAAACACATCACTCCAGGTGGAACCCACCTATGCAGTTTACAAAACATGTGAGTAATTTCCAAAGCATCAGAATTAATCTCCATTTTAGTCAGCGTCTCCATCTACCCTATTCAGATAAGTTGCTGCCACTTCAGTGAACATAACAGATAACACATTACATGCGATGTCTTTTAAGGCAAGCATTTTTAACTGCAGAAATTAGCACTAATCCTGTAATATCAGGTGCTTGGAAACTGCTAACCAAACACAGCAGCAGAAGCTATGTAATATACTTTGATTTTTTCAGAACTACGCACAACTACCAAAATAAAAACGATAAAAAGACAGGGCTGAGATATCTGTATGTCTACTTAAGAGTATGTGTACAGACATCTCTGTTACCAGTTGGTACCTTGTTTATATAATGCACATCTGGTTCTGTAAAAGCAAATGCAAATCAGTGTCATTAATTTAATTCATTGCTTGAATCCCACCAAGTTTAACTGTCACTGTTTATTCACCCTTTAATCAGATTGTACAATGTAGATCTGCTTTTGCTGTTGTTGAACACTGTCACATTAATAAATGGGAGTATAATGAAACATCATAAATTAACTATCTAAAGTTAACAAAACTGTAGGCTTAACAAATCACAATAAAAGACTGCACAGAAGATAGCAATACAACTGATGTCTCAAAGTTGGGGCTCTGTCACCACACACCAGAACTCCCTATATGTAGTGTCACAAAGGTTACACAAACTCAGAATAGAAGGCAGTTTAGGAAGTTTTAATAAACAGGATAGTCACCCCCCCCCCCCCACCTCTGAACTATACAACTTCACATCAAATGACAGGACCTGTGACAAAACAAGCTCCAATGTCCAGAGACATTGAGGCATTTTGACAGCAATTTTGCATTTGCAATATTTTAACATCTGTAAAAAGATCACATGATAAACACTAGTGTTCCCTCCTAAAATGAACCTCTCTCTAAATGTATTGTACAATTGTTTCAGTAGCTTCTTGTTTCTGTGTGGAGAGCTCACAGTACAAGTTAAAAAAAGCACAATATCTATTTACATAAGTATGCCAAGTTTTCTTCATTACAGATGGATTCATTCTTGATGGTGTGGGAATATTTATCAGTTAAGAAAGATGTCCCATAGATGTCCCATTCTGTTTAATAGTGTTTTCTGCCATTCCACTTAATCCATCTAGTTACTTAACAGAATATACAGAAGGTTGCAAAATGGCTTTCCTAATTTTCAATGAAAAAGAGTTAATTCATATTATTAATTATATGAATGAAAGCACTGACTGGGAGAAAAAAAACAGGACTTCATTTCAGTTTTGACAAATGCTGTGTCATGTATTTTGGTTAACCAAGAATTGCATAGCTTGTTGCTTCATCAACTATATCATTACAGACTGTGGATTACTTTAAAGACTTGGATATAGTCATATGTAACAATTTTTCTTTTGGGGAACTTGGATATAATTTGCAGTTGAGCAATTTAACAGCTAGGATCCATGTTAAACGAGTAATCTTTGAGAGAGACAACTTGTTTAATCTGGTTGTACAAGGCATATATTATACCAGTCATGGAATGAAACAATACTTTTTCTGCTATAGTACAGGAAATGTACACTCTTTTGTATCTGTACAAAGTAAATTTACCAAAAAATAATAAACATCAAGGAGTTCTATTAAACAGATGCATATATTTAAATCTGTACACTTTGAATTATTGTTCATAGGTTAATAGGTGTGTACTAGGCTAATGGCCCTGGAGCCTTTACATGCCTAGCCCATAGGATTACCCTGGCATCGTGCCACCCAACCTTATTTTAGAAGCAAGGAAAAATGGCCCTTCAAGGTATTTCAAGACGAAAGACTACAAGCAGTATTTAAGACAAAGCCATACCATTTCAGTTCTGTCTTAAAGAATTATGGGGTAAAGGTGATTATGAATAGATTTAAAACATGGCTTAGACAAACATCTGTCACAATTAAGATTTCAGAAATGTGGAATAGGCTTCCTCCATGGATCAGGTAATCAAAAAAAAAAACAATATATATTTAAGCATAACTTTGACATATGCATGAGCCCCAAGACATTTAATCCAGAAATAACAGAACCAATGTTCTGTGATGGTCTTTAATTTTAATACTGCCCACATAGTTATGAACTTATTAACACATATTCTCTTTCACTGCCTGCCTTCTTTTGTAACATATTTTGCTGTACTTCAGTTCACCTGTTGTTTTTCCGTCTGTAGAAACTGGTGGATCATGTGCAACAACATATCTCAAGCACTTTGTTACTGTGTCACAAATAAACTACCATATTTGCCACTATTCCACGTATATTTGCCATATGCTTTTCATGCATCTTTATGTGTCTGAGGCATCCAACAGATAATTCTTTTTACTAGCTTCACTGCTTGATTGACAGTCCACATCTGGAAAGCATAATGTCACACTCAGTTTCAGCGCAAGATTTCCAGCTCATTATTAACTGGATACATTTAGAACACGGGTTTCAATATCCATACTATCATCAGTTTTCCTTTTGATGAATTCATATTTCCAAGTTTTTGGCCATCACTCTATGACAGAGAATTCTGGCTACTTATAAGACGTCATACTAAATATGTTGCTGCATACATAATCATTGCAGTCAGCATGTGCACAATGGTATTTTGTACATGGCTAGAGTATGCCAGCTAATAATCATGCTAGTTGTGTGGCCAGAGTTATGGCAGATCATAATCATGTTGGTTGTGTGGCCAGAGCTATGGCAGTTTATAATCATGTTAGTTTGAGCAGAGCTATGGCAATTTATAACCATGTTGGTAGGGCGAACAGAGCTATGTCAGTTTGTAATCATGTTGGTAATGTGACCAGAACTATGGGAGTTGGGGGTGGAGCCTAGATGGCTAACTGGTAACAGCAACTTTTATGAGCTCCACAATCTAGTACCAGAATTCAGGAAAAGAATCAACTCTTGTGTGGATGTCCATTCAAAACAGTTCATAGGTTCATACTAGGCTATCTGCCCTAGGGCATTTATAAGCCTAGCCAGAGTGTGTTTGGCTTTCGCCACCCATTTTAAATTAATTTTGCTATGCCCTTTTTCGAGGTTAGTATACTGTGCCTCTGTCTAACAGTGACACAGTAGTGATACCCGGGGTAAACCTACAATCTCCCATCCACTCATCAAGATTCCTCTTGAAGAGAGTCAATGAGGGACTCTGCCTAACCTGGACTGGGATTTTATTCCAGAGTGAAGGGAGCCTCTGGGTTATGAATTTGTCCCTCCAGCATGTCCTATTTATTTCAGTGCTGAGGTTCAAGTCTCTCGAGCGCATAGCTCGACGGGATTTGGATTTTCTGAGGTGCAGCATGTCCATTAATTCCGGGTTGGACATGGATTTATACGTCAGGCACAGATCGCCTCTGAGCAGGCGGTATGCCACCTACCTATACCTCTCAACTAATGCAAATTTTGTTTTGGATTTTAGTTGAGCCTCTTAGAACGTCATGATAGTAGTGACTTAAGATGAATGTCATTCTATATTTGAAAGTTATAAACTTGTACCATTCAGAACATGTATGTTAACTGAGTCCCCTATCCTGTCAGGTTAATAGATGAAGTGTCTCCGATTATTTTTAAATTTGCACTCAATTTTTTGGCTATGTATAAAGCTGCTAATTCCTACTAAGTTATTATAATGCCGCTAGTTTCTAGCACCTTGCATACAGCTGTTTTCACAACAGATTTTTGCTCTTAATTTACATCAGTTATGCAGCTCAGTAACGTCTCTATATATAGTTTTTATGTCATCAGTTTAGGTTCTCTATAGCCAGTACTATATGCCTAATTTGTAAGTAAGTGAGGCTGGTGAGTCTTTAATGTTGGCTGTGGTTTTATCCAGTATCTTAATGTAGTAGAAAAGAAGTGTGTGTGGTATTCACATCACCAGCAGCGATCACAGTTTTTCTCACAACAGACATTCTATGAAATAACAAAGCATTTGGTGTAGGAAGTGACGGGGGACAGTCTAAATTAACTATAGCAGATGATTAATGGGTAAATTAGTATTTTGCTTCCTATTTATTTAAAACTATAGACAAGATTAAATGCATAGTAGGCAGAAATGAACTTGCAAGTATTGATTGTTAGTTTTAATTTGCAAACATATAATATAAGCTATTTGTTTAGTTAAATTTCTGATCAAGGTTTCTCAATGGGTTATGTTTAGCCAATTTGAAATGGGTTTTAAGAATATTTACCTTTAAGATGACAATAAATAATAAAGATATGCATAACAACTCAGTAGAAATATGAAATTCTAGAGAATATAAATTGCTATAATTCTGGAATAAGATGCTTATACTTTCAATTATAAATAATACTTCATATCTTTTTGATTTGGGTAAATTCATAACACTAGTACTGACTACTTGTATTCAATAACTTAAGACATTTTTTTTTGCGTATAGTACAATAGAACTAATACAGAATTTTAATTTGGGATTGAGTGCACTGTTAATCACTACCCAAAAAGAATGTAAGTAATGTTATTCATAACTTAGTGAACCAGTACATTACTAACTTTATTATGCTTGTATTAATGAATATTGATATTGAGGAAATCTGTGGCTGCTGATTTATAATAGTTTTTCAAATGTCCTATTGATAGTTAAAAATGAAATTCTTTACGCAGTGGAAATAATGATGCTTTACATCTAGTGTACTTTCTTCTGTTATGCTTATCCACTGAGTAATTTTATAACCTAAACATGCCAGAAATGAAATAGGATAAATATTTGTATTTTAGTAAGTGTGATGCTTTTATATCTGGCATGTTTCGTTGAGTTAACTGTGTGATTTGATTATATGCTATATTATTTAAATATTAAAAGTTTACAAGTTTAATTCCCACAATATGTTCAAAACTATAGTCTTTTTATAGTATAGTGGACTCAAAAGACAGAAGAGATTTTCTTAGTCATCGTTAGATATTTAATTTCAACTCTAGTAAATGAACTTACTTATACTACCTTTGCTAATGGCTAGTACATTCTTTAATTTGAAATAGTTAAGGCATTGACAAAGTAGATAATATGGAAAATTTATGTATTTATGTTTATTTATGCATCTGTTTATTTATTACTAAAATATGACTATTGTTACAGTATTTATCATTAAATAGGATTCATCAATCATTATACCTAGACTTTCTTTCTACTTTGAATATTTTATAACTTAGCATTAATGTTTCTATTATATGAAATCTTCCTTTGTTCTATACACTTACAATTACTTAAAATTGTATTTGCTCCCATTAACAATTGTTTTGAATAAGCTGCTTCTACTACATCAGTTTCAAATCTGTTTCCTTTATGTATTACAAATGTCATCTAATCATTCAATTCTAACAACAAAAGTGGATATATAAATTAGTTTTAGATCTCCTATTAACTCATACTGGAGGTCAGACATGTTATTGTCGTTAATCACTTTTTGTTCGTCATGAAGGTTAATCTGTTTGAACTTATATGTTCACTCAGATTAGAAGTGCATGTCACTTCATGTTGGTTAAAGTTTTTAATAAATTCTTTATTAATATGGTTACTCTTACTTATTTTTTATTCGGTATTCAAATTTTCATTTTATCGGCCTATCTCTAATAAACTTTTTATACAATTTGGACTAACCTAACTACACATTTTTTTCTAGATAAAGTTACAGTCTTTACCAACCAGTCAATATCAAACATGAAAACTTCAATTAACTCACAAGAAAGTCATACTTGATGGATTTAACCGTACTATCCTTAAATGTTAATGGATTAAACAATCCAAGGAAAAGATCGAATTTACTTAGATACTTGAAACTAAATAAAATTCAGGTTGTATTTATTCAAGAATCCCATTTAAAAGCAGATGATAACTTTAATCGGAATCCATTGGAATATATAAATCTATCTTGCTCATCATACGAGAAAAAAAAACAAGAGGAGTTTTAATATTTTGGAGGAAAAACTTTATCATTCCCCAAATTATTTGTAAGTATGAAGACAAAGAAGGTCTTATTTTAATTGTAATAATATTTAGAACTAATTAACAAAGTTTATAAGGGTATTTTGATTCTAGGGGAGACTTCAACTGTACTTTAAACATTTTTGAAACCTCGAACAAAAAGGACTTCCATCTTGCTTTTCTAGGAAAAGCTCTAAGAAATTGGTCTGAGAACCTAAATCTAATTGACACCTACAGTTATAAAGACCCTAACTCACTATCCTTTTCTCATAGAGATTATAGATTTGGCACTCAAACCAGAATTGATAAACTCTATGTATCTCAAGATTTAAGTATGAAAATAATTAACTTTTCTATAATCCCTTGCCCCTTTTTGGATCATAATTCACTTAATTTAAAACTTGAAATTGATTTTAAAAGGTTGATCTTCACAACAAGGATACCAGCATACATCACCAAACTACCACAATTCAAGCCATGGTTAAATCACGAAATTCAAAACTTTCTTGACATTAACCAATCAAACCAATCAAATGATATATATTTGACAATTCTCTGGGTTACATTAAAAGCTTACTTATTTGGTAAAATTCTAGCTTGGTTTAAAAATAAGACTAAAGAATGGGCATCAGAACTTCATAATATCCAAAATAAGCTTATAATTATCAATAAAGATAATTCACAACATCCAAAAACAAAAAAGAAAACAATTACAGACTTAAATAACAAATACAATGAAATATTAACTCATAAAACAAATTTGGCATTAGAAAAACTAAAAATCAACTCACACTCAATGTCGCCCAAACATCTACATAATCTTTCAATAAGAGCTAAAAGACAAGCCTCAGATAACAATATTACAAAAATCATTCATGAAGGTAGAAATAATAAAATGGTATAAGACAGTGATATTCTTGATGCCTTTAAATATCATTACTCTGACCACCAACTTAGTATTCCGCGGTGGTGCAGCGGTAGCATTGTTGCCTCACAGCAAGAGGTTCTCTCGTTCGATTCTCAGCTAGTATGCGGGGAGTGCCTTCTGTGTGGAGTCTGCATGTCCTCCACGCGGGTTGAGTGGCATTCTGAAAGACATGCGTGAATGGGAGTGCCTTCGTTGAAGGTTGGGCATCGAGCTGGCAACTCGGCACTGTGAAAAACTATTGCCAATCATTAGCGGACCGGAGTTCCGCTATGGCAACCCCTAACCGGGAAAAGCCAAAAGACAACAACAGTTCTGACCACCAACTCAATAATTCAGCACAATTTCAACATATAGATATAGATAAAAGTTTACTTAAAATAAATAAAATTCCAGATAAACTAAAATCTGAGATCTTAAAACAAATTTCTCTTAAAGAAGTAGTTGATAAAATTAAAGAAAGCAAAAATAATAAAGCCCCTGGGATAGATGGAATTATAATGGAACTATATAAGTTATTTCCTCCCTCAGCCATCTCAATTTTCCATAAAACCTTAAATGTAATTCAAACCAATAATTTAATTCCTCCCTCTTGGAAATATTCTTTAATCACTCCTATATTAAAAGAAAATTAAGATCCAAAACAATGTAGCTCCTATAGATCAATTTCTTTGCTAAGTAATGACTACAAGATATTTGTAGCCATTCTTGTAAATAGAATTAAAAAATCCTTAACACATATTATAAATTCTGATCAGTCTGGTTTTATTTACAATAGGCACACTTACTATAATATTTTAAGAATACTGTCCCTTATCGACATTTTAAATAGGGACAGTCGAGAAGCTGTTCTAATAGCTCTCGATATTGAAAAAGCTTTTGATACACTGAAATGGGATTAGCTCTTCAAAGCTTTAGAAATCTTTGATTTTCCATCTCATTTCATTACTTTGATAAAAAAATCTATATAAAAATAATATTGCGTATGTAAAACTAGGCCCTTTTAATTCAGAACCCATTAAAATACTCAAAGGTACATAGAAAGGTTGTCCTCTGTCGCCCATTTTATTCGCTCTTTCAATAGAATTATTTGCTATTACATTACGCCAAAACACAAAAATTAAAGGTATAGACATTTATGATCAATTTAATTCCAAAATCATGCTCTTTGCGGACAATATACTTTTAACTCTGAGTGTCTCACAAGAATCTCTTAAAGAGTTAGATCTACAGACTAAAAGGTACTCTGATAGCTCAGGTTTACGTATAAATGAATCAAAATCTAATTATATGCCTTTAAATAAAAAACAAAATTCTTTCATAACTCCAGTCCATTTAATAGGAAAACAGGTCTTTTCTATAAATTACCTAAGAATTATTATAGGTGACAATATTAATAACACTCTGTCTACAAATTATAAAAAAATCTTAAATACCATAAAACTACTCACTGACAAATGGAATAAATTATTTCTAAAGTTTGAAGATAGACTTCAATTAATAAAGATAGCATTATTGCCAAAAATAAACTATATAGCTCAAGCCATTCCAATGCTACCTAATAAAAAATTATTACAAGACAAAAATAAAATTCTTTTAAATTTTCTCTGGTTCCCTAAATGAAACAGGATAGCCTATGCTCATCATATTAGACCCTGGGGAATGGGAGGAATTAATTTTCCAGACTTAGAGACATATATTAAGGCTTCTATATTCAAAATAGTTTTCAAGTTGGATAGACCCAAAAATTTCATCAGCTTGGAAATCCCTTCATATTTCTATTTTTTTTTAAATGAGAATAAACTCACAAAAAATACTCTTTCAAATGATCAAATAAATACATTTTGGAAATTATTATGTCTTAATTTACAATTTAACGTTTCAAAACCGACCAACTCAGTCTTCATAAACTACATTTATAACTCATTTAGATCTTTCATAAACTCAAACTTAGACATTAAATTATGGTGGGAACTCTTAATACCTTTCAAAATAACTAAAAACTTTCCCAACAAATTGCATGAAAACATTATAAATAATTGGGAACTAAAATAATTTACCTGTTGGCAAGATTGTATTAGGAACTTATCAGTCTTAAACATACAATAAATAATAAACACCGTTGATATTCCAAATTCAGATTGGCGTATACTTCAAAGCATTTTATTTCATGCTCAAGAGTTATACAGAATAATCAATAATTCCTCCTTTAGTTCTGAACCAAAATTAATTTCCATTATCCAAGAAATGATTTATAATAATCACAATTGGTCTAATTTAACATCAATGCTCTATAAAAACGTAATAATCTACAAAGTTAATCCAAAACAAAACGTCTGGAACTTTATTACTAAAGGTCATCAGATTAACCTTTCCTCTGAAAACAGAAGATTTTTTTCATGGAAATTCTTACACAGGGCGTTTTACACCCCCAATAGGATATCTAAAATGGGCTCTTCTTAACAATTGTTTTGATGGAGGTGTTCTCAGAATTGTAATGCTGATTGGATTCATATATTTTTCGAGTGTATCAAAATTAAACAATTCTGGGAGGAGATTGGAAATTTCCTCCAAGCTATTTTTTCAGATTCCTTCATACTAACTAAATCCATGATTTTTCTGAATGTAACTGAAACAAAAATTATGAGCAAAAAGAATTTGTATCTACTATTGACTATACTAGCAATTGCTAGAAAATGTATTACAAGAAAATGGAAAACTTCATCTGAACCCAACTTTCAAGAATTTATGACTCTACTAGTTTCTTCTCTCATCAAGACTTTAAAGATCTCCACATCTTCTTAGTACTTGGAGAAATTACACTGATATTTTTGTTATGTATAACATATCTCTAACCTAAGATATTCTCATTTTTTTCATATAGGCCATATGTACATATTGTATATAGTTTGTCTTTTGTTTCATTTGTATTCTAGTAGAAACTATGTTTTGTCTTTTTGAAAATCAATAAAATATTTGAAAAAAAAGGATTCTTGTAGTAGTTCTGTATATAACTGGTTGTTCACAAATTCTAAGAAAAAATGTTGCAGCCCACGCACTTTGAGTGAGTGGTAAATACTTTACTTCTGAATATTAACTTACACAGCATAGGATATTATACAAATCACTACAATTGTTTTGCTTGGATTCACATAGTGTTTTTGAAGATACACAAGGCAATAAACTGCACATTCTTGCTTGTTAATACTTAACAGTATAGTGGCTAATATTTTCGGATTGCTTTGCCACTCACAGTCATGAAGCATTCCCCCACTTCTACCTAACTGGATCATTTGTTGCCCTCAGGGGTAAGAGACCTATGTCCTAGTCATTCCTTACATTAGTGAGGGTTGAGAGGAAGACATGATGCTTTCGTTTTGTTGGGAGAGTCAGAAGTGTTGCTTTAAGACCCAGACCTACCTATTCAGCATGTTGTGTGGCCTGCTGAGGGATCAGCACGCAGTGACCCTTACTGAGAAAAGTCACCTGTTTTAAAAGTGATGTAACCCCTCAGAGGGACCTAACCCCCTTCAAGGGAGCAGATCTTTGAAAACTTCAGTATCTAAAATGACATCCTACGTCAAGATTGTGCCCTGGAAATGCATACCATTACCATCCCTTCTGGGAACGGCAAGCAAGCCCTGCCTCATCACTCGCTTCTTTCCCACTTCCCAGCTCCTCCAAGGCCCAGCTTTTAACTGAATCCTGGTCACCTGGGTTTTGTCCCTCTACACCTTGGAGCTGGCTACTGCAATATATGAATGATGCTCTACTCTGCACTCTATCAGTGATTCATTACTCTGCACAAAATACAACTCCATTGTTAAATCATCGCTTACTGTTACTTACTACTGGTATACCCCTTTGAATCAGAGAAACTCCCATGTTCAGTCTTATTTAGTGAAATGCAACAACTGTTTATATTTAACCCAGGGAAGCAGAACTAATGTTCGATGGGCATTATCCTGAGAAAGAATCCATTACATACCCTGATCCACAGAACATATATAGACATGTAAGGATTATTCAGCACAATTACAGTCTGAGAGTCTGACAGTGATAAGACATGTTTCTGTAAGACTCAGGATCAATTTCTGTAGATTAAGTAATATCAGTTTTATTCCCACAGAAACCAGAACTTTTATGAGGCAGCCTTGGGAAGCAGACAGAAAGAACCTGTTTTACTGCAGCATGCTTTAAGCTGCATGGAAGGTTCTCTTTCATATTTGTCTCTTGCAGATAGAGCAAGCATTTCCAGTTAACCTCCATATATTAACATGTCATGTGACAACAGGTAACCTCCTTAGATTAACAGTCATTCTTAGGTAACTTCCATTCATTAACCCCATGATCTTCCCTGCAATATTCTACCTTTTGATGCAAAGGTTCAGCATGGGCACAACCTGTGAAAACCTCCTTGCAGCAATTTCATGGATGCAATTACTCATAGGTAATCATACTGCATGAGCTTTGATTCACTGGTCAATCTATGACAAATGTTACTAACCAAATATATGAAGCAACCATTTACCAGGCAATACAAAACTGGAATGATAAAAGGGCTTTGTATTAGAACATTACCCCACCACAATTTTCGCACAGGAATGGGCGTGGCCTGCATGATTGACAGGGCAAGTCCATGTGAGGTTGCCTGCAAAATACGGCTCAGTGGCAAGCCATGCAGATTATCCAGCAACCTGTTGAATATTCATTCTGAATATTCCATCTGTGACCATTTGTTACCGTTTTTTTTTTCCCCCCAAATTTTTATTTTTTCGATATACAGAAGACACAATGTTGCCATTCTTGAAATATGGCCATTCCAAGCTAGTTATTGTGTGTCCTTTAATTAAGAGATGTAAGGACAGTTTCAAGTATTAGTGGGACCGAAGACTAGTATGTACGCAGTACTTTACACCTCCATCCTAATGTTGTGCTTTAAATTGCTTTTGCAGGGGGGCAAGCCCCCCCTGCACCCCCACCTTTCTTACTGAACATGGAAGTCAGTAAATAATGACACACATTTTAGTTTCACAGTTTGCATTCTGTTGAAATGCATGCTAACATAAAACTTGTAAAGCTAGCAACTTTCTAAGTTTATAAACGCAGTACTTAAATTCTCACCCTATATTTGGTAGTTTGCCCCCCATTTTATATGTTCAAATTTTAGGTGTTAAAAGATTGAGAGGTATGTGTCAGTGTTAACAACTGGAACTGTACATTAAACATTACGGTTCCAGGTTTGCACCTCTCTTATCTTAGTTACTGCAATCCACTGTCCCCCGAAATAAATGCAGTCAGACATTACAAATAAAAAGTCACATTTTGAAAAATACATATCCGCAGACCAACAGAATGACATGGAAAATTATTTGTCATATAGGGAGTGGCACCGCAAATAAATACTGGATGTCAAACAGCTAAGAAACAGTAATAATTAAAAAAATACAAGTAAAGTGGTGTCATTCAAAGGGGATCCAGTATCTGTCTGCCTGGGATGACATGATCGACAGACCATGATGCTTTGCCAGAGATGGTCTGCACCTGTCACCCCTAGGATTCAGGTTACTGGCTAAGGCTCTTGAGACCCCTATAGTGCCTTTTTTAGGCAAAGTTCAAAGGACAAAACCACCACCGTAACAGGTACAAGCATACAAAATCTGAAGGTAATGCTACTCAATGCTAGAAGTCTAAACATCAAAATGTTCTCTCTCGAGGCACTCCTAAAAATGGAGAACATCGATATCTGTGCAGTAACTGAGAACTGGTTCAAGGCTCCAGAGAGCACCCCTGCAATACCAGGCTACAACTCTTACCACACTTTTCGGCCACCAAACCAGGATCGAAACACTAAAGGTGGAGGAGTGTCCATATTCACCAAGGATATTCACACCACCAGGTTAGTTGCCCAACACAATGCGTCTGAAATTCTCCAGGTGCAACTAACACTAGGTAAGACTGCAATCCAAATTGTATCTTGCTACAGATCCCCCACCATGCCCCAAGATTCTCACTACACCTTTCTAAACATACTGGAAAATATTAATATACAACCAAACACCCTAATACTGGGTGATTTCAACTACACTGCCATAAACTGGGAAAACTACTCGTGTACCAACACCTTTGCCCAACGGTTCTTGGAATTCATAAATTCCAATGCCCTGGATC
The DNA here is from genome assembly GCF_019279795.1 of Protopterus annectens. Taxonomy (NCBI): domain Eukaryota; kingdom Metazoa; phylum Chordata; order Ceratodontiformes; family Protopteridae; genus Protopterus; species Protopterus annectens. The sequence continues at coordinate 1,268,372,269 of NC_056746.1, read as the reverse complement.
AGCTAATCCATAGTCCCACGAGGGGCTCCAATATTCTAGACCTCGTCATTACCAACATGGGAAATCGATGCTCTACACCTATGGTCACCCCTCGTTGGTCAGGTCAGACCATAAGCTATTCACCCTTAACATCCACATCCCACCCCCACCCCCCCAGTAAGGAAACCTCCATAAAAAACTTCTCCAAAGCCAACTTCATGCTACTCAAGTCAGAAGTTACAAACTTCATGACACCCATGCAGATGGGAACTGAAAGTTTGACTGCTGAGTCCTACACTAAGGCACTGTATGAGCACATCCACTCATGCATGAATCGTGCCATCCCAAATAGAACCAAGATGCTCTCCTCCAAAAAAGGAAGCCAATCTGGTGGTCCCCTGCCATAAACAAACTTTACAACAAAAGGAAGAAACTGTTGCAGAAAAGAGGAAAATCCCAGGATGCAAAAAACTCCCTTACCAGCCTCAGTAAGAAGCTGAGATCCCTCATAAAAGTCTCCAAAGCTAGTTACAAAAATAAAATTGCCAAATATTCCAAAGACAACCACAAGGCATTCTATAACTATGTCAAGAATCTAAATGGCAATGCTCAGATCTGCTCTGAGCTACAACAGAATGGCATTAAATATACTGATCCCAAGGATATTGCCAATATCCTGGCAGATCGATTCAATGCCAACTTCACCCCCCTCTCACCCCCTAAATGGCCCATTTGAATACTGGAAGATTGCCAAATTCTGGTAAGAACGGCCACACAGGTAAAAAATGCACTCTCCAAAGCTAAGAATGCAGCATCCATGGGACCAGATGGCATCCCGGGCTGTGTACTACATGAACTACAAAATTAACTGGCACCTCATCTAAGTGTCATGTTTAATCATACCCTCACCTCAGGCTTCGTGCCCACTGAGTGGCGCACAGCTACAGTTATCCCACTCCACAAGGGGGGGATCCACCTTGGATCCCAGGAACTACCGCCCCATCAGTCTGATGAGCCTGATCTGCAAGGCCATGGAATATATTATCATGGAACATATAAACAAAGACATTGGCAACCTTCAAACACTGGACCCTACCCAGTTTGGGTTCGTGAAGGGACGATCTTGTCTCCTGAACCTGACTGACTTCTTCAAATCAGTCTCCAGAGCCGTGGACGAGGGTAAGGCAGTCCACACAGCCTATCTGTATCTCGCCAAGGCCTTTGACACCATCCCCCACTCTGGAATCATAGATAAACTTACTAAGCTGGGCATTAATCCCTACGTCACTCGATGGGTTGCCAACTGGCTTACTGACAGAACCCAGACTGTAAAAGTAGCCAACTCCAAATCCACCTCCAGACAAGTGACAAGTGGAGTACCTCAGGGTTCAATCCTGGGGCTTCTCTTGTTTGGTATCTACTTCTCTGAAATACAGGCCAACACTAAGGGACTCTGGCTAACAAAGTTCGCAAAAGACTGCAAACTGGGAGCCATTATTGAATCCCCAAATGATGTGAATACTCTACAAAAGGGCTTTACAGAAACAGATGCTTGTTGCCAGAGCCATGGGCTCAAGCTCATTTCCAAGAAATGTATAGTTATCCCCTTTGGGAAAAAACATGTACCCATGAATTACCACAAAGGTGGCAGTACACTAAACACTGAAAGTGTGATAAGAGACTTAGGGACACAGGTGGACAGTTGTCTCACCTTCAATAATCACATTGCCACAACAGTCAGGAAACCTTCTATGTGGCACATCTCATCACGAAGGGCTTTTCATCCAGGAAAAAGGAGGTCATTGTCCCACTGTACTCATCCCTCATTAGACCCATTATAGAATACAACGCCCCATTTGGTATGTACCTCTCAAGACATCTGCAACAACTGGAAAGGCCGCAGAAATACCTCACTAAAAGATTCACAGGCCTAAAGCAGATGCCCTATGCTGACCGCCTTAAAAAACTCCAACTATACTCTGTCGCATATCATCTACTCCGAGGCGATCTCTGCTTAACATACAAGGCCATGTCAAACCCAGAGCTGTTGGACATACTACACTTAAAGAAATCCCAATTCCTCAGAGCCACATACTCCAGGGATCTAAACCTTGTCATCACAATAAACAAAACATGCTGGAGGGATAGGTTCCTGACCGAGAGACTCCCCAGACTCTGGAATAGACTGCTCATACATGTCAAGCAGAGCACCTCTTTGGCCCTCTACAAAAGGAACCTTGATGATTGGATAGGAGAAAGGACATTCACCCCGGGGATCACGTTAGTCACCCTGCTAGACAGGGTTCCAGGGAAGTAAACAGTGTGGGAAGAAATAGCAAGGGAATTGTTATGGCCAAGCTTGTATAGGCCCTAGGGCCGATACCCTAGTACCAACCTGTGAACCTATGAAGAGATCTGCCATGTGCGTTCCTGCACAGAGGACTACAAATAGTTAAGGTGTATGTTGTTATGTAGAATAGATAACTTGCACTTGCAGCAGCGCGTACATTCAGCTACACTGTTTTCCATATTCTATTTGGTGACATTGGGTATCACATGTTTATTCACAGTAGGACTGGCAATTACAGGGGAAACGTACAGTAGTGGGCGGGGTTTGGGCGGTCTTGCTACTACGCATCTGGTGGGGTAATGTTCTAATACAAAACCGATAAAAGTAAGTTTTTTTTTGTAGAAGACTTACAGGATACTGAATATATTAGTCCTTGCTGTGTACTTACTACTACAGGACAGGTGCATATAACCAGCTGTGAGTCTATAAAGTAATAGCACATGCTTATGTTTTTGTGTTACTGATGTTCATCTGCCATATAAATACAATTTTCTGAGTTTACCTAAGAAGAGGCACTATCATTAGCTCAGTGTTTCCTATACTAAACTACACCTGGTCATAGCATGCATATGAACATTATGATAATACCAAATCAAAACACATCACTCCAGGTGGAACCACCTATGCAGTTTACAAAACATGTGAGTAATTTCCAAAGCATCAGAATTAATCTCCATTTTAGTCAGCGTCTCCATCTACCCTATTCTGATAAGTTGCTGCCACTTCAGTGAACATAACAGATAACACATTACATGCGATGTCTTTTAAGGCAAGCATTTTTAACTGCAGAGATTAGCACTAATCCTGTAATATCAGGTGCTTGGAAACTGCTAACCAAACACAGCAGCAGAAGCTATGTAATATACTTTGATTTTTTCAGAACTACGCACAACTACCAAAATAAAAACGATAAAAAGACAGGGCTGAGATATCTGTATGTCTACTTAAGAGTATGTGTACAGACATCGCTGTTACCAGTTGGTACCTTGTTTATATAATGCACATCTGGTTCTGTAAAAGCAAATGCAAATCAGTGCCATTAATTTAATTCATTGCTTGAATCCCACCAAGTTTAACTGTCACTGTTTATTCACCCTTTAATCAGATTGTACAATGTAGATCTGCTTTTGCTGTTGTTGAACACTGTCACATTAATAAATGGGAGTATAATGAAACATCATAAATTAACTATCTAAAGTTAACAAAACTGTAGGCTTAACAAATCACAATAAAAGACTGCACAGAAGATAGCAATACAACTGATGTCTCAAAGTTGGGGCTCTGTCACCACACTCCAGAATTCTCTATATGTAGTGTCACAAAGGTTACACAAACTCAGAATAGAAGGCAGTTTAGGAAGTTTTAATAAACAGGATAGTCACCCCCCCCACCTCTGAACTATACAACTTCACATCAAATGACAGGACCTGTGACAAAACAAACTCCAATGTCCAGAGACATTGAGGCATTTTGACAGCAATTTTGCATTTGCAATATTTTAACATCTGTAAAAAGATCACATGATAAACACTAGTGTTCCCTCCTAAAATGAACCTCTCTCTAAATCTATTGTACAATTGTTTCAGTAGCTTCTTGTTTCTGTGTGGAGAGCTCACAGTACAAGTTAAAAAAAGCACAATATCTATTTACATAAGTATGCCAAGTTTTCTTCATTACAGATGGATTCATTCTTGATGGTGTGGGAATATTTATCAGTTAAGAAAGATGTCCCATAGATGTCCCATTCTGTTTAATAGTGTTTTCTGCCATTCCACTTAATCCATCTAGTTACTTATCAGAATATACAGAAGGTTGCAAAATGGCTTTCCTAATTTTCAATGAAAAAGAGTTAATTCATATTATTAATTATATGAATGAAAGCACTGACTGGGAGAAAAAAAACAGGACTTCATTTCAGTTTTGACAAATGCTGTGTCATGTATTTTGGTTAACCAAGAATTGCATAGCTTGTTGCTTCATCAACTATATCATTACAGACTGTGGATTACTTTAAAGACTTGGATATAGTCATATGTAACAATTTTTCTTTTGGGGAACTTGGATATAATTTGCAGTTGAGCAATTTAACAGCTAGGATCCATGTTAAACAAGTAATCTTTGAGAGAGACAACTTGTTTAATCTGGTTGTACAAGGCATATATTATACCAGTCATGGAATGAAACAATACTTTTTCTGCTATAGTACAGGAAATGTACACTCTTTTGTATCTGTACAAAGTAAATTTACCAAAAAATAATAAACATCAAGGAGTTCTATTAAACAGATGCATATATTTAAATCTGTACACTTTGAATTATTGTTCATAGGTTAATAGGTGTGTACTAGGCTAATGGCCCTGGAGCCTTTACATGCCTAGCCCATAGGATTACCCTGGCATCGTGCCACCCAACCTTATTTTAGAAGCAAGGAAAAATGGTCCTTCAAGGTATTTCAAGACGAAAGACTACAAGCAATATTTAAGACAAAGCCATACCATTTCAGTTCTGTCTTAAAGAATTATGGGGTAAAGGTGATTATGAATAGATTTAAAACATGGCTTAGACAAACATCTGTCACAATTAAGATTTCAGAAATGTGGAATAGGCTTCCTCCATGGATCAGGTAATCAAAAAAAAAAACAATATATATTTAAGCATAACTTTGACATATGCATGAGCCCCAAGACATTTAATCCAAAAATAACAGAACCAATGTTCTGTGATGGTCTTTAATTTTAATACTGCCCACATAGTTATGAACTTATTAACACATATTCTCTTTCACTGCCTGCCTTCTTTTGTAACATATTTTGCTGTACTTCAGTTCATCTGTTGTTTTTCCGTCTGTAGAAACTGGTGGATCATGTGCACCAACATATCTCAAGCACTTTGTTACTGTGTCACAAATAAACTACCATATTTGCCACTATTCCACATATATTTGCCACATGCTTTTCATGCATCTTTATGTGTCTGAGGCATCCAACAGATAATTCTTTTTACTAGCTTCACTGCTTGATTGACAGCCCACATCTGGAAAGCATAATGTCACACTCAGTTTCAGCGCAAGATTTCCAGCTCATTATTAACTGGATACATTTAGAACACGGGTTTCAATATCCATACTATCATCAGTTTTCCTTTTGATGAATTCATATTTCCAAGTTTTTGGCCATCACACTATGACAGAGAATTCTGGCTACTTATAAGTCGTCATACTAAATATGTTGCTGCACACATAATCATTGCAGTCAGCATGTGCACAATGGTATTTTGTACATGGCTAGAGTATGCCAGCTAATAATCATGCTAGTTGTGTGGCCAGAGTTATGGCAGATCATAATCATGTTGGTTGTGTGGCCAGAGCTATGGCAGTTTATAATCATGTTAGTTTGAGCAGAGCTATGGCAATTTATAACCATGTTGGTAGTGCGAACAGAGCTATGTCAGTTTTTAATCATGTTGGTAATGTGACCAGAACTATGGGAGTTGGGGGTGGAGCCTAGATGGCTAACTGGTAACAGCAACTTTTATGAGCTCCACAATCTAGTACCAGAATTCAGGAAAAGAATCATTTTTATTTTTCAAAAGTAGTAAATTCTTATTAAGGAACCTCAATTCTATCAGAATACCAAATTTTATGCATTTTTATCGAAATTTTCCTGTCAAATAAACTGGAGATAACTTCTTCAATACAGAAATGAGCAACTCTAAGTCTTCACACTCTGAAACTTCACTGAAAAAGGAAATTCAACTGATGTCAACCACACTACTTAAACTATCTGTCAAAATGGACAGATTTACAGACAACCTTGAAAATCTAAAAGTCAACTGTCAGAAACAGACTAAGGTCCTTAATGAAATCTTGCAGCAGCAACATTCAAAATATTGGATATGGAAACTTCTCTAAGTGACATAGATGAGAGACTTAAGAAAGATGAAACTCACTGTGAATCTCTTTTACAGCAGAATACCTGGCTAATCAGTAAAATAGATGCGTTAGAGAACAGAGAAAGGAGAAATAACATTAGAATTTTTGGTCTTCCAAAAAAAAAAGAAGATAAGGACATTATTTTATTTCTTAACTCTTGGCTTCCAGACATATTAGACCTAAAGGAAGGTCTATCAAATGGTATAGAAAGAGCACACAGTGCTACAGGGAAACCTATTCCTTCTTCTTCCAATATGCCTCCTAGATCTATTATTGTGAAATTCTTGTCTTATTTAGACAGAGAACTTGTTCTCAAATCTGCCTGGAGAGGTCATCCATTGACATATAATAAGAGTCAAATTAGATTTGACAATGACTATTCTTCAAGAGTCTTGGAACTAAGGAAAGAAACTGGCCTTTTGTGAGATTTTTGAAACAAAATAAAATAAAGGCACAACTTGCTTTCCCTGCAAGAATCAGAATCCTTTATTCAAATGACATAAGAACATTCAACAATGTCAAAGACACTATAACTTTCATCAAAAACAACGACATACCTGCAATTCCAGAAGACCTGGATTGGTCATCTTCCACCACTTTAAAAAGAACCTCTGAGAAAAATAACTGGACTGATATGAGAAAGAAGAAACTGAAAACTGATCTTAGAAATTCTGGAGTCACTACTTCACTCAAAGCATCAAGTAAGACTTGATTCTACTTCTAATCATTCAAAAAAGTATATATTTTTACCTAACATACACCTATAAGAATGTTTTCTTACATTTTCTGATTGAACCTAACTAAGATTACATCATATATTTCATGTGTTTAGACTTCTCTAATGGTCCTTAATATAACTACTTACTAAGAACCCATATAATAATAATAGCTTGTTCAAGTGACACCTTTGATTTTTGCTTCATTAGCAGCAATTAAACGTATGCTGTATGCATTTATACTTTATACAATTCTTAATTTGAAATGGTTTTTGATTTTTAAATACATTTATTACAATATTTTATAATTTAGACTTTAGTTACTACTCTACTCAGTTTTAGCATTCTAACATTCCATTATGCCTGTTTACTGTCACTCTTGTTTAAAATGTTGTCTCTCCTCTAAAATAGAATCTACATAATTAACATGGAAGCTGTCATCCTAAAATATAGGAATATGAAGAATTAAATGTTTTACACACAGTTATAGGTAGATTAAACTAAATTAACCTCACCTATTATCAAAATAACTATTGTACTATCTATCCCACACATTTATGCTGCATAAGTATATACAGCTTTATAGTTGTTACTGACGAGAGCTTCCATCTCACATTCTCTGACTTCACTTGTCTATTCTGATTGATTAAATAGTCTTGATTAGTTGAGATATTTTTTCTTTCATATTATTTATTTACTAAATATTAATGTCTTCTATGGTTAGAAAATGTTTCAGTTTTTGGGAGGGTGCCTGTCTAGAACAGTGAGTGCACTGTACGGATTTACACTATCGCTTTACTGTTGAGTCATGCACTTTAAGGATGTATGTTTGGCCAGGCTAGTTTGTAAACTTAGAGACACAATAATGAAGGTTCTGTATATTTGCTGACGAGGATAGACCCTATCTTGTGCAATGCATGTTTCTGCAGTTATTTCTGTCAACGGCACGAACGATGCTGTGGGGAGGGCTGAAGCTCCTTGAAGATTGGTGGTGAACAGTGCTCATTATGGGATTTGACAGGTTAGTTTACTGCGTTGTTGTGTTTCGTGATTGCCTGGGATGGTGAAATATGTGAACAGGTTTGTACCTTGTTGGGCCATGGGAGAACTCTTGATGTAGTTGTGGATCTGTTGTTACATGGTCTATTACATTGTTGAAACTTATTTTGGGTGCTTTTACGTTGCCGGGCAACGGATCCAATACACTAATGAGTGCTTTTGGTGATTGCATGGCGGTTGCATGGGGCGGTTGTTTTGAGGGGGGAGAGACATTGGCATGCTGCAGTGTTTGTCTGGTTTCTGTGGGAATGTGGACGGTTGAGGAGTGTGCAGCAAGAGTAAGTTAGTAAATTACCCCTTTTATTCATTTTTTGAGAACAATAGTCAGGGAGGATGTCTGATTCGGGGTCTGTGTCCCTCCGTTTTGTCTAGATTGCCCAGATCTCCTGTGGTGGCGGGATGGCAGATATACATTATATATTGTGTAGTGGCTTGCTATGAGTGAATGTGGATGTGTGTGATGCTTACAGGTAGGCTGTTAGTGGTTCTTGGGGTACTCGATCCTAGAGCTTCTTCCGTTTAAACAGCCATTGTCCCTTGTCTTGGAGATGGAAGCTTTAGAGCTGGAAATCTGCTCAAATTGGTGCGCATGAGTGCAAAAAATAGGGTAGCTGTTCGCTGTTCTGGAGTTTTATTACTTTATAGTTGTGCGGTTCAACTCTTGCGTGGATGTCCATTCGAAATAGTTGATCTGCTCCTACCTATACCTCTCAACTAATGCAGATTTTGTTTTAGATTTTAGTTGAGCCTCTTAACTTGTCATGATAGTAATGTCTTAAGATGAATGTCATTCTATATTTGAAAGCTATAAACTGGTATCATTCAGAACATATATGTTAACTCAGTCCCCCATCCTGTCAGGTTAATAGATGAAGTTTCTCCGATTATTTTTAAATTTGCACTCAGTTTTTTTTGGCTATGTTTAAAGCTGCTAATTCATATTAAATTATTGTAATGCTGCTAATTCCTACTAAGTTATTGTAATGCTGCTAGTTCCTACTAAGTTATTGTAATGCTGCTAGTTTCTAGCACCCTGCATGCAGCTGTTTTCACAACAGATTTTTGTTCTCAATTTACATCAATTATGCACCTCAGTAACGTCTCTATATATATAGATTTTATGTCATCAGTTTAGGTTGTCTATAGCCAATACTATATGCCTAATTTGTAAGTAAGTGAGGCTGGTGAGTCTTTAATGTTGGCTGAGGTTTTATCCAGTATCTTAAAATAGTAGAAAAGAAGTGTGTTGGTATTCACATCACCAGTAGCGATCACAGTTTTTCTTACAATAGACATCCTATGAAACATTAATGCATTTAGTGTAGGAAGTGACAGGAGTTAGTCTAAATTAACTATAGCAGATGATTAATGGGTAAATTAGTATTTTGCTTTTTATTTATTTAAAACTATAGACAAGATTAAATGCATAGTAGGCAGAATGAACTTGCAAGTATTGATTCTTAGTTTTAATCTGCAAACATATAATATAAGCTATCTGTTTAGTTAAATTTCTGATTCAGATTTCTCTATGGGTTGTGTTTAGCAAATTTAAAATGGGTTTTAATAATATTGGCTATGTTAATCACTGCCCAAAAAGAATGTAAGTAATATTATTCATAACTTAGTGAACTAGTACATTACTAACTTTATTATCCTTGTATTCATGAATATTGATATTGAGGAAATCTGTGGCTGCTGATTTATAATAGTTCTTCAAATGTCCTATTGATAGTTAAAAATTAAACCCTTTACACAGTGGAAGTAATGATGCTTTACATCTAGTGTACTTTGTGCTGTTATGCTTATCCACTAAGCAATTTTATAATCTAAACATGCCAGAAATGAAATTGGATAAATATTTGTATTTTAGTAAATGTGATGCTTCTATATCTGGCATGCTTAATTGAGTCTACTATGTGTAATTTGATTATATGCTATATTATTTAAATATTAAAAGTTTTCAAGTTTAATTCCCACAATATGTTCAAAACTATAGTATTTTTATAGTATAATGGACTCAAAAGACAGAAGGGATTTTCTTAGTCATCGTTAGATACTTAATTTCAACTCTAGTAAATGAACTTATTTATACTAACTTTGTTAATGGCTAGTATATTCTTTAATTTGAAACAGTTAAGGCATTGACAAAGTAGATAATATGGAAAATTTATGTATTTATGTTTATTTCTGCATCTATTTATTTATTACTAAACTATGACTATTTTATTTGGTTACAGTATTTATCATTAAATAGGTTTCATCAATCATTATACCTAGACTTTCTTCCTACTTTGAATATTTTATAACTTAGCATTAATGTTTCTATTATATGAAATCTTCCTTTGTTCTATACACTTACAATTACTTAAAATTGTATTTGCTCCCATTAACAATTGTTTTGAATAAGCTGCTTCTATTACATCAGTTTCAAATTTATTTCCTTTATGTATTACAACTTTCATCTATCCATTCAATTCTAACAACAAAAGTGGATATATAGATTAATTTTAGATCTCCTATTAACTCATAATGGAGCTCAGACATGTTACTGTCATTAATCACTTTTTTGTCATGAAAGTTAATCTGTTTGAACTTATATGTTCACTCAGATTAGAAGTGCATGTCACTTCATGTTGGTTAAAGTTTTCAATAAACTCTTTATTAATATGGTTACTCTTACTTATTTTTTATTCAGTATTCAAATCTTCATTTTATTGGCCTATCTCTAATAAAACTTTATACAATTTGTTAGGGAGAACTAAACTAACTATTTCACACAATTTTTTCTAGATAAAGTTACACTCTTTATTATCCAGTCAATACCAAACATGAAAACTTCAATTAAATCACAAGAATGTCATACTTGATGGATTTAACCTTACTATCCTTAAATGTTAATGGATTAAACAATCCAAGGAAAAGATCTAATTTCCTTAGATACTTGAAACTAAATAAAATCCAGGTTGTATTTATTCAAGAATCCCATCTAAAATCAGATGATAACTTTAATTGGAATCCATTGGAATCCATTGGACTATATAAATATATCTTGCTCATCATACAAGAAAAAAACAAGAGGAGTTTTAATACTTTGGAGGAAAAACGTCATCATTCCCCAAATTATTTATAAGTATGAAGACAAAGAAGGTCTTATTTCAATTGTAATAATTAGATTTAATAATACAATATGGACACTTGTTAACACCTATTGGTTTCCTGGTATAGGGATAGGAACTATTAGGAAACATTTAGAACTAATTAACAAAGTTTATAAGGGTATTTTGATTCTAGGGGGAGACTTTAACTGCACTTTAGACATTTCTGAAACCTCGAATAAAAAGCACTTCCATCTTACTTCTCTAGGAAAAGCTCTAAGAAATTGGTGTGAGAACCTAAATCTAATTGACACCTACAGTTATAAAGACCCTAACTCACTATCCTTTTCTCATAGTGATTATAGATTTGGCGTCCAAACCAGAATTGATAAACGTTATGTATCCCAAGATTTAAGTATGAAAATAATTAACGTTTCTATAATCCCTTGCCCCTCTTCAGATCATAATTCACTTATTTTAAAACTTGAAATTGATTTTAAAAGGTTGGTCTTCACAACATGGATACCAGCATACATCACCAAACTACCACAATTCAAGCCATGGTTAGATCACGAAATTCAAAACTTTCTTGACATTAACCAGTCAAATGATATATGTTTGACAATTCTCTGGGATACACTAAAAGCTTACTTATTTGTAAAATTCTAGCTTGGTTTAAAAATAAGACTAAAGAATGGGAATCAGAACTTCATAATATTCAAAATAAGCTTATAATTATCAATAAAGATAATTCACAAAATCCAAAAACAAAAAAGAAAACAATTACAGACTTAAATAACAAATACAATGAAATATTAACTCATAAAACAAATTTGGCATTAAAAAACTAAAAATCAACTCATACTCAATGTCGCCCAAACATCTACATAATCTTTCAGTGAGAATTAAAAGACAAGCCTCAGATAACAATATTACAAAAATCATTCATGAAGGTAGAAATAATAAAATGGTATCAGACATTAGTGATATTCTCAAAGCCTTTAAATATCATTACTCTGACCACCAACTCAATAATTCAGCACAATTCCAACACATAGATGTAGATAAAAGTTCACTTAAAATAAATAAAATTCCAGATAAACTAAAATCTGAGATCTTAAAACAAATTTCTCTTAAAGAAGTAGTTGATAAAATTAAAGAAAGCAAAAATAATAAAGCCCCCGGGATAGATGGAATTATAATGGAGCTATATAAGTTATTCCCTCCCGCAGCCATCTCTATTTTCCATAAAGCCTTAAATGTAATTCAAACCGATAATTTAATTCCTCCCTCTTGGAAATATTCCCTAATCACTCCTATATTAAAAGAAAATAAAGATCCAAAACAATGTAATTCCTATAGACCAATTTCCTTGCTAAATAATGACTACAAGATATTTCTATCCATTCTTGTAAATAGAATAAAAAAATCCTTAACACATATTATAAATTCTGATCAGTCTGGTTTTATTTACAATAGGCACACTTACGATAATATTTTAAGAATATTGTCCCTTATCAACATTTTAAATAGAGACAATCGAGAAGCCCTTCTAATAGTCCTCGATATTGAAAAAGCTTTTGATATGCTGAAATGGGATTATCTCTTCAAAGCTTTAGAAATCTTTGATTTTCCATCTCATTTCATTACTTTGATAAAAAATATATATAAAAATAATCTTGCATATGTAAAACTAGGCCCTTTTACTTCAGCACCCATTAAAATACTGAAAGGTACAAAGCAAGGCTGTCTTTTGTCGCCCATTTTATTCACTCTTGCAATAGAATTATTTGCTATTACATTGTCAAAACACAAAAATTAAAGGTATATACATTTATGATCAATTTAATTCCAAAATCATGCTCTTTGAGGATGATATATTTTTAACTCTGAGTGTCTCCCAAGAATCTCTTAAAGAGTTAGATCTTCAGACTAAAAGGTACTCTGATAGCTCAGGTTTACGTATAAGTGGATCTAAATTTAATTATATGCATTTAAATAAAAAACAAAATTCTTTCATAACTCCAGTCCATTTAATAGGAAAACAGGTCTCTTCTATAAATTACCTAGGAATTATTATTGATGACAATATTAATAACACTCTATCTACAAACTATAAAAAAATCTTAAATACCATAAAACTACTCACTGATAAATGGATTAAATTATTCCTAAAGTTTGAGGATAGACCTCAATTAATAAAGATGGTATTATTACCAAAAATAAACTATATAGCCAAGCCATTCCAATGCTACCTAATAAAAAACTATTACAAGACATAAATAAAATTCTTTTAAATTTTCTCTGGTTCCCTAAACAAAATAGGATAGCCTATGCTCACCATATTAGACCATGGGAAATGGGAGGAATTAATTTTCCAGACTTAGAGACATATATTAAGGCTTCTATATTCAAAACAGTTTTCAACTGGATAGACCCAAAAATTTCATCAGCTTGGAAATCCCTTCACATTTCTATTTTTAAATGAGAATAAACTCACAAAACATACTCTTTCAAATGATCAAATAAATATATTTTTGAAAATATTATGTCTTAATTTACAATTTAATGTTTCGAAACCCACCATTTCAGTCTTCATAAACTACATCTACAACTCATTTAGAGCTTTCATAAACTCAAACTTAGACATTAAATTATGATGGGAACTCTTAATTCCTTTCAAAATAACTAAAAACTTTCCCTGCAAATTATATGAAAACATTATAAATAATTGGGAACTAAAAAATTTTACTTGTTGGCAAGATTGTATTAGGAACTCATCAGTCTTAAACATACAACAAATAATAAACATCTTTGATATTCCAAATTCAGATTGTCTTATACTTCAAAGCATTTTCTTTCATGCTCAAGAGTTTTACAGAATAATCAATAATTCCTCCTTTAGTTCTGAACCAAAATGAATTTCCATTATCCAATAAATTGTTTATAATAATCATAATTGGTCTAATTTAACTTCATTGCTTTATAAAAACTTAATAATTTACAAAGTTAATCCAAAACAAAACTTCTGGAACTTTATTACTAAAGGTCATCAGATTAACCTCTCCTCTGAAAACAAAATGAATTTATTGTATTCTATTAAATTAACTTCCAATCTACAAGCTTGGAAGATTTGTTCATGTAAATTCTTACACAGGGTGTTTTACAACCCCAATAGGATAGCTAAAATGGACTCTTCTAAACAACTGTTTTGTTGGAGATGTTCTCAGAATTGTAATGCTGATTGGATTCTTATATTTTTTGAGTGTATCAAAATTAAAAAATTCTGGGAGGAGATTGGAAATTTCCTTCAAGCTATTTTTTTTCAGATTCCTTCATACTAACTAAATCCATGATTTTTCTGAATGTAACTGAAACAAATGTTATGAGCAAAAATAATTTGTATCTGCTATTGATTATACTAGCAATTGCTAAAAAATGTATTACAAGAAAATGGAAAACTTCATTTGAACCCAACTTTCAAGAATTTCTGACTCTACTAAAGAAACAATACATATGGAAACAAAGGTAAATGAAACAAGAATCTTCCCTAATAAATGGATCAACAATCCTTGGAAGAAAGTTTTTCCTCTCATTGAGACTTTAAAGATCTCCACAGCTTCTTAGTAATTGGAGAAATTACACTGATATTTTTGTTATGTGTAACTACCTCTCTCTAACTCTAAGTTATTCTCATTTTTTTTTCATATAGGCCATATGTACATATTGTATATAGTTTGTCTTTATTTCATTTGTATTCTAGTAGAAATTATGTTTTGTCTTTTTGAAAATCAATAAAATATTTGGAAAAAAAAAATAACTATGGGAGTTTATAATCATGTTAGTGTGACCAGAGCTATGGAAATTTATAATCATGTTAGTATGAGCAGAGCTATGGCAATTTATAACCATGTTGGTAGTGCGAACAGAGCTATGTCAGTTTGTAATCATGTTGGTAATGTGACCAGAGCTATGGGAGTTTATAATCATGTTAGTGTGATCAGAGCTAATGCAATTTATAATCATGTTGGTAGTGCGAACAGAGCTATGTCAGTTTGTAATTATGTTGGTAGTGCGAACAGAGCTACGTCAGTTTGTAATCATGTTGGTAATGTGAGCAGAACTATGGGAGTTTATAATCATGTTAGTGTGACCAGAGCTATGGCAGTTTGTAATCATGTAGGTAGTGTGGCCGGAGCTATGGCAGTTTGTAATCATGTTGGTAATGTGACCAAATCTATGGGAGTTTATAATCATACATACATACATACATATATTTCAAGAAAGGGCATTAATGCCTTTCTAACCTGCCAATACACCAGAACAGATGTTCCCATAATAAGTTTCCAGGCTGTTCTTAAAAATATTTAAACTAGTGCTTGCTTTAATGTAATTTGGTAGTATATTCTGTGCATCAGGTCTATACTATATAATCAAAGTCAGTTCAGCAAATGGCACTTACATCGAAAACACCATTCAGCGAACTGTTCATAGTGAGATCATGGTACAGTAAAGATCGGAAAATTTGCCCTTTCCTCACTGTAGTGCAATCTCGCAGTTGGTATATATAATTACCAGGGGGGGTGAGGGGTGCAGCCCCCCACAAGAACGAATTTGATTAACGGCATTTTCGATGTAAGTGCCATTCACTGAACTGACTTTTCGATTATATACTATAGACCCCTGTGCATCAGCTGCTCTCTCAGAGAACCAATTAGTACACTTCTCATTCATATAGGATCTTTTACACAGGTTGCCTGATGATTCTCTGCTAATTTTTGATAACCCCAAACATTGCCAGACGTAGTTGTCTCTAAATGCCCCATATACCTCAATAAGATCTTCTCTTAAATATTTGTATGAGACACTGTACAAGTTCAGAAATTTTAGTCTTTCATAATAACTTAAATTTTCACATACATGGATACCCTTAGTATATTTCCACTGTTCTCTTTCCAATTTAATCATGCTTGTTTTCTTATAAGACTTCCATATTATTATTCATAGGTTCATAGGTTCATAGGTTAGTACTAGGCTAACTGCCCTTGTGAGCCATTTTAAGCCTAGCCAGTTATCCCCTGTGAGATTCAAACCCTGTATGTTGTGTTTGTAAGGTAAACACCTTAACCATTAGGCCACCCTCCCAACCATAATCAGGCTTGGGTCTAATGTAATTAACAAACAATGACTTCACCATTTCTTGATTTCCTAGACTTTATAAATCTTTTTGTACAACCTATAGTTCTATAACTATTATTAACAAATTGATTAACATGATTAGAAAAACTCAAAGCTGGATGTGTTGTCCCTCATCTGGACCAGTGATAAGGGAGTGTCAATCCTCACCACTGGCACCGGTGGGGAACGTTCAGTTTGACAAACATAGACACACACAGTATTTTCAGATGCAGCTCTCTGCACCAAATACAATTTCCCTTAAGAGCATACAGATAATCCACACTCCAGTCCTGGGGTGGGCTTTCTCTCCATGTCCCAAATTAGACTCCTCACTGACCACTATAGACCTGAGTCCTTAACTGGGTGCTCCAAGCCAAGTCATCCACCACCCTCTCTACGGAATCAGTGCTCTCAGTGTCCCTGTTCAAAGTAACAGTCACACACACTCTCTTGGAAATTTGATTTTCACACACACCCACCCACCTGGGAAAGGGTGGCAGAGCTTACCTGCTCTATCACCTCCACCCAGACTATAAGGTAGATGTGCTGCCACCAGAACACCAGATGCCAGCTACTTTAAGGCTCTTACCAGGGTACCCAATTATACTTATTGAAATTAATACTTATATAAATGGTAGTGTTTAACCAAGCAGCAAGACTTTCAGAAAAGTGGAGCCACAGTGCCACTAAATAAATGCAAGTACTCTATAATTTTCTAAAAGACCAGCCACAACGAAAGGTTTAGATATATTTAATATTAAATAACAAATAACAACTTCTTTTGGCTTTTCCTGGTTAGGGGTTGCCACAGTGGAACTCGGGTCCGCTCATGATTGGCAGTGGATTTTTATGGTGCTGAGTTGCCAGCCCAATGCCCAACCTTCAATGAAGGCACGCCCATTCATGCTCACACCTACCTGCATGCCTTTAGCGTCACTCAACCGCGGGGAGGACATGCAGACTCCACACAGAAGGTGCTCCAGCCGAAAATTGAACGGGAGAACCTCTTGCTGTGAGGTGACAACACTAACCGCTGCACCACCGCGGCTTTCTTTAACCTCATTAACAACTAATTAACTATAATTAAAAACTTAAATGAATAAGAACCTTGACCAGATATATACTACAAACAATGTAACACCATATTAAAACTATAAAAAAATTTTTTAAAAAAGCTTTATTTTTAAAAAAACTTTATAGCGATGTTGTGACAATATTCAGTTCATATAACATTCTTAAAGTTCCAAATATTTTAATTTCAATAAGCAACTGATAGAACAGGCTTCATTTAAACCAGGTCATTTCATAGCATTTAATGCCAATTGCCATTTTAGTTTACACTTATCTAAGTGCTCATTTACAGTGTAGCCTCTCAAATATTTTTTTACTTGCTCTATCACTGTAAATCTAAAAGAATGAAAAGGGTAATTGACTAAATGTCTATACAGCGCAATAGTATTTTTCTTTTTCTTAATATCTAACAGATGTTCGTACACCCTGTCTCTTAATTTTTCTACTGTTTTTTTCCATGTAATAGGCAGAACAATCTGAACAGCAAGCAATGTACTCCACATTCTGAGAGTCACAAGTAAAATGTCCCCTTATGTTGAACATAACTTCTGCAATCCCAATGCCATCCGTCACCATTATAAATGGACATTGCTTGCATCTTCCGCATTTAAACATCCCTGTATTTGTATACTTAGATACTTTTGTGTGTTCCAATAATTGCTTAAATGACCTGTCTTTTTATAGACTATATGGGGAACATCAACAATCCATTTTAAAATGTCATTATCCACCAAGAATAGGGTCCAATTTCTTCTAATAACCTCCAAAATTGCAAAGCTGTCCAAAGTAAAGGTGGAGATGAATAAACAATAAAAGAAAAAAAAAAAACATGAGAATACTGAATATCTATTTACAATAGACACCAGAGTTTCAATTGCCGGAAATAAAAAAATGCAGATGGAAAGACTCAGACAGATACAGAAAAAATACATTTAGCTAATCTCACTATATTTTTCTAACTGACTGAAGAATTACTGTTCCCTAGTTACTTACTAAAGCAAGGCAAGGAGAACATGGATGAGTGTCTTGTTAGGTCCAAAAACAGAGTGTACACCTCACATCTGTCACTAGTATTCAAATACAATTTCAGTGCTGGCTACAGAATGACATCACATCTGGTCACCTGACTCTGTGGTTCCCACACTACCCTCTCGCTAGAAACCATGCCAGTATCTGGCACTGATGTGTCACAATACACATGTAGAACTTTAGCTAAGGTGTATTATAGCATCTGGAAACTATATAACAATTCTAACACTTCCAATCTTCCTGTAGAAAATAACAAGCCATTTTCCAGCATATCTGGGTAGCAATTAGTTTGCCAGTAAGGACAACAGAGCAGGACCCCAGCCCAGGCTTTTCACAGACATTGCATCTCTGGCTGCATTCAGACCAATAAAATAAAATCTTTATGGACTAAACCAATCATTTAATTTCACTCTATTTTTCCTAAGGTTAGCTGGGCTGAGCTTAACCCCTTCCCTTCTTGTATACTCTGTTAAAATATATGCATTTCATCAGTTACTCCAATACAGTCTAACATATATGTATATTTCTTTTCTGTCCAGCAGAACCACTGTTGATACATTTTTAACACAAGCAACTTTACAAATACATGTTTAACACAATGATCTGTATGAATCAGTTTGATATTCAAATGACATATATTTCTTTACAAAACTCCAGCTAGCTATGTTGGCATATGTTACATATCCACTGCCCTACTCCTCCTGGCACAGCTGGCACTACCTCACATCACCACACTGGATCTACCTATATACCTAGGTCCTTAAATGAATCTACGGTTTCACTAACTGTGTACTGTATTAAATATTCACATTTCAATTTATGTCTCCCAAATCTTATATACTTAGTTTTTGAGTTCTTTTGCAGACATACCTTATCTGTAACTTATGTAATCAGCTTACCTCATTTCAAGTTATCTGCATACAGACTGTAGAACACCCCAGTTGAAAAAGATAGGTCTGAAAGATGCAATCTAAACAAGTATGGGCCCTGTAGGACACCCTGACTGTAATCAAATTTTACCTGTCCAATTGCTGTACAATACCTACCATGTCCTATTTGTAAGCCATGCAGCTATCCATCTTATCATGAACACATCAATACCTAGTTGTTCTAATTTATTGATCAGTGTTTGTGTATGACCCTGCCAAATGCTAAAGTTAAATTTACATAACATTACATCACAGCAGCATTTTTCATTCATAGCTGTTATTATATTATTATGGAACATAATATTAGAAGTGGCAATAGATCTGTTTTCAACATATGCATGTTGATATATGGTTTCAAGTCCCATGCTTTCCATTTCTGACAATAACTTATTCGGTATTACCTTCTCCATTATTTTAACACAACATGAAAGTAGACTTAAGGGTCTGTATGACTCTAGGTTTGTCCTAATCCCCTTTCCCTTAAAGACACGTTTAATAAAGGCATGTTCCCTATC
This sequence comes from Protopterus annectens, assembly GCF_019279795.1. Classification (NCBI taxonomy): domain Eukaryota; kingdom Metazoa; phylum Chordata; order Ceratodontiformes; family Protopteridae; genus Protopterus; species Protopterus annectens. The sequence continues at coordinate 1,268,352,417 of NC_056746.1, read as the reverse complement.
CTGAGGAATCCTCCCATATTTGTACGACCTAGTAAATAATAAATATAATGGTACTATAAGTTCTTGCTGAAGTGTTCTCAGGTCACTGTTACTAATTCTGTCTCCTCCCTGTGCTTTGTTTGGATCCAGTTTGAATAGTTTTTTTCAATATAATCTAATTTAATTTCTGTATCTGAGCTTACCTGGATGTCAGTAGGACAACTTAACAGCCCCTTTGTGGAGCCAAACTGTTTTGCATAATATTTTGTAAATAAATCTATACACTGTTGTGTCTAAGAATAAATTTTAGAATCTACATACAGTTTATCAATTTATACTGTATGTCTTTACTCCTTCCTCATCTTATACATATCTATAAAAAGATTTCCTATTATTCTCAATATCTCTACATAAATTTTCTTCAAATTTTTTTTAATCTTGTCTCACACTATACTTAATTTGTTTATCCAGCTTGTTTATTTCAGTTCAATTTCTTATATTTTTTGTCTCTCATCATAATCAGGTATCTTGTTCTTATGGAAATATGTCCCACGGATATTGTATGATGTATGATTGGATTGTGATGTTAAACATTTTTTTTTATTTTTACACTCAAACAATTTCTCTTTCAAAACTCTTCACATTCCTTCTGAGTTTTTCTACTGAGCATATCACTCCAGTTAGTTTTACATAGTGACTGTTTTGCTTCGATATAATCTGTAATTAATCTCCTGTGCATTGCTTTAGATTTCAATTTGGAAGAATTTTCTGGCAAGGAATTAACCTTTATAAACCCACGATCACTGCACATCAACAGTGGTAAAACTTACAATAAGTAACAGTAATTTCCTTAGGAACACAAACAAAGCTAGTGCGTTCCATTCCCTTGTAGGTTTTTTTACAATCCAAAGCAACTGTTGTTCTTGAATGTACATTGTGAATAATTTCCTTACTGATGTTGTTGAATCAATATTATTCCAGTCTGCTTCTAGTAAATTTAAGTCCCCAGCCACTATTATTCTTTCTTCCTGTGTTTCATGCTAGAAAATTATGAATTTCTCTAGGTCATCAGCACTTGTCTTCAGTGGTCTATACACTCCAAAAATTGTCACATGTTTCAGGGTTGTCTTTATTGTCACAGTTACACAGTCTATATTATTGAACATGTAATAATCACAGGTTTCATAACTATCTTAATCCCCATCATAGCACCTCTGTCTGATTTTTTATTAGAATGTCTGTTACAGTAAAAACATTAATACCCTGACAGAATTGGTTTCCAGTCAGTGTTCTTTAACCATGTTTCACAAACAATAAGAACATCAATCTTGTGGAAACAAAGCAAATTAATGTTAGTGTGGCCACAACTATGGCAGTATATAATCATGTTAGTGTGGCCACAGCTACAACAGTTTATAATCATATTAGTGTGGCCAGAGCTGTGGCGAATTATAATCATGTTGGTAGTGTGCACCACACTCTCTTTAAAATACTGAACAATGAAAACAAAAAACTCCAGTAATGGTATAGCAGCACTTTAATGGACACCCAGATTATAAAACAAATGTACAACAATGAAAATCCACAGAGAAAGTGCTTTCACCTTAAACAAACCGGGCTTCTTCAGAGTCTGCAAATACAAGTTCACTAAATCATTAAATACATAACTATCAAATAAAATGAACCAGTCTTCTCATACATTAACCTAAAATTTAAATTCAAATTTACAAATATAAAAATAAAATATAAAAACAAAAATAAAAGTAAATGTAAATTTAAAAACACTTAATTTATCATATTTAATCATATACAATCATATAACGACATTCTAAAAACTGTTCGCTCTCAATGTTAATACACTTAAAAAGAGATATGATCATTTAAACCTGGCTTAACATCTGTATTTAATTTGAACTGCCAAATTAATTCTTTCAACTCAAGTGTGGAGCCATTATCTCCCCAACTTCCTTCACCCTAATTCTATCCACTACAAAAAAACAAAAACTTTTTATAAGCATTACATTCTCTAGTATGCCTAAATAGGGTATTTGATGGTCTTCCCTTTTTTATATCATATACATGCTCATAAATACAGTCCCTTAACTTTCTTGTTGTTATCCCCACATAGAACGATGGGCAGAGAGAACAAGTCGCAACATATACCACATTATTGGTATTGCAAGTGCACAGCACACCCCAGGGCAAGCTAAAGATCTATTGTAGGGGCCATCACTGATGAACCTACACATTTTACATGACTCACAGTTGGCCATCCTGGAATTTAACCTCTTGTGACCTGCAACCAATTATTTCCTCAGTAATTTTTTTTATGTTTTTACTTCTAGAAAATGTGATCATAGGTACCATCCCCACCTTTTCTTTCAACTCAGGGGTACATACCAAGTCCCAGGTTTCTGTTTGGCATAGAAGATGGTTCTGACATGCATAAGCAGCTAGTACAGTTGTTCGACCGGACAGGGTTTGAAATAATGAACATCATTATTCAAGATAGCGAATGGAAGCTCATGAATTTAAATAAAGAAATAAGTTCACTGCATGATAGTATCACCAGTGACCTTTTATTCTCATCACAAATCCACATATACAATAAATTGTTTGATAATGTGGACAAGATGGCAGAAAACAACTGAGAGAGGAAAGTTAAAAAACTTTCCAGGGACTCTTTGGACTATGCAGAAGGTACAGCATATCCAAAACCATGAGGAATATGACTTTGGGGGATCTTTTGCAGGAGGATTTTCAAGGACAATCATGAATGATAAGAATTCAAGCCATATTGATGTGGATGTTACAATTCATGGTTTTGACATCAAACTCTAAGGAGATAAGCGTATTAGGAGGTCGGAGAGACTGCATAATCAAGCATGGGATATACCTGTATCACCTCAAGGAGTTTATGAAGTCCCTTTAGAGAAGAAACAGAGACACAAAGGAAGGGGGAGATATGCAAATACCTCAAGCTAGAGATGGTAAGTTCAACTGATGGACTAGTCAGTGTTGACAACCATGACATAAATTACATTGACTTATTGCAAGATTTTAACAATTACAATTTTAGTAACATTGAATTATGAGAGAGGCATTGTTCACTCTTCAAGAAAGGGTTTCATTTTGTGCCTCACTTTAAAACTGATATTGAGAGGCTATTGATTCAAATGAAGTTATTCACTAAGCAACTTAACTTGGTTTTGTGTTTTGAAGGAAAGGAAACTGTGCATGCTGGCCTGTCCTTGAAAAAAAGTTTATTTATTTCTCCTTCTGATCCTTTGGTTTATACTTTCAAGAGGGTATGTGAAGGAGAGTTTAGACAAATGGTTATACAAAAGCATGTTAAATGATAGCTTAACACATGAAGAAAGACATATTTTATATATACCCAAAATTCATAAGAACAGCCAAGACCCCCTTTGTGGCTGATAGTGCCACACATGGCTTTAAAACTGAATCTTGGCAGCCTTTATTGATTATCATTGTAAGGAACTGTTGAAGAGTAAAGTTCACATTCTTAAGAACGCTTGGCATTTGTTAGATATATTGAATTCAATCCCGTTTGATGGCAATATATTATTTGTGACCATGGATGTTATCAATTTATTTACAGTGATTCTGCATGTACAGGGTTGTGAAGTATTTGCTGATGCATTGATAAGTGACCCATTACTCAGCAGCACAAAGCTTATTATTATAATTATTATTTTGCATTTGTTAATCGGGTTGATCCAGCTGGGTAAGAATTTACCCTTTTTCAGTGGAGACCCAAGGGGGAAAGCCCCAAACAGACATACAAGTAGAGACAAATTTCAAATTTTAGTGGAATTTATGGTTTTAGTTGCAGAAACAATTTTATTTATTTCAAAGGGGGAGTGTTTTTGTCAGGTTTTGGGTGTGGCTATGGGTGCTACATGAGCACTCGTTTATGCCAACCTCTTACTTGCTGAATGGGAAAAGCAAATATTATTCCCCAGTGAATACATGTAGTCTATCGCACATTATTTTAGGTTCTTAGATGATATTCTAATTTTATGTAAGGGTGATGAGGCTAACATAGCGGAATCTGTGAATTTTTTTAGATAACTCCATGTCCTTCTTGAAATTTACATTCAGGAGTGATATTCATAAGATAGATTATTTGAACATTTTTTTGTACAAGGATGAAGAAGAGAAGGTCTTCCACTCAACAAATTTTTGGAAGAAGGCACACTCTAATTCATTCCTTCATTTTGAGAGTTGTCACCGTCTGTCTCATAGGAAAGGGGTAATTAAGGGCCAAATGGTGTGTTTCTCATGGATGATTAGCTGTGAGAACAATGTTTTTTAGGGGAAATGGATAAGCTAGCTGACATGTTTACATGTAGAGGTCATCCTAAAAAATTGATTTATGATATTTATGAAGAAGTGAAATCGGGTAGGCAAAAGAAATTTAGATCCATCCTCAGTACAATGAGCCAATTAAGTAATGACAAAGGTACACAAATGTTACTGAATGACAAGAAAGAAGATGGTATAACCACTGTTCATTTTCTATTTAATATGGATACTCAATGTATTAGTAATATTTTGAGGAAAACCTGGGACTTGATATTTATCCCTGAGTTGAAAGAAAAGGTGGGGATGGCACTTACAATCACTTTCCAGGGGTAAAAATATCAAATAAATTACTGAGAAGGATTAGGTTTCAGGTCACAAGGGGTTAAATTTCAGTTTGGCCAAGTGTGGATCATGCAAGACATATAGGTTCATCAGTAATGGCCCCTATGTTATTATTTCTGGCTTCAATAGATCTTTAGCTTGCTCTGGGGTATGCACTTGCAATACCAAGAATGTGGTATATGTTGCAATTTGTTTTACCTGCCCATCATTCTATGTGGGAATGACAACAAAAAGTTAAGGGATAGTATTTATGAGCATGCATATGATACAAAAAAGGGAAGGTCAACAAACACCCTATTTGGGCATACTAGAGAATGTAATGCTTATAAAAAGTTTTTGTTTTTTTTGTAGTGGATAGAATTATCATGAAGTAAGTTGGGGGGAGTACTAGCTCTGCACTTGAGCTGAAAGAATTAATTTGGCAGATCAAATTAAATGCAGATGTTAAGCCAGGTTTAAATGACCATATCTCTATTTTAAGTGTATTAAAATTGACGGCAAACAGCTTTTAGAGTGTCATTATACGGCTGTATAAAATTGTATATGATGAATTAAGTATTTTTAAATTTACATTTATATATTTTTTGTTTTTATATGTTTATTTTTGATATTTATAAATTAAAATTTTTGGTAAGTTAATATATGAGAAGACTTTTCAGTATTAATTGAATTTATCACCAGGTAACAATTATTAATAATTGGCACAAATACGTCTTTGTTTAGTTTTGCTTGACAGGTGGGTATTTAATGATTTAGTAAACTTATATTTGCAGACTCTGAAGAAGCCCAGTTTCTTTAGGGTGAAAGCGCTTAGTCTGTTGATTTTTATTGCTGTACATTTGTTTTATAATCTGGGTGTCCATTAAAGTGTTGCTGTACCATTACTGAAGTTTTTTGTTTTCACTTTGGTAATGTGACCAGAGCAATGGAATATTATAATCATTTTGGTCATGTGGAAGGAACTACAGCAGTTCATAATCATGTTGGTAATGTGGCCAGAACAGTTTATAATCATGTTGGTAATGTGGCCAGAACTATGGCAGTTTATAATCATGTTGATAATGTGGCCAGAGGTGCAGCAGTTTGTAATCATGTTGGTAGTGTGACCAGAACTATGGCAGTTTGTATCTGTTCCTGGAGACTTTCCTGCAGATTGGTTATACATCACCATTTTTATCTCATCTCCTCCTGTCTTAACTGTTAATTGTTGAAGCTCATCTACCTTTAACCTTGGCTAATTTAAGTTTTCCTTAAATATTTCCATTTGTTCTTTTTCTTGATTTCTCCACTTCTCTGCTTTATACAAATTTTCATAACATTTTCAAAATATCTCTAATACCTCTACATGATGTCTGATTAGTTTTTTTGTAGGTTTCCTAAATTTGGCCACATCCATTCCTACTTTCTGTTGCCTAGGTCATTATGCCAAATGTTTTTGTGTTCTGGAGTTATTATTAAAAACAATTGCTTAACAGACATCTTTCTAAATTCATGCATATTTTCCAGGTATTCCCTTATTTTCCCTTTAGCACTCTGCAATTGCACCTTTTTTTGTTCTGTGAGATTCCCCTTTTTCTGTAATGCTTTAACCTTTGTCATCCCCTCTAAATAATGCTAGTTACTATTTAACTAGATCTCTTTTTCTTTTGATTCTACCCTATTTTTAAACTCTGCTTTCATTTTATCTCACTGACTAGCTATAACTTCTGGAGTATTTTCTATCTTCCCTAATAAATCCCAGAGATTTTCCAGTGCCCATTCCTTAAATTCCTCTCTTTTTAACAGGGAGGTAAATAAGTGCCAGTGTATCATCTTTACTTCATTATCCTGAATTTTTATCTTAGTAATTATTTGTGCATGATCTGAAATAGCTATTGGATGTGTGTCAAAGTACACAATTAAATGGACATGTTCCTGTGAAATATAATTTCTGTCATGTCTAGCCCAGTTATTGTACCTTGGTTAATAATAAGTAAATTCTCTGAGTTCCTAGTAATGAATTCACATTTTCATACCAAATATTTTCACAGATTTCTTCAGAAAACCATCCTCTGTTATTATATTTCCCACTCTAGGCAACTCAGATACATCCTCTTTTTTGTAAATCAAATTTCAGTCTCCATCAGTAAGTAGTACTCCCTGCTGACAGCTGATTATTTCTCCCAATTTTGTTAAGCACCATAATAGCAGTTTTAGTTGGAATATTAATACATGCCAGCATAATCCTAACCCCTTGCCAGTAGCCCCTTACTCCCACAAATCTGCCAGTAGTATCTTTTTTTCCCTCTTCTATCACTATTGGATATCTTCGAGCAATTAATATAAGTATTCCTCTTTTCCTTTGTCCCTGACATTCTTCTGAATATCCATCCTGAAATCCTTTCTTTATCAAAGGCACATGCTCAGTTCTTCCCAAATGTGTTTACTGTAGCATTGCTATTTATATTCTGCACGTCTTCATATAATTAAATATTCTTTCCTTTTTGTCTATATCTGGGAGACCATTCACATTCCAAGATAATATGGAAAGTGTCACTATTATAGTAAGAAGTCATTATTCCTAGCTATTATATATGGCAGCTTTTTCAAATGTCCATTTCCAACTTCTGTGATACCTGTTAACATAATACAAACACATATAACTACATCATCTTCAAATTAAAATAATGAAGTTTAACCTCCTAACAGGAATATTTGTCCCAAATACACAACTGCTAACATGGGCCTTAATTAACATGAAACTGAGGTTATTCATGCCAAGATGCATGTCACTCCCTGCACTTCTACTTACACCAATTGGTATCCGTTCTTTTTATTTTATTTTATTCCCCTCCCAGATGTGGAAAGAACGTGCATGCTTTCAGAAAACATTAACTTTTAACCTTGAAGATACCAGTATTCTGGCTTTTTATTGCCCTATTATCAGCTTGTCTCCATTGAAACGCAAGAGAAAAAAAATGCAGCCCTCTGCTGCAGCCTGAAAGGCAAACTGAAACATTTATTTAAAGGAAAGCTTCTCATTATATACGGCGCTCTCATATTTACTTTTTTCTGCTTACAACTTGTTATTAGATTAAACCAAGGGTTAGATATTTGCCTATGTAAAAGTAAGATTAAACACATCAGCTCTACATATATTATGACCTGTGAACTTTTACACCCCATCTCTAGCCTTATCAGCCCATGATTATAGACTATTAACTTAAATGTGCTTTTGTCTAGCCTTTCTTCTCTTTTTTCACTGCAATGCCTGCAGAAGAAGAAGAAGAAGAAGAAGAGGAAAAGGAAGACAAGCAAGAACAAGAGGAAGGAAATGAGCAAGAGGAAGAGGAAGAAGGAAGAAGCAGGAGGAAGAAGAAGAAGAAGATCTGTTTTCTTTAGTAACTTTATCACATACAAGAACAACTCAAAATACTTTACAATAAAACATACAATTTATATTGTGAAAGGTTCCATAGAAATATTGTTAGGAACAGAACTTGTTTTATTTACAGTTATCTTTTTTCTTCTTCTTCTTCCCTGCTGCCTATGTCCTTCCAAACATTAATAACATGAAGTGAGGCAAATGTTTTTCAGTTCTCCAGAAGTTTATCAAAGTCAAGAAAAGTCCACTCTTTCCACTTTTTCTTATACAGTTGTGTTTTACTAATGCAACTGATGCTTTGCAGTCTCAGTCATTTCTGTGTTGCTGACCTTCTTCCTGTTCATCTCACCTCCCATCTCCAGATTCACATTCAGTTTCAAGGTAATCCCAATTTTTCTATTCAACTCCTGTGTTTTTCTCTGTCTCACAAGCATTTTCCTTTGGAACAATGGAAAAAGGATTCCCTGGCAAAGTCTTTCTTTGTGCTTTGTTATCAGAGAATGAGAAGCAGAGACCCCTTCTGCTTGATGGCTCAATTTTTGTTTGAGAAACAGTTGCATTTCCTCCTTTGCCTGTTCTACATCAAAAAATGACTTATGAAAAACATCTCTGTAGCTTAACTGGTCACTCCTACAGAACAGGCTTTATTATTTCCTGTGTGATCGTGGACATTATAAGTAATGTTGTGACTGTGGACATTGCAAGTAATGTGTGAATGAAAATAGTAAACCTTTTCAGCCTCCTGTAATCATTTTTTCAAATGGAAACAATCCAATGCATTAGGGAGCCTAGTTTATCAGGTGTTGCCTCTTCAACAGAAGTGAGAATGTCTATTAAAAGACCATCAGCATACATCAAAACGTATAACATTAACAATTTTTCTAGCAAGATCTGAGCATTATAAAGTTATAATGTTTGTCTCTTATGGAAGGAGGAATAGTAAAATGTAATACAAAAACTGAATATGAACCTTCTATCTCCGTGTTCCTTCTTCCTTTATCCTGTCTGTTCTTTTCAAAGATAAACTTCTAATGACAACCAGTACCAGCTGATCAGAGGCCAGGGTCTATATTAGAACTCTGAACATTTAAAATGTTGAGTGTTCTAATATCGACCCATTTTCAGCGAAGAAACAGAAAATCAAATTTTTTCCAAGGGAAAGAATTCGGTTGTCCATTTCTGTTGCTTCAGTATTTTCAGCGCTCTAGTGGAAAGTTACAGGTCAGGTTCAGGTAAGTATGCGATTGTGTGGATGTAAGGATTAGGGTGGGTTAGGTGAGTTAGGGTTAGGGCGCGGGTCAGATAAGTGTGCAATTGTGTGGACATGAGGGTTAGGGAGGGGTAGATGAGTTAGGGTTAGGGTGCGGGTGAGGTGACTGTGCAATAGTGATGGACCTTAGGGTTAGGGTTTGAGTTAAGGTAAGCGGATAGTTAGTGGTGTATGTATAGTTTAGTGTCGGGTTAGGTGTAAGAGTTTAGGTGTATGTGTGTGGATTGCTGTTTGTTTGGTGTGCTTGTGTTGTGTGTATGTGTTTTGGAACAGTGAATTTTTTCCCTAGGAAAAAATTTGCTGTTCCAAATGTTCACTGTTTTGAATTTTCGATTGCTAGGGTTTGATATTAGAACACTCGACATTTTGAATGTTCAGTGTTTTAATTTAGACCCCAGCGACCACTATTGTATGTATGTATAATCAAAGTACCTATCTACATGTAAGAGTAATATAATTAATCTGGTGTAATTAGACCCCAGCCTAATAGCACAGAGGTTAAAGTAAAGGATTGCCATCTGGTAAACCTACGTTTGAAACCTGGTTGGGGCACAACTGAGCAGCAACAGTATCTGCACTGAAGAAAGGCCTGGCAATCTACTTCTGTAATATATCCCCAAAAATCCTATAGGGTCTACCAAGAGTCATCATGAGTTGATTTTGACTTGGGGCAATTACTTGTTTACTAATCAATGTATTAATAAGAAAGGTGTATAAGAGTGTGCCAGGAATGAAGACCTGAAGGTCTCCAGTGCATGGTGGGTTACCTATGGAAAGACAGTTGTTTATTAATTCATTTTTTTAACCTTTTGTAATGTTACCTCTGAAGCAATGAGCCATGTGCAGATGCATTAAGATATCCTGAATAAGGAGAGTGATTTGAGAGTAATGGATGACTGACAGTCAGTTTCTTTGTGCATAGTACAAAGTAACAATATTCACAAAATAATATGTGCTAAAGTCATAAATCCAAGATAGTATGGGGTAGCGGTGTGTGCCTTCCTGAAAACGTGTGGATGTCTACACATAAATAATGCACTACAGTATCTTGTAAACAGGTAAGTAAACTGGAAAGGGGACAACACAGCTAAAATCCATTGTCAGCTCTGAATACAGAGCTATTACAGTCACAGCAGTTTAGAAAATCGCGAACTTACCAATAATGAGATGGGTGACAACAAAGTCAGGGGAAACACTTCATTTTTTTAACCTTCACTCAGTCTTTTCCTATGTTTCTGCAAATTATGCTTCCATTCCATTGACCTACTCCCATGCCTTCTTATCTGATGCCATGGCTTATGATTTGTCCTGGGTAAAAATAACACCAGGAAGGTCTATCCTGTACCCATATTGTCGTATTTCACCATCTGTTCCAAGGCATGTCTTGACCAAATCCCTCCCCCCTCCCACACTTCAATAGAAAGCATCCTGCTGGGATGCTGTTTGTGTGAAGCCCTGCAATTGCATTAGGGACTCTGTAGATGAATCAAAGGAGTAAATGGTTAGGATAACTGTCCTGGGAACTGGGACTATGTATGCTTCTGAAGGCATCTAATGCACTATGCAACAATGTAACTGCCATTTGGTGCATACTACATTAGCAGACTACAAAGTAGCATGTTCCAAGTAATCTCCATGTCAGGTTAGTGACACATCCATAGCTGTACGCCCACCCCAAGAAAGGGACACAGTCTCTGAATTATAAACACCTTAAATCCTTGCCTCTAACCTCCCCCTTTCTCTGCTGTATAAGACACATTTCCACTTCACTATTGATGTAAATGATCACTTTGCCTCTGTATCAACAAGCAGGGGTGGCTCGTGCTATTAGACGGTAGGACTGCAGCCCTCCCAGCTGTAAAATAAGAAAAATTAAATAAAATATATTATAAAAATAACAAAAAGAAAATAATAAAATAACCGCAAGTCCCGGAACATCGCACATGCGCACTCACGGCATTTCCGATATTCGGACTGCTGGTGAACCAGTCTGGAGCATGCACACAGAATATAGACTGTCTCCACCAGCAGTCCGGATTACAAAGACAACATGTGCGTCTACATTTTCCCAGTAGTCCATTTCTGTCAGAACTGCATAGACTGGAAGGGGATCGGACTGCAACGTCCGCAGGCATGGTGGTCTCGTGGGACAGATAGGACGAGCCTTAGGTGCTCTCACGGGAAAGGCTTGCCTATTGCATGGATTAACAGCTCAGCCAGTGATGATGGTGCAAAAATGCATTGTACAGCTCGGAGCTTGCTGCTTTTGACGGACTTTGCAGGTAAGTGTGTGTAGGAATGGATTGTACAGCTTGGCGACGGTGTGTGTGTGTGTGTGTGTGTGTGTGTGTGTGTGTGTGTGTGTGTGTGTGTGTGTGTGTGTGTGTATGTGTGTGTGTGTGGAACAGAGGATGGCAGGGGAGGGGGCTGTCCATGCCTCTCAAATTATCCAAGACTAAAGAGAAGTGGATGTACTACAGGGGAATCACTAGATACTAGGAAATTTCCTCACATTAAATCACAGAAAAAAGTTAAAAATGGGGGGGGGGGGGGGGTAACACTCGGGAAGCTTTCCTCACTTTACATCACTGAAAAAAGTTAAAAGATCTACAGATTTTTCAGCAAGACGTTGCATATGAAGAAAATGCTTTATGAAACTGTAATGTCTGGCATTACTGACTTGAGTGTACTGGTTTGTGACTTATGAGGGCAGTGTTAAGACTTCCTGATAAAGCCAGGGAAACACATATTACTCTAATTCACTTAAATAGTTACTAGAGCAACAGGTCTTGCCTCCAGATGCATTTTCTGAACAATAAAAAGAATCTTCTTCTTCTTCTTTCGGCTTTTTCCCGGTTAGGGGTCGCCACAGCGGATCACCTGTCCGCACATTGAATGGCAGTGGAGTTTTACGATGTCGAGTTGCCAGCCCGGCGCCCAACCTTCCACAGAAGGCACACTCACACGCACACCTAGGGCCAATTTAGAGTGTCCAATCCACCTGCAGCATGTCTTTGGGATGTGGGAGGAAACCGGAGCACCCGGAGGAAACCCACGCGACCACAGGGAGGACATGCAGACTCCGCACAGAAGGCACCCCAGCCGAGGATCGAACCGGAGAACCTCTTGCTGTGAGGCGGCAATGCTAACCACTGCACCACCATGGCCGCCCTTGAACAATAAAAAGAATAAAACCCTAATTTCTGGCATTATTCTCTGCCTGTAATAATTAATGATTTATAAGGATCGGTGATAACATCAGAAACATTCTGCAAATTCAGGGACGTGTGTGTGTGTGTGTGTGTGTGTGTGTGTGTGTGTGTGTGTGTGTGTGTGTGTGTGTGTGTCTGTGTGTGTGTGTGTGTGTGAAATGCCCCAGTCGCTACATGGTGGTGGGTAGAGAATAAGGCTTGAACCCTGTACTTTGGGCCCAAATTGCAAGAGCCTGAATTCCCTACCCACCACCATTTGTAAAAAAAAATGCAGATTTTTGCCTCATATTTGGTCTGTTCCTCATAAAGTCTGTGGTTTCTGTAGTTTTGCTTCTCAACACAGCTAGTTGTACAGTGGAGCAGTGGTACTATTGTTGCCTGACAGCTACAGGTTGTCTGGTTTGATTTTTGGCTGGGGTGCCTTCTATGTGGAGTCTGCATGTCCTCCCTGTGTTTGTGTGGGTTTGCTCTGGTGTCCACTCATCTTACAAAGACATGTCTGGAGTGTTTCTTCCTGTGCCAATAACTGGCTTTTGTTTCAAATCAGACTTTCCTGGTTAACAAATGTTAAATAAATAAAAATGACAAGCACTGGAATTTCAGACTTCATATTCTTCAGAAAGTACATGGTAACACAAAACATATTATTATAGCAAGTTTCTAAGATGGATATTTGAAATTTGTCCCTATTTTTAGGTTCATAGGTTGATACAAGGCTATCTGCCCTAGGGCATTTATAAGCCTAGCCAGAGTGTGTTTGGCTTTCGCCTTCCTTTTAGATTAGTTAAGGTCACAGAAGATAGCCCTTTTAAAGTTAGTTTACTGTGCCTCTGTCTAGCAAGGACATAGAAGAGATCCCAGGGGTAGAACTTATGATCCCCCATCCACTCGTCAAGATTTCTCTTGAAAAGGTTCAGTGAGGGGCTCTGCCTAACATGGATTGGGATCCTGTTCCAGAGTGAAGGGAGCCTTTGGGATATGAATCTGTCCCTCCAGCATGTCCTATTTATTGCCGTGCTGAGGTTTAAGTCCCTGGAGCGTGTAGCTCTAAGTGATTTGGATTTCCTGAGGTGAAGCATGTCCATTAATTCTGGGTTGGACATGGCTTTATACGTTAGGCATAGGTCGCCTCTGAGTAGGTGGTAATCAACTGAGTAGAGCTGGAGTTTCTTTAGTTGAACTGCATAGGGCATCTGTTTGAGGCCCTTGATCCTCTTGGTGAGGTACTTTTGGGGTCTCTCCAGTTGCTGCAGGTGTTGGGTAAGGTACATCCCAAATGAGGCATTGTATTCAATTATGGGCCTAATGAGTGATGAGTAGAGGGGCACAATGACCTCTCTTGAGCTAGATGTGAACCCTTTTGTGATAAGGTGGGCTATATAGAAGGTCTTTCTAATCACTTTGGCAACGTGATTGTCAAAGGAGAGATTACTATCTACTTGGGTCCCCAAATCCCTAATTACTTCTTCTGTACTTAATGGATTACCACCTATGTGGTAATTTGTGGGTACTTTGTTTTTCCCAAAGGGGATGACTATGCACTTTTTGGCATTTAGCTTGAGGCCATGGCTCTGGCACCAGGTATCCGTCTCTGTGAGACCTTTTTGGAGGATGCTTGTGTCAGCCAGAGAGTCGATTATGGCTCCCAGTTTACAGTTATCTGCGAACTTGGTCAGCCATAGTCCTCCCGTGTTAGCCTGTACCGCAGAGAAGTATATACTGAACAAGAGAGGTCCCAGGACTGAACCTTGTGGGACACCACTTGTAACTGGTTTTGAATCTGACATGGCACTAGTAATTCTGACCATGTGGGTTCTATCCCTGAGCTAGTTTGCAACCCATCTTGTGACATAGAGGTTGATATTTAAGCTGGTGAGCTTATTTATGATGCCCGAGTGGGGTATTGTGTCGAAGGCTTTTGCGAGGTCCAGGTAGGCTGTGTGGACTACCTTCCCTTCATCTATGGCCTTAGTAACTGTTTCAAAGAAGTCAACTAGGCTTAAGAGGCAAGATCTGCCCTTAACAAAGCCGCATTGGGTAGGATCCAGTGTCTGGAGGTTCCCAATGTCTTTGTTTATGAGTTCCATGATGATACGCTCCATAGCTTTGCAGACCAGACTAGTCAGGCTTATGGGGGGATAGTTACTGGGGTCCGTTGTGGCACCACTTTCGTGGAGCAGGACCACTGTTGCTGTATGCCATTCTTTGGGTACATATCCTGTAGTAAGGCTGAGATTGAACAGTGACTTTATGTGAGGATTCAGTTCTTCTTTGAGCTCGTGTAAGACACAGCCCGGGACACCGTTCGGTCCCATTGATGCTGTGTTTTTTGCTTTTGAGAGGGCAGATTTCACCTGTGCATCTGTGATGTCAGGGAGGCTACATTCTGTTGGGATGGACATTTGCTCTTTTGGGGGGGAAGGGGGGAGAAGTTTGCACTGAACTTGTCTGCCAGGATGTTGGCAATGTCTGTGGGTTCAGTGTATTTTTTGTCATTTTGCACTAACTCAGAGCATATCTGGGAGTTGCCACCCAGATTCCTGACATAACTGAAGAAAGCCTTGTGATTATCTATAGCATCTTGTGCAATTTTTCTTTTGAAGCTGGCCTTGGATGATTTTATGAAGGATTCTAGTTGCTTGCTAGTACTGATCAGAGATGCCTTCCTTTTTGGGATTTTGCTCTATCATGTAGTAGCTTCCTCCTTCTGTTGTATAGCTTATTTATGGCCGGGGTCCACCAGACAGGTCTCCTGCCTTTGGAGGAGTGAGTCTTGGTTTTATTTGGGATAGCACAATCCATGCATTCCTGTATGTGTCCATAGAATGCATTTGTAAAGGATTCTGCGGTTTGGGCAGTATTTTCCACTGGCACGGGGGCTTTGAAGAATTCCACCTCGGTTTTGAGAAGTGTGAAGTTTGCTTTTGAGAAATTTTTCACCGTGGTTTCCTTGGCTGGGGGTGGGGATGGGATATGGATGTCCAGTGAGATTAATTTATGGTCTGATCTTACCAATGAGGGGTTTACCTCTGGTGTGGAACATAGAGTCCCCATGTTGGTGATGACCAGGTCCAATATTGTTGTCCCCTCTTGTGGGAGTGGTGACCAGTTGTTTCATAGCATTTGAGTCTATAAATTCTAGGAACCATTGGGCTAGGGTGTTGTGGCTTGAGTAGTTTTCTCAGTCAATGTTTGGTAGTTGAAGTCACCCAATATTATGGTGTTTGGAGAGACCTTCATAGTCTCCAGTGTTCTCAGGAATGCCGAGTGGGGTTCCTGAGTTTGGGAGGGTGGTCTGTAGCAGGCTACAAACTGAAAGGCAGTTTTGCCCACTGTTAGTTGCACATGGATGGTCTCCAATGCATCGTGCAGTGCCACTAACCTGGAGGTGTGGGTATCTTTGATGAATATGGATACATCCCCTCTTTTTGTGATTTGGTCCGAGTTTTGGGGCCGAAAAGCATGGTATGAGGTATAACCTGGTAGTGCTGGGGTGCTCTCGGAAGCCTTGAACCAGGTTTCTGTTACTGCACAGATATCGATATTCTCCATAGTGAGGAGAGCCTCAAGTGTGTGCATCTTGAGGTTTAGACTTCTGACATTGAGCAGCATTACCCTTAGTTTTTTTTCTTTGTGTTGTATATGGAGGTGGGTTTGTCTTTTGAGCCTTGCCTAAAAAAGGCACTATGGGGGTGGCAAGAGCCTTAGCCAGTATTCCCCCGTTATTGACTTTGTCCAGGTTTTTTGTGCTAAGGTTGAGAGCTATAGTGATAACTGAACTCACTGAATATGTTTGGGGCCTGTATTCCCGCATTACTGGCTTTGTCTGTGTTTTTGCTAAGAGGTTGAGTGCTATGGTGAGAACTGAATTCACTGAATATGTTTGGGGGCTGTATTCCCCCATTATTGGCTTTGTTCAGGTGTTTTGTGCTAAGATGCTGACAGCTATGGTGAGAACTGAATTCACTGAATGCAACCATTTAAGTTTCAATCTTTCTCTTTCATAAAATAGATGATTGATTTGGCATAGTGGTATGTTGCTCTGACTGTTTTGCACAGGGTCCTGGGTTCAATGCTTGACAGTGAAATGTATGGTGGTAACACAGCATTTTATTCTAGCAACTTTCCAACATTATACAAGCAATGTTTAAAATGTGTCCCTGTTTTTTGGTCTTTTGCCCCCCCCCCCCCAAAATTTTGGCTTTTTCCAGATTTCTTGTGCTGCAAAGTTCAGAGATACAGCTGAGTGTCAAGTAGATTTTACAAGAAGCTGAGAGCTGCAGGGGAACAAAAGTTTAGTGATGCTTATGGTGAGTTTGTTTGCGTTGTTAATAACACAACAGGTAGTGTACTTGCTTTTGATGCAGAAGGCTGTGAGTTCTACTCCCACAGTAGGTAGCTGCATTGCTGATACTGTACTGTATTGTAAAGGGAGTGTATGCTGCAGTCCTTTTTGGTGAAGATACCTAGTAACTCTGAACCTATTATCAGTTTGCCATCCATTCCCTATTGCAATATTACTAGCTTATCATTTTTTAATGAAACATAGGCAATTTGTTCCTCAAGGGCAACAGACACTTTATTTGTAGATGAAACAATGACATATAGAGTTGTTTGCTAGCAGCAACCTCTTCATTAGTTACAGATTTCTTTAATGTGGAATTATTTAGATGACTTTTACTTCTTCAGAGATTGTGCATATTTACGGATACTGGTGGACTGTAGAAGTTGAGTAGACTTTTATGATAGAAATGTCCTGAATTGGGCAGTTTTGTCGTTGTTGGTGCATGCATTTTTTTTATTGTTTACTGGAAAAATGTTCAAAACAAATTTAAAACTCCCTCTGCAGCTGTACTATATTGTACAAGGAATATAATTTAATAAAATCAGAAAGGTGTATCAAAGACCACGTGTATGTTTCATGTGCAAGGGGCCTATGATTTGAAAACAGCCCAAAGTTAATCTTTATCTGTCACTGGCAAAATGTATTTTCTTTGAATGTGGGTTTCAATGCTGTTTCAATGAATGTGAGTTTCAAGGGCAGAGAAGTTTTAATGTTAAGTCTGTTTTCATTGTGAGATTGCATTGCTTTGTTTAGCAGATGTCTTAGTGTTTGTGCTGTAAAATGCAAAATAAAACTTTCAAATGAAGTCCAAATCATCGCAGAAGTAAAGCAGTATGCACATTAGTGTTTATGGTAAATGGGGTGAAATAGCCAAGTAATGGTTCATTGGAATAGCTGAAGGGGGGAGGCTCCATTCGACCATTATTTTGTGAGGGGGAAGGGCGGCAAACTTAAAGACAGCCCTGGCTGAACTATACCTCTCAGATGTCCAGATTTTCACAGAATGAATAGATTTTTGCTTCTTATTTTTGGTTTGTTCCTCAATAAATGTGTGGTTTTCTGGCAAATAATTTAGGAATTAAGTCACTAAATAATAACAGACACTGAGTTTCAGATATATTTGGCCTTGTCCAGATTTCCTGCATTAACAGGTTGAGATGTATGTTTAAATAAATTGCTTTAAAGAATTAGGCATATCCAAACCTCTGAACTGTCCCCAATTTTGGCTCAAAATGTTGCTCTTCCCCTAATAATCTCGCTGCAAAATGGCAATTTTGGAAGAAAACGTGGAGGGTTTACAATTAAGAAATAACTGTAATAATCAGAGTTATAGATTACTTTTATTTCAGAAATGCATGCAGATTCTTTTATTTTGTCAGCTGCTCATGTTAGCAGTACTAATATTAAAAAAAGTGTCCCTTCTTTGATAGGTTCCCAGCTGTATTGTGTGGCTATTTTATATTTTTGCATCACATTTTTGGTCCATTTTTCATAAAATTGTGTTTTTTTTCTCAAATTAGTAGCAAATCATTAAAGACTGAAGTTAGAAAATAATGACAGACATTTGTGTTTCAGGTTTCATACCCTTCAGAAATTCATACTAATGCAAGACCTACTACTCTATTACCTTTTTAAGTTTATAAGAGCAATATTTAAAATTGTCCTTATTTTTGGGCCTTGTCCCATTTCTATGTATGGCTTTGTCCAGATTTCTTGCTCTGAGGTTGAGAGACATGACAAGTGTGTCAGGGCCATCACAGTCAGCCAGAAACATTTCAAATTGTGACATACTTGCTGCACCCCACTGCCTCATGTAGTGTGACTCTGGATGTGTCCAAGCAAGGCAAGGAGCAGTTATGTACTGTAAATGTGCAGAGTATCCCCTCATCCAAGGTAGACACAAGTACTACTTTTATTCTGCCCTTGATTTTGCAGAATGGTCTGGTTTGTCATATTTTTATACTGTTGATTTATGCTTGTTTTTACTCAGAAAGTGCCTGTTGCTCTGTGTTTAAGTAACAATGCTTTAATGACCATCAGGTAAGCTTGTCTGAGATTGTAAGATGCAAGTAACCTTTAATAAGCATACTGTTAAAGAATTGCCAACATGGAAAACCTTTCTGTTGTTGCCATGCAGAGAATACTTGCATGACGTATAAGCCTTGGGCATTGAAATGCATATGACAGTATTTGTAATAAAGGACAGGATTACATTATTATTTTAAGAAGCTCATTACATTTGTTGGAGACTTGCAATCATCTTTACAGGCTTTACCTGTAAACCAAACAGAATGCCAATCTATCGTGTGTGGTCCATTACCTGTACAGTAATCCTTTAAGCAATGTATCTTGAGCTTGTTTTTTGTTTGCTTTTCATTTTTTACTTTGATCATGTTTTCCCCATGAAACAAGTAGATAGTTATTGTCAGGCAGCAGGTCTTTTTTGGATATTAAACATTTTTACAAGTGGGGTATTACAGAGATTGCTACTTTCAGCATGTTACTTGGTACTTTAATAAAGCTGAATATAAATTATAATTAGAACTGCAGTGCAAGGAGAAGTGGTTTGAGTTGAGTGCTGCTTGTTTTTCTTGTACTTGATTTTGACTGGCATTCCAGTAATGTATTTAAAAAGTAATTTATTTTTTCATGCCTCACAGCCTTTTTGTTTCCATCTAGATATTAAGTAAGCTGTCATGCAGCTAATGCATTGAAATATTCTTCTACACATCACATTGTCTTGATTGGACTCTCATACTGATGGTTTGGCACCCAGGGCAGCGTATTTAATTAAAGTTCCAGGTTTTGTGGTTTTGAGCATAGCTCCTCACCTTTCTAGTTGACCACACCCCTTCCCATTGGCCCCACCCATTCAGCTGTCTCCTGCAGCCCCCTTCGATTTGAACTCACCAGCCACCACTGTCAACAAGCCAGCCAGAAGCCTAAGCAGTTATATATTGAATACTTCATCACTAAATGTATGCCGCCTTTTTTAGACCATCTTTGAGCAAGCATCTTTATAGCCTCATGAGTGCAGTACAAAGCATGCTAGTCATGTAAACTGAAGTTTGTGAGTTTAAGCTGTAGCTCTGTGATAAAGATCACGGGTTCAATCGTAACATCTAGTATCTGTGGGAAGTTTGCATATTTCATTCTGTTTTTGCATGAGTTTTCTTCAGACTGTCTGATTTCTCCTACCAAAAAAAAAAAAAAAAAAAAAAAAAAAAACATGCAAGCTGATTGGTTGCTATAAAATGCCCCAGTAGCTGTCTGTCAATCTGTCTTATGGGTGAAAAAGAAAAGAGTCTAAGACAGGCCTCATGTTTAACAAATAAAAAATAAAATCTGTAATAATATGCAAACTGTCAGCATGGAAGGAGATGGTCAACAGACCACGCTGCTTTGCTATTGGTGGTCTGCACCTCTCCACTCTAGCTTTTGAATATTAGCTAAAACACTGCCCCCCCCCCCCCATAGTGTCTTTTTTAGGTAAAGCCAAACTGAAAGTACTTCCAACATAGCAAATCAAAACCAAGAAAATCTAAAGTATTACTGTTCTCTACAACCTAGAGAATGCTGACTTCTGTGCGGTCACTGAGACACGGTTTAAAGCAGCGGACAGCACACCAACTGTGCAAGGCTATAATACCTTCCACACATTTAGACTAGATACTACACAGACAGGGACCAAAGGTGGCGGTGTCTCAGTTTACATCAAAAATAAATATACCTCAAGGCTGGTCAAATAAGGCAATGCACTTGAGCTGTTCCATGTTCAAATCACTGTAGGCAAAATCCAGTACCACTACTTGCAAGCTATAGGACCCCCTCTATGACCCAGAAAACTCATACCATGTATTTAAACTTATTAGAAACACTCACCATCCAATCTAATACCATATTCATAGGTGACTTTAATTACCCCACTATTAACTTGGAATCCTTTAAGACACCAAACGTACATGCACAGAGATTCCTGCATTTTGTAAACACAAGCTCCCTGGACCAGATTGTGCACAAACCAGAGGTGAAACCATACTGGATCTGGTCCTGTCCTCACTAATATGGAAGAGTGCTGCACAACCCCTACTTTAAAGTAAGCTCAGACCACACAATGTTCTCCTTTGAAGCAAAAATAAAACATGGACCCCCAGCTAAACCTGGAATAGTCAGAAACTACTCTAAGGCTAACTTCCTGCTATTAAGTGATGACCTGGCAAAATTTCAAGTCCCCATAAACCCTGAGAACACTGCTGCCTATGCAGAACTGTTCACAGAATCCCTGAACATGCATGTTAATAGTCGCATAGAGGCAACTGTACCCACTAGGAAGAAGTACAGAACTAACTCAAAAAACAAGCCACCGTGGTGGAATCACAAAATCCATAGGCTGTATAGCAGAAGGAAGAAAATCATGGCAAAAATTAGGAGGTG
This sequence comes from Protopterus annectens, assembly GCF_019279795.1. NCBI lineage: Eukaryota > Metazoa > Chordata > Ceratodontiformes > Protopteridae > Protopterus > Protopterus annectens. Next base: position 1,268,331,142 of record NC_056746.1, on the reverse strand, counting down.
GAGCACCCAGCAGGTTAAAAGCACTATCAAACTAATCAAACAACTTAGAGGACAAATAAAAAGTCTACCAAAGCCAAGTTTGAGTTAAATTTGGCCTCCCAGACCAAGGACAACCATAAGGCATTCTTTAGCTATATCCACAACCTCAAAGGCAATACACAGTTGAGTGCAGAATTAATTTTTAATGGAGCCACCTATACTGAGCCAGAAGATATAGCAAACCTATTGGCTGATAAATTCAGCTCCAGCTTTACCCCTTACTCCCCCTCAACTTTCCATTAGGAAATACCCTCAAGTATAACTCCCCCTGCTATCATTAGGGAGCAGGTTCTTAATGCTCTCTCTAAGGCAAAGAACATCACATCAATGGGCCCAAACAATATCCCACAATGCCTTCTAAATAGCATGAAACATGACCTATCAGGTCCTCTGGAATTGCTATTTAACTGTCGCCTCCAAACAGGCTTCATGCCTCATGAATGTAGAGCAGCAACAGTCATCCATCTGCACATAGGTGGGCTATCTTCAGACCCTGGAAACTACAGACCCATAACTCTCATTAGCCTTATAAGTAAAGCCATGGAAAGAATTATCATGGAAATAATCAGTAGTGATACAGTAAACCTTCAGACACTGGACCCAACCCAGTTTGGTTTCGTCAAGGGCAGGTCATTCGTACTCAACCTGGTGGACTTCTTTGAGAAGGTCACCAAAGCAATGGATGAGGGCAAAATGGTTTACACTGCATACCTTGAATTGGCCAAGGCATTTGACACAATACCCCACTTGGGCATTGTTGAGAAACTCAGGGGGTTAGGAACAAACCCATATGTCACCCGGTCGATAGCCAACTGGCTCACAGACAGGACACAGGAAGTTAGAATTGGGGAGGTCACCTCTACAGTGAGGCCAGTCACAAGTGGAGTCCCTCAGGGATTGGTCCTTGGACCTCTCCTTTTTTGTATTTACTTCTCTGAAGTCAAAGCCAATGTCAATGGTCTCTGGCAGACTCAATTTTCAGATGATTGCAAATTAGGAGCTATCATCGAATCCCACACTGATATAAATGTATTTATTTATTGGTATTTGTTTACTGGGAAAGTCCACTGGGCAAAAAAGAGCCCATTTTCAGTGGAGGCCCAGGGAGAAAAGTACCACAGATACAATACAGATGAGTGTACATGGTTCATTGAACAAAAATATAAAAAATGCATCATAAACACAAGTAGTATAAAAACAAAATGAAGGTGCAATGTACACGATAAAATGAAAGGCATAAAAAACATCAATAAAACAAGAATAGATATTGAGGCACTGGTATTAGTTAAAGCTGTCCAAGGAAGTCACTGTTCCACTGTATTCGGCATTCATCAAACCTGTCATTGAGTACAATGTTCCCTTTGGTATGTACCTAACCAGGCATATCCAACAATTGGAACATCCATAGAAGTTCCTCACTAAAAGAATACAGGGTACAAGTAAAATGTCCTATGCAGACCACCTCAAGTCCCTCTCCCTGTATTCTGTCTCCTACAGGCTTTTGAGGGGAAATCTATACCTGATATACAGAGCATTGTCAGACCCCACTCTGATGGACCTCCTGCATATCCACAAAACAAACAGAACCAGAATTACCTGTTCTAAAGACTTAAACCTTGCCTGTGATATAAATAGGACCTGTTGGAGAGACAAATATGTATCCCAGAGACTACCCTCTCTCTGGAACCGGATCCCCATCCATATGAATCAATGTTCCTCCCTAACCCAATTCAAGTGCAACTTGGATAATTGGATGGGGAACAGGAATTTCATACCTGGTTCGGCACATATGTCTATAATGGATGCAGGCAACCTGTAAATGGTTCATCTCCCAGGCCCCTGTTTGTAAATGCCTGCTTACAGTTATGAAGGGTATCAGAACTTGTCAGAGATTTGGGATGCATGGCTAGGCTTAAAAAGGTCCTTGTGGTCATTAGCCTAGTAAACACCTATGAACCTATAAACTGTAATTTTGCAAGGATACAGTGGGAGTAACATTCATAGTGCATTTTACATTTTGTAAATGTGGAACTCTTACATCTAAAATGATATGCTTTCTTGTCACTTATTCATTTAGATTGGAAACAGACTAACTACTAACTCCATTACTGATGCATGGTCCATTTGTCTGTAGAGATTTCTGAATTTGTACAGTGATATAAAGAAATATTTATGGAAGCTGTACTGACAAACTTTCATTTGCTTTTCTCAAAAAAGAAAAAAAATGCTTTCAACAGTTACAGAACACAGTGAAACACAACTTGTCATCAAATAAAACTGAAAACACTAAGTAGATTGAAGTATTTCTTCCTACAATGCTACCTCACCTCTCACTGTTAGGTTCTGATCCGCTGTTCTCTGTTGGCATCTTGCCAAACTAGAAGGAAGCCACACCTCTGAGCCCTCCCCTCTACTCCATTTTAACAACTTCCTCATTCTGCATCTGCAGTAGTTACAGTTTCATTTTAGGCTTCAAGCTGCAACTTAGATTTGGTCCAAGACAAGCTTCTTATTGACCTTTTGTTTAAACTATAAAAATGATCATAGTTTGAAAAACTGACAGGTGAGACTATGCATTTCTAAAAGATTTATTACGGTTTCCATTTTCTTGATTTATGCTAGGAAAGATAATGATTTAACTATGGTGTTTGACTCGTGTACTGTATTGCTACTTTGACTGTTAAGAACTGAAAATACATTTTGAATTCTGATAGCTAAGATGTGTAGCAAAACAGAAAGCAGGATGATTTGTTTTTAGAGAACGATCGGGACATAATCCTTCCCATTCTAAGTAATTACATTTTTTTGCCATTTAAATTGTTTGCATAGCAATCTTAACAAAAATATGTCAGCTAAAATTTCTTTGATGGAGTTGGGGGAGGGGAATGTTTTAGGAGTAATCAGTTTCTTACAGAAGTTCAGCTGTGTAGTTAGGTCTGCTGTCTTCCTTAGGTGTTGCATCACATGATAGGAAGTGAGATTTTAGTAAGTGAACTTTCGAGGTGAATGTGTTATTTATTTTGTGTGCCCTAAGAAAGCATTTCAGCAATTGCATGAAATTTGTGTGCTTGTTTGGTCTGAATTAAGACAGGAACGCAGCCCGTGTAAATAAGTAAACAAACCAGCAGTAGTGTGTGTGTGTGTGTGTGTGTGTGTGTGTGTGTGTGTGTGTGTGTGTGTGTGTGTGTGTGTGTGTGTGTGTGTGTGTGTGTGTGTGTGTGTTTATATAGGTAGTTAGGCACAGTTTCCTAATTTTGCTTCCCTGATGTGTTTTTTTTTTTTTTTTTTTTTTTTTTTTCAGTAAATCTGCACAGTAGAACATTAGTAAGTAATTTGTAACCCAGTGTCTGTTGACAATGATATAGGGGGAGGAACCTCTGTTTCTGGAAGGCGTTTCAGTTTCTTTTCATTGCATGTAACATGGTTAAAAATGTACAGTTTTCTGAAGTGTCTGCATAGCTGTGTGGTATGCACACATTGGACTTTGGACATTTCCTGTAAAATGCTGCTTCCTTCTTCATTAATTAAAGCTCTGGTTAAATGGATTAATTTCCATTTAGGTCTGACATACAAAGCTAAACATGTTTTATACGTTGTAGTCAGTATAACAAAAACATGCGAATAATGAAGATGTGGATAAGTAAAACCCCTCACCCATTACTGTATCTGTGTAACATTTAATGTGGAAAAGCGACAATCATGTAATGGTGTACCATAGCAAAGGACCATGGAGGAGATCACAACCAGAAGCTCATAGCAGATAAATAGACAAATTCCACATAGGTCATAAAAAAATTGCTATTCGTGACCATAACCAGAGCTCAAAATCATTCTAGTTACTTTGCAGTGGTTTAAAACTACACATTTCCCAGCAGTTCAGAAGTCACTGCCTATTTGGAGTCTTATCTTCTCCCTATATCTTTGTGGGTTTTCTGCAGATACCCCTGGTTTCCTCCCACTTTCCTAAAACCTGCTGGTTAATTGGCTGTACTAAATTGTCTATAAATATCTTTATTGACCTTGTGACCTGGATCATATATGTTGTCTAGACCAGCCTACTCACCCAGTTAAAAATGTTAAAATAAATTATTTTCATGTAAACCCATTAAGGTACGCTGTCATATGACCCTGCTTGTTTACAATGCATGCATTATATTAGCTGCTTTATAGAAAATTATGTCACAATAATTAACAATAAGACATTTATTTATATGGTACACATTGTTTAGCAGTCACTGCCTATCTTTTCCCCTGCAGACCCCCCCCCCCCCAGAAAACTGAGCTGTTCAGGTAATTCATATTACTTTGCAAACTCCAGTGTTTTGTTTGTTGTACTGGTGTTTATAAAATAGCCACCTTCAAATGCCAGTTTTAGTACAGCATTGCTTCAGTGGTTTTGGTCTGCTTTTTGTCCCTTCCAAAGATGGCAATCCACAGACATTCCACAAAGCTCCTATATGTTATCTGAAAGTAGTGTGTCTAAACTGGTACTTAAAATTTTACACTGGATGTTAATATTGGCATCAGGTTTTAAATTAATTGCATCTAAAATATAAACAGCCCAAAATGTAAAGAGACTGTTTTGTGAATTTTTTTTCTGTTAGCTGAAGATTTATGTGAGTTGCCGAAGAATGAGATCAGCAGGCTATTAATAACTTTTTATGCCTTGAACATAGATTACACACTGTATAGTTAGCTTCACACGAGGTGTACTTTCTTTAAAATATTGATTAAACCACAGCAACTCTCAAAAGACTGTAATATTGAAATATGGTTGGAGCACGTGGTAATGTCATATGGATAAAACAAGTACACTACTACTTGCAAGAATTCCAGGATAGTATATTTTAGAGTACTGAAGCCAGTACATTAAAAGATCAGCATTTAGCAGGTCAGACTGGTCCTTTTGTCAGTCTTTTCCATGCTACTTTTTTGTTTCCTTGTCTTACTGTGGATCTTATTCCCTACTCTGTCTTCTTCCTGCTGCCATCATTGGGAGATTATCCGGTATTTTTGGAGGTTGACATTTTTTGTTTATTCACTTGGTGCATTTAGTGCCGTACAATTGTTTATTGCTCTGCACTAGATTAACAACTGCTGGAGCCTTTGTAAGCTTAGCCATGCAACCCAAACATATCCTATGAGTTATTGTGCCTTAGAGGTTACTTTTAGGGGTGTATGTTAGTTAGGGCATGATTTAACAGTTGCCTTTGTCCATCAGAGACATAGGTATCAGACCAGGGTGAATTTCCAATTTCCCATCCACTGGTCCAGGTCACAGTTAAATAGGGTTACGAAGGGTTGAGCTTCACTTGGATGAGAAGTGCATTTCAGAGAATGGGGATTCTCGGAGATAAGTACCTGTCCCTCCAGCATGCCCTATTTAAGTCACAGACAAGGTTTAAATCCTTAGCTCTAGTTCTGGTGCATTTCATTTTGTGGATATGCAAAAGACCATCAGAGCAGAGTCCAGGGATGCCTTGTATGCCAAGCATAAATCGCTTCTCAGCAGTCTGTAGGAAGCAGCATAATGACAGGGCTTTGAGGCAGTCTGCAAAGGACATTGTGTTAACACCCTGTATTCTTTTTGTGAGAAACCTTTGTTGACAGTTGTACATACAGAGGAAGGTGTTATCCTTAAAAGTGGGATGATGATGATGGCTAAGTACAGTGGCCCAATAACTTCGCTGGACCTAGATGCCACATGCCCCTTATACATTGTTGCCTTTGGTTTGAACCAGGCTCTAGTAAAAATTAGTAACAGATATTCACTGTAGCCTCCTTGTGAGCTAGTAAAATGTGCAGGACATCTGTTTTACTGTGACAAATATTGGTTTCCAGAATACCAATAGAAGCCATCTGATTTCACCCACCTATGGCCCTGTGATTCATTTAAGTAGCATGAGTTTGCATGAAATACCACACTTCTCCAAATAATTTAATTTCCAGACTCCTAATGTCTATCCATCTGACTGTCATTATTTATACCTAGGCTTGATAGTACAGGGATACAGCTTAAAACAGGAATTGAGTAGAAGGTGGCAGGAGTATTTTAAGCGAACTAGAGAAGTAGAAGTTGTAGCTGAAAACAGATCAGAAGATTCTTACTAATCATAGGACATTTGGTAGATATGCTAAACCAGTTTGCGGGAGACTGTCCTTGGGACTTTTGCATAAGAGCGTTTGAGAATGAACATGGAAAGTGTTGTACATGAAAATGAGGTTTGCCACTGTAAATGGAGTGAGCATTGTCTGCGGGCCCTGTATAAGAAGTCATCTAATATGTCATACACCAGTGGGAATTGTTAGCACTTTCTGTGCATCCTCTGTGGTAAAAGTGGGAAATTAATGCAGTTGACATCACATGGAGAGGCTGTTTCACACAGTAGTCACAAAGGTACAAATTAATACGTTAATAGGTGTTTACTAGGCTAACAACCACAAGGGCCTTTTTAAGCCAAATCTCTGACAAGTTCTGATACCCTTGATAAGTATAAACATGGGCCTGGGAGATGAACCATTTGTAGGTTACCTGTGTCCATTACAGACATAAGTGCCAAACCAAGGATGAATTTCCGGTTTTCTATCCAATTGTCCAAGTTGCACTTGAATTGGGTTAGGGAGAAACTCTGCTTCACATGGATGGTGAGCCTGTTCCATAGATGGGGTACTCTCTGGGATACATACCTATCTCTCCAGCAGGTCCTATTTATATCACAGGCAAGGTTTGTCTTTAGAATGGGTAATTCTGGTGCTGTTTGTTTTGTGGATATGCAGGTGGTCCATTGGACTGGGTCTGAAAATGCCCTGTATGCGAGGCATAGATCTCCCCTCAAAACTCTGTAGGAGACAGAATACAGGGATAGGGCCTTGAGGCAGTCTGCTAGGACATTTTAGTTATGCCAGCAAACAAAATTCCTCCAAGGTTTAATGTCACAGAATAAAAGCAAGCAACACTCCAGTTGGAGTGCTGCTTGCATTTATTTTGTGACATTAAACCTTGGAGGAATTTGCGACCTAGTGTGCTTCCTTCCAGCCTTTTTACTTCTACATTTTACTTATGCCCTGTATTCTTTTAGTGAGGAACCTCTGTGGATGTTCCAGTTGTTTGGATATGCCTGGTTAGGTACATACCAAAGGGGCATTGTACTCGATGATGGGTATGATGAATGATGAATACAGTGGAACAATGACTTCCTTGGACTTGGATGCCATATCTTTGTTTTATAAGTTGCACAACATAGAATGAGTTCCTCACCACTGTAGACACATGATGATCAAAGTCTAGATTACTATCTATGTGTGTCCCTACGTCCCTGACTATTGGGTCAACTCTAAGGGGTGTGTTGTCAATATGATAGTTACCAGGGGTGGATGACTTCCCAAAGGATACTATTATGCATTTCTTGGGATTTAGTTTTAGTCCATGGCTCTGACACCAGTTGTTTGTCTGTGTCAGCCCCTGCTGGAGAACATTTGTGTCAGTGTGAGATTCAGTGACAACTCCTAATTTGCAATTATCTGCAAATTTAGTCAGCCAGAGACCATTGACATTGGCCTTGATTTCTGAGAAGTAAATGCCAAAAAGGAGCGGTCTAAGGACCTATCCCTGAGGGACTGCACTTGTGACTGGCCACATTGTAGAGGTGGGCTCCCCAATTCTAACTTCCTGGGTCCTGTCTGTGAGCTAGTTGGCTATCCACTGGGTGACATACGGGTTTGTACCTAACCCCATGAGTTTGTCAACTGTGCCCAAGTGGGGTATTGTGCCTAATGCCTTGGCCAATTCAAGGTTGGCAGTGTGAACCATTTTGCCCTTAAACATTGCTTTGGTGACCTTCTCAAAGAGGTCAAAATTACCTCATGTTTGGCTTTGGTAGACTTTATTTGTCCTCTGAGCTGTTTGTTTCATTTCCTGAGAGTGCTTTTATCCTGCTGGGTGCTACACCTCCTAATTTTTGCCATGGTTTTCTTCCTCCTGTTATACAGCCTATTGATTTTGTGATTCCACCAGGGTGGCTTGTTTTTTTAAGTTAGTTCTGTACTTCTTCCTGGTGGGTACAGCTGGCTCTATATGCAGCTATTAACGCACTTGTACAGGGTTTCTGTGAACGGTTCTGCATAGGCAGCAGTGTTATCCAAGTTTATGAGGTGTTGAAATTTTGCCAGATTCTCACTTAATAGCAGGAGGCTAGCGGTAGAATAGTTCTTGAATACTCCAGGTTTAGCTGGGGGTCCAGGTTTCATTTTTACTTCAAAGGAAACCATTTTATGGTCTGATCTACCAGGGAAGACATTACCCCAATCAACAAAAATAAAAAGTCCTATACAAGCAATATTTTTGCCAGTGAACCTAGCATTAATCAGTATATAGTTCTCCACTTCCTTCCACTGGAGGAGCTAGGCATAGAAGGAAGGTGTGATGAAACATGATCCACTCTCCTCTCCTGCATAGGTTACATGAGATCTGGATGGTGTGCTTTCCATGATAGAGACTAGAGAAACTACCACTTATGGTATACGGAGAGTGGTAGGTTGATTGGACGGAACACCCCTTGCAGAACTGCGGGGACATCTTCTGTGGACAGCTCATTGCATACTTCTACCTGATGCTTTGCTGGGTGCATCCAGTAAGGGCCTGGGAGAGTGTTGGTTTATGTTCCAGTATGCTGATTCTGTGGACCCTTTCCCTAACCAAACTCCCTTTGATTCGTAACTGATGAGTTCCACTGTCTGTTAACATGAGGATGTATGCATGCTACCACGCAAACACACAAGCATGGGCATACACACACACACACACACACACACACACACACACACACACACACACACACTTGCACACCAGCCAGCTCCCTACACAATGCAGTTGTGTACAGTGTGGACTCATTACCCTGGCTTTCACAGGCAATTCATGTTTCACTCTTGTCTCCAATGTAGAGAGCCTAACTATTACTCACATGGATAAGTGAGATGCTGTTGGCCATTAACTCCCATTTTCTGCTGCCTGACCCCCTGCAGTGCATGTGTCACTAATCAAGCACTGGCCGTCTTGGCTGAAGTCAGGGCTTCATACATCTGTGCCACAGAGCCAGAAGTAAATGCCTTATCTGTTACTGTACTTCCCTTACCATGCTCATGTTTCTGCTCTTTTTTCTATGTTACTTTCTCACTCTGTTTGCCCCCTACCTCTTAGAAGTCCTGTCCTGCCCTTGTGCTTCTTAAGTGTTGCCAATCAGCCATATGGGTGTACATTCCCTCATTCATTTCTTTTGCAGCTACCAGGGCTAGTAAAACGGAAATAGTATTTGGACATTTTTTTTTCTTTTAGCAATATTTGATGCTTCACATTTATCTAGCTTTACATTTGTCCTCTGAAGGTTAAAGTCTTCATTCAGATGCAATTGTATAAGCCCCCACTCCACAAGAATTTTAAATCACACTGCATCACAGCTATTAGTGATCAGACAGTTGCAATCCCATGTGCGCTGGCTCCTGTTGGAGGACTGCTTCCTGCCTGGGTGAATCCTCAACCAACTGCAAAGGAATGCATTATTGCAAGTGAAGCTGTAGTTTCCTGTGAGAAAAGTTTGCCAATTCAAAAAGGGTGCAAGTTCTGCGCACTTGTTACATGAAAAGTCATGTTACATAACTACAGCTTTAGAATTACCAGACTGAAACCAGACAGGCCACCACCAGCTTTGCAAAATGGAAGTTTAAGGCATATAAACTGCTGAGTATCTTCTGTATTATGCTATTGTGTATACTATTTCAAGTATTCCTTGCCATATTCCTTCTTGTTATGGTCCCACTATGGAAATCCTCTTCCTGGTGCATGCATATGTGTATATTGGCATGATACAGAATTGCACCTATAATAATTTTACTGCAGTTGTTTTATGTTGCTTGTTTTTCTCTTATTAATTTAACCAGTTGTAAATGGTTAATTTGTTTCCATATTAATGCATTTATTCAACTTTCTTTTTGTTAGATCATTTACATGTTTTATTACTAAGTTGTCATCATCACTGTTTTCACCTGTTATTTTGGACTGCATTACTTTAATGTTCTTGTTCATGTAAAGCAGAGCTTTTCTTGCCCCCCCCCCCCCAGGTCACCCACTGAAAATGGTCTGAACTCATTCTCTCTGAGCCTTCTATGAAAAGGTGCAATTGTCTCAATAGGATTTTACCTCTTAAAAGCTTGTGTAAGTAAATACCTGTGGAATTTTAATATATTCCTGACTGCTCATTGGCCAAGTCAGATTCCACATAAGAATTAAATGTGCAGCCAATTAGTCACTGTGTTTGTTCTCCCTGCCCATAAAGCCCCGTCAGATTTAATTTCCTTGCTGTTTTCCTGTTCTCTTCCCTCGACTTCTCATCCTACTGTTTAAGTATGGTTGCACTATTCATATTCCTGCACAAGAGTGCTCTACAAAATAATTTAGTAAGCTTATAAACAAATATTGGGCTACTTAACTTTATAATTAAAATGGGCTAGTTACTTTATTAATAAACAATATGTCCTCCCACAAGTTGGTGTCATGGGGTCGCAGCTTCTGTTGTTATGGAGATATGGAGGAGGTCTCGTATTATGTGGCCCAGGCGGGTATGACCCTAGTCCTGAGCAGCATCCTACTGTCCCCCAGAATAATACCACAGTACAAGCAGAAAATGACTGATTTCAACAATTGGTGTCATTCTAAGGGGATCTAGTATCTGTCTGCTTGGGATGACATGATTGACAGACCTCGATGCTTTGTCAAAGATGGCTTGCATTTGTCATCCCTGGGTTTCCGGATACTCGCTAAGGCTCTTGCCACCCCTATAGTGCCTTTTTTAGGCAATGTTCCAAAGACCAAATTACCCCCATAACAGCTATAAATAAATGCAATCTGAGGGTCATGATGCTCAATGCTAGAAGTCTAAATCTTGAGATGCACTTGCTCGAACTACTCCTCAAAATAGAGAACATTGACATTTGTGCTGTAACAGAGACCTGGTTTAAAGCAGCAGAAAGCACCCCTGCACTACCAAGCTATAACTCATTCCACTCCTTTCGGCCCCAGAACAGGGACCGAAGCTCCAATGGTGGTGGTGTCTCCATATTCTTAAAGGATATACACATCCCCAGACTGTTAGCCAAGCATAACGCATCCAAGATACTTCAGGTACAACTAACATTGGGTAAGATGGCGATTTCAGGTCGTAGCCTGCTGTAGGTCCCCAACCATGTCCCAAGACTCTCACTACATGTTCAAAGCACCCTGGAAAATATTGGGGTCCAACCCAACACTCTCATACTAGGTGACTTCAACTACCCCTCCATCAACTGGGAAAACTACTGATGCACCAATACACTGGCCCAACGTTTCCTGGAATTCATCAGTTCCAATGCCCTGGACCAGCTCATTCTTACCCCCACTAGAGGAAGCAACATCCTTGACCTGGTTATTACTGACATGGGCAACGCTTGCTCTACGCCAGTAGGCAATTCCACCCTGGTTAGATCTGACCACAAACTAATCACCATGGAAATCCATATCTCATCCACACACCCCGCAAAGGTAACCACCATGAAAAATTTCTCCAGAGCTGACTTTGGGCTCCTAAAAACAGAGGTGGCTAACTTCATGGCACCCATGTCAATGGAAAATAGATGCATGACTGCTGAATCATACACCAATGCACTGTAAAAACACACATGTAAATCCATGGAACTAGCCATCCCCAACAGAACCAAGATGCTCTCCTCCAAAAAAAGGAAGCCAATCTGGTGGTCCCCTGCCATTAGTAAACTCTACAACAGAAGGAAGAAACTGTTGCAGAAAAAGGTGGAGTCTCAAGACTGGAAAAACTCCCTTATTAGCCTCAACAAAAAGTTGAGATCCCTCATCAAAACCTCTAAAGCCAGCTATGAAGGCAGAATTGTGGCAGTCACTAAAAACAACCACAAAGCCTTCTATAGTTATATCAAGAATCTCCATGGCAATACCCAGGTTTGCTCTGAGTTACTGCACAATGGTACCTCCTATGCTGAGCCAGCAGATATTGCCAATATACTGGATGACAGATTCAGTGCCAACTTTACCCCTCTCTTCCCCCCTAAAGGACCAATCACAATACTGGAGGAATGCTAGGCACCCAGCATTACTGCAGCACAGGTTAAAGATGCATTGTCCAAGGCCAGGAATACAGCTTCCATGGGACCTGACAACATCCCTGGATGTGTTCTATATGAACTACAAAGTGACCTGGCACCACATCTGTGTGACCTGTTCAATCGCAGCCTCACCTCAGGCTTTCTCCCTACCAAATGGCGCACTGCTACAGTCATCCCTCTCCATAAAGGGGGAGCAACTACAGACCCTGGGAATTATCGCCCCCATTAGCCTGACTAGTCTGATATGCAAGGCTATGGAGCATATCATCATGTAACTAATTAACAATGATACAGGGAATCTCCAAACTCTAGATCCCACGCAATTGTGAAAGGTAGATCATGCCTGCTCAACCTGGTTGACTTCTTTGAGTCTGTCACCAGAGCTGTGGATGAGGGCAAGGCAGTTCATGCAGCCTACCTTGATCTGGCCAAGGCCTTTGATACCATTCCCCACTAAGGAATTATTGCTAAACTCGCCAAACTAGGCATCAACCCCTATATTCCTAGGTATTTATTTATTTTATTTTATTTTATTTTACATTTGTTGACCGGGCTAGTCCAGCTGGATAATTTCCATTTTCAGTGGAGGCCCGGGGAGAAAAGCTCCACAATTAAAACAAGGTTAAACATTTAAGCAACAATGCATACATGTTAGTGTAGTAGAAAATACAGCGAAAAAAAAACAGGTAAAAAAACAAATAGCCTAAGCTATATATTCATATTTTTTTTTTTTTTTTTTAGAACAGTACAGTAATTTAGTCATTTGAAATAGCAGGGAAAGATAGTGATTTTTACGTAGGGAGGTATGGCTGAAGAGCGAAGAAGTCATTTAGTCTGGATTGGTACAGGAGCAGAGCCAGAAGTTGTTAAGATGCAATAGAAGTTGTTTTTTGAAAAGTTGAAAGGAGTCTAGTGAGGTAATGTGTGGGGGGAGGTTATTCCATATTTTCCCTATGGAGTTTGAAAATAGACAGTTACCTGCTGAATTTGTAATTCTAGTTGTGGTGACTTGTATCTTTTGACAGATCGCAACTGTTTCAAGTTTTGTAGGGAGTAAGGAGGTTACTGAGAGCTGGTGTTTTGTTGGTTGATAAAGAATGTTATGTGTAATTAAGAGTTGTTGATAGATAAGCTTGTTAGGTAGTTCTAACCATTGTAATTGTTTTAAGTTATTACAGTGGTGAGTTCTGTACTGGGATGCTATGGCAAAGCGGGCTATATTATGATAGGATGTAGTTATTTTTTCAGGTTACCTTTAGAGAGATTGGTGTAAATAGAGGAAGCATACAGTAGGGTGGAGATAAGATGTGATTGAGCTAAGGTGGTCCGTGCTTCTGGAGTAAGGAAGGGTTTTATTCTGTACAGTGAACCTATCTTTTTATTTACTGCTTTTATAGTGTTATTGATATGACAATCATAGTTAAGATTATTATCAATAGTAACACCAAGCAGTTTGGTAGTAGAGTCTGGGGAGATAAGAGAATTGTCAGCTGCAGTAATAGTAAAATTTAGTTGAGGAGATTTGTGGGTAGGTGAGAATAGTAATAGTTTTGTTTTCTTGGAGTTGAGAAGGAGACATCTTTTTGAGAACCATTGTTCAACGGTTGAAAAGGTAGATTGTGTAAGTGACTGGAGTTCAGATTGGGTGGGAGCTGTACAGATGATGGTAGACTCATCTGCATATTGTATGCAGGTAGTGTTATGGATAGATGATTGAAGATCATTAATAAAGATCGAGAATAAGAGTGGGCCTAATATTGATCCTTGAGGTACTCCTAAGGAGATAGGTAGTAGAGCAGATAGAGAATTTTTCCAGAGTACTGCTTGTTGTCGGTTTTCAAGGTAGGATGAGAACCACGTTAAGGAGGAAAAATCCAAGGCAAGTGAGTTTAGTATGTGTAGGAGAAGTTTATGGTTGACCATGTCGAAGGCTTTTGAACTACAGGTAAAACTTTGAACTACAGGTAGATTGCAAACTGTCTCACAGATGGAGTCCGATACTTTCGCACTGTGGGTTTTAAGTCAGACTGCCAACCAGTCACGAGTGGAGTCCCACAGGGATCGGTCCTGGGTCCTCTTCTGTTTGGCATCTACTTTTCAGAAGTCCACGCTAATATGGAAGGACTGTGGCTGACGAAATTCGCAGATGACTGCAAGCTGGGAGCTTTTATTAACTCCCCAAGTGATATAGACATCCTACAGAAAAGCCTCACTGAGACCAATGACTGGTGTCGAAACCATGGCCTTAAGCTTAATGCCAGAAAATGCGTCATCATCCCCATTGGGAAGAACTCGGTTCCCACTAATTACCACATTGATAGGAGCCCACTGAACACCGAAGGCGTTATAAGTGATCTGGGGACACAGGTTGACAGCAACCTCTCCTTCGACCCCCACATTGCCACTTTAGTCAGAAAGTCCTTCTATGTGGCACATCTCATTACCAAGGGAAGAAAGAGGTCATCATCTCTCTCTACTCTTCCCTCATTAGGGCAATCATTGAGTATAATTCCCCATTTGGCATGTACTTCACTAGACACATGCAACAGCTGCAAAGGCCACAAAAGTGCCTCACGAAGAGGATCCTAGGCCTTAAACATATGTCCTACATGGACAGACTCAAATAACTCCAGCTATTCTCTGCTTCATATCGTCTACTAAGAGGTGATCTCTGCTTGACTTACAAAGCCATGTCTGATCCACTCCGCACTACATGCTCCAGAGACCTCAACCTCATTATCACAATCAACAGAACATGCTGGAGGCACAGTTTCATAACCCAGAGACTGCCCATGCTCTTGAATAGACTTCCCATACATGTCAAGCAGAGCACCTCATTGGCCGCCTTCAAGAGAAATCTTTGAGTGGATGGGAAATGGAAGGTTCACCCCGGGGATCACTCCAGTGACTGTACTCGACAGAGGTACTGGGAACTAAGATCGGGTGGCACAATGCCAAGGTAATCATATGTGCTAGGCTTGTAAGGGCTCCAGGCTATTAGTCTAGTACACACCTATGAACCTATAATACACAAATTGGGGTCCTCAGTTAACATGTTGTTGCTCATTAACTGCTGCTGTTTCATTATTGCTGGAAGAATAACCTTGTCGAGGTGGAAATAAATAAAAAGGCAGACAAACAGGCAGGTAAGTAGATGTGCTTTAAAAGATGTCAAAATATTTCCAACTGTGGGATATAGCAGTGGGATTTTATCTTGTGCAGTTTTATACTGGAAGGCGGACATTAGCAGGGCTGCCTATTAAAAGTCTGACAAGCATAATTGTGATCCCCAGAAAACTGAGAACTGAAGTGAGGATTGTATGCGTGTGAGTGAGGATTGTATGCGTGTGTGTGTGTGTGTGTGTGTGTATATATGTGTATATATATATATATATATATATATATATATATATATATATATATATATATATATATATATAATTATATATGTGTGTGTATTCAAACATTGCAGTATCTCTGAGTATTCCTGTTGTTACACGGTACAGCAATCTTAGAGTTAGTGTATAAGTGACAGTGGTGTACTGTATGCAGCCCCGAAAACTCCTTAAATTTGAAACAGTGTTTCAAAGTTGCTGTTTTTTATTAGACTCAAAGTTTAATTTTCAAAGCATTAAGACTGTCAGTATCAGATCCCACAATCCTGATAAGGAGCGCATAAGAGGTAATGCCCCCTGTGTTGGGAGTTGGGCCGTGTGTTTTCTTTTTTACTTCTCTGTCTCGAGACTGAAGAAAAGGAGGCATCTCCACGTCCTTCACTGTCTCTGATCCACCTGTGTTGTGGTTCAGTGTGCTTTGCATTCCAAACTACCTCCAGTATTCCGTTAGTGCTGAATACTCATACCTGTCTGTACTATTCCAGGTGAGATTAGCTGTAGCTATACTCAGGAGCACAGCACTTTCATTTGCTTTGCTGCTGTTTATAATATTCTGATGGTTGCATAACAGCAACCTGCTTATTCATACTCCAAGCATCACAAAGTCAGTTTTTTTCATTAGCTCCTTGTCTTCCTTCTCTGCTTCGCATAGGGGAGCCTCCTGTCGAGAACTACTGTAAGGACAGGATGACTCCCCCACCTAATACTGTAACCTCTTCACCTCATTTAGCTTCATTGTCATGTTGTCAGAGACAGATGTGCAGAATTTGCTGTTCTTTTTTGGTCATGTTTGGAAGTACATCTCCTTTTGACTGAGGATCTTGGCATTACACTATTCATGTCACTGGCAGTGCCTCTAATTTCAGGATTAGTACACATCTGTATTAGTTTCAGTTACTTCCTGTACATTTTCACATGATTTTATGTTATCTGCAGGTAATGACCGCACTACAGCTGGAGGTGGTGTTTAAGCCCAGATTGACGGTGTGCTATAGGAAGTGTCAAGAAGAATGGACCCCATTAAGAAAGGTCAGAATGCAACATAAGTTAACCTGAAGCAGAAAAGAACTCTTGTTTACTTTTACAACATGGCATGATATTGTCATAATAAGTGATATAGTTGTCCTACAGGAAATACATGGCATGATATTGTCATAATAAGTGATATAGTTGTCCTACAGGAAATGAAGAGTTGCAGTGGTGGTGTTCATTTCATTTTTTTAATTACTGTACTCATTCTTATTGTAACTGTTCTGTCACTTATCGAGATTTCATAAGAAAAACAGTAAATACAGGCAATAGAAGAAGGCCATTGACCCTTGGGTAGATGGTTTTCCCCAGCATTCGCATTCATGCGCACACCCACAGAAGCGCATTCATTGTCTTCTCCTCCATCTCATGCACTTTTGAACCCTTCCGTGATTTGACAGTCTGACACCCTTGTGTCCCACCACCTTCACTGTTAAGCAGAATTTCCCACAGAATGCACTTTCTATTTTTGTCTTCTGCAGTACTCGGCAGATTCTCCATGAATGCTGCTCCAGATTAAGGATCATGTCCGTTATCACATAACATATGCATTGCAGTTGTGGCTGAAAGGAGCCACAGGAAAGCATGGTGGTAAGCAGGATGCAGTTTTGAAAGAACCCCTGTCCTGTCACCTAACACATCAAGTGAGCATGTGAGTGTGGCAGCCCTGAGGTGTTTGAAACTGACAGTACTCTTATATAAATCTGTGCAGTCTTACAGCCTATCCCAACCTCGTGTGGGCACTGACGAGTTGTAGATCTTCATCGTAGTGCACTTGAAATTGTTCTTTTATGCTTGGGGCTTACTCTCCAACTAAGACTAGCCACGTTGTAGAAGGACTTCTTGCAAGTGGACTATCAGATTCAGTTGATATATTTTGAGTAAGTTTGTTCTTGGTTGGCTGGCATCCAAGATACACCACCACCTTGCTTATGGCTGTCTCATGCTTATCTGTACAACATTTATATTTCTTCCTACACTTTACACTTGTACCGCTGAGGCCAGTTATGTTTCCTGTACTTTGTTCAGGATTCAATGAATGAAAAATGGTAAATGACAAGAGTGCCTTCTCTTGAGCGAAGCACCAAAATTATTTGTTTATCTCTTGACCGCAACACAGGCTATACATAATTGCTACTTATTTGCTGTAACATCCACTTTTTGTTGTCTAATCATAAGCTGGTAGCTGTTTGTAATTTTTTATTAGACGTGTATTCCCTTTTTACAGTAATCTCTTGTAAACTGAATATATTTTGTGTGGAGCTTTACTCCCCAGGCCTCTGCTGAAAAGGAACCTTATGCACAGTCAGACTGTCCTAGTAAACACATGGAAATAAATAAGTAAATAAATGCTATAAAATGGACAATTCATTCAGGCATGGAACCAGGCATGTCCATTCTACAGTTGTACTAGGCAGTTCCACTCTATGGAAGGACATGGAAGGATAAAGTCCTGACTCCTGCTTGTGCTGGCATGTGGGGAGCAAACTGAAGAGGCATAGACTGCTCTGCTGTCTCTAGTAAGAGTGGTGGGGTCATGCTCTCAGTTTAGGTCCTGGATCACTTGAACATGTTTATTTACAAGTGAGGCATGGCCATTTTATCATGTCACATAAGGAAATGTGAAAGGCCATCAAAAAATGTCCATTGCATATCATACCCTTGGACACTGATGACCAAGTGCAGTGGGCCAACAACAGATGAGTTGAACCCCCATATTCCTCTGCATGGGTGGTGTCCCCACTCCTAGTTTATTTGATTCTTGCCCCCTCTAGGGACCAGGGGAAATAAAATGATCCGTGGAATAGGCAAGGAGAAATCTGATGGTCAGCAGAAGAGTGAACCAAAGAAAAAATAATTTGTACTGGTCCGCAGAAGAGTGAACCAAAGAAAAAAATCATTTGTACTGGTCAGCAGAAGAGTGAAACAAAAATCATTTATACTAGTCAGCAGAAGAGTGAGCCAAAGAAAAAATCATTTGTACTGGTCAGCAGAAGAGTGAACCAAAGACAAAAATAATTTTTACTGGTCAGCAGAAGAGTGAATCAAAGACAAAAATCATTTGTTCTGCTTTGTGGATTTCGGTACATGGCAGTCGGAGAGGAGATAATTATATGACCCCCCCCCCCTTAAGAAAATTAGATTTCCAGTGAATGCTAAATCCTCCATATGTATGTAGCTGATATCTAGCAATCCAAGCCTATCCTTTATTTTTTAAAGATCCATCCAAAACAGTTTGATTAAACATTTTTTGGAAAGCACATTTCCGCTAGTACAAGAAGCAGTCACAGTTTGTGATCTGAAGGGTTGAGGGTGTGGGCTTGCATTGTTCCTTGCTTGCATGTTGTGTTATTCTGTGAAAGATTTTTAACTCCTTCATGTTCCCGTAGTAGTCTGGAAAAAGTATTCTGCGTCTTATTGGCATCATGGCACAAGTGGCTAGAACTGACTTCCCTTTTTTAGTTGACTTTTAAAAAGTTTAACGAGACAAAGTATTTTTGAAAGATACCCCCAACATATAGCATGAAAATTCAATAAAGAATTATGGTATGCAGTAACAGTTTGATATAAAATTAACACAAGTATAAGTAATAGTGGAAGATGTGGCTCAGCTGAACACCCATGGAATTCTCATGCTGAAAAGAAGCTTGACTGAAAACAAAAATCTTTGAATTCATAAATTTGATTTATTCATCACTGTGAATAGCTTTGTTGTAAAGCCCACAATGTCTAGATTTTGCAACATTCCTATGTGCTAGATGGGGAAAAAGCCATAAAAGAATTAATCTTCTTGAAGAGGAAGAACAGTAGCACTTAATCATCATCTTCTTTCGACTGTTCCTGTTGGGGGTCGCCACAGCGGATCACCTGTTTCCATTTCTTCCTGTCCTCTGCATCTTGCTGTGTCACACCAACCACCTGCATGTCCTCTCTCACCACATCCATAAACCTTATCTTAGGCCTTCTTCTTTTCCTGCTACCTGGTAGCTTCATCCTTAGCATCTTTTTCCCCAATGTACTCAGCATCCCTCCTCAGCACATGTCCAAACTAACGTAATCTTGCCTCTCTGACTTTGTCTCCAAACCTTCCAACCTGGGCTGACCCTCTAATATACTTATTCCTAATCCTGTTCACCCTCGTCACACCCAGTGCAAATCTTAACATCTTTAACTCTGCCACATCCAGCTCTAACTCCTGCCTTTGTCAATGCCACTGTCTCCAACCCATATAACATAGCTGGTCTCACTACCCTCTTGTAGACGTTCCCTGTCATTCTTACAGGTACTCATCTGTCACAAATCACTCCTGACACTCTTCTCCACCCACTCCATCCTGCTTGTACTCTCTTTTTCACCTCTCTTCCACACTCACTGTTACTCTGAACTATTGATGCCAAGTATTTAAACTCATCCACCTTCGCCACCTCTACTCCCTGCATCCTCACCATTCCTCTATCCTCCCTCTCATTCACGCACACATATTCTGTCTTAGTCCTGCTGACCTTCATTCCTCTTCTCTCTAGAGCATATCTCCATCTCTCCAGGGTCTCCTCCACCTGTTTCCTACTCTCACTACAGATCACAATGTCATCTGCAAACATCAAAGTCCACGGGGACTCCTGTCTGATCTCATCTGTCAACCTGTCCATCATCTTTGCAAATAAGAAAGGACTCAGAGCTGATCCTTGATGTAATCCCACCTTCAACTTAAACGCATCTGTCACTCCCAATGCAGACCTCGCCGCTGTCACACTACCCTTGTACATATCCTGTACCACTCTTACATACTTTTCTGACACTCCCGACTTCCTTATACAATACCACAACTCCTCTCTAGGCACCCTGTCATATGCTTTCTCTAAGTCTACAAAAAACACAATGAAACTCCTTCTGACCTTCTCTGTACTTCTCCATCTACACTCTCAGAGCAAACATCGCATCTGTAGTGCTCATGACACCATACTGCTGATCATTGATTATCACGTCCCTTCTTAACCTAGCTTCCACTACTCTTTTCCATAACCTCATGCTGTGACTAATCAATTTAATCCCTCTGTAGTTACTACAGCTCTGCACATCACCCTTATTCTTAAAAATTGGTACCAAAACACTTTTTCTCTATTCATCAGGCAGCCTCTCACTTTCCACTACTCTTTCCCATAACTTCATGCTGTGACTGATCAATTTAATCCCTCTGTAGTTACTACAGCTCTGCAGATCACCCTTATTCTTAAAAATCGCTACCAAAACACTTTTTCTCCATTCATCAGGCATCCTCTCACTTTCCAAAATTTCATTAAACAATCTGGTTAAAAACTCTGCTGCCATTTCACCTAAACACCTCCATGCTTCCACAGGTATGTCATCTGGACCAACAGCCTTTCCATTCTTCACCCTCTTCATAGCTATCCTTACTTCCTCCTTGCTAATCCATTGCACTTCATGATTCACTGTCCTCACATCATCCAACCTTCTCTCCCTCTCATTCTCTTCATTCATCAACCCCTCAAAGTAATCTTTCCATCTGCTCAACACACTCTCCTCGCTTGTAAAAGTATGTTTCCAACCTTTCATACAACTCTTCACACGGGATGACAATCCCACTTCTTCTTTGCCAACCTCTTTCTCTGTATACTCTCCTGTACTTCCTCATTCCACCACCATGTCTCCTTGTCATCCTTCCTCTGTCCAGATGTCATACCAAGCACCTTTCTAGCCATCTCCCTTACTAGCTCTGCTGTAGTAACCCAGTTATTTGGTAACTCTTCACTGCCACCCAGTGCCTTTCTTAACTCTTCCCTGAACTCCACCTCACTATTACCCTTTTGCACTTAAATAGAAGTTAAACAATGTCTGTTATTCTAGAAAGAATTTACTATTTGTTACGTATTTATTTACTTTAGCACAGGGTCATATAGCAGTCCTAGATATTTTTATGTTAAAGAATTGAAGAAGACAGACAAAGTCTCTGTGTTTGGTCAGCTGCACTATTGGTTAATAAGAGGCAAAATAAATTGTGGTATAAAAAGTAATGGTATGAAGCAAGCTTTGAGCAAAACCAGCTTGACAATCAAATATTGTGTATGTGTGCACAGCAAGTGAAGTCACCACTACATAGATAAATAGAGAAACGTATGAGCATAAAACAGACGAGGAGTTAAATAAGCATTCAGAAACGGGAGATAAAGTAGGACATTGTAATAAAACAGACAAGTTAAGTAAGCATTCAGAAACGGGAGATAAAGTAGGACACGTTGTAATAAAACAGACGATGAGTTAAATAAGCATTCAAAAACGGGAGATAAAGTAGGACACGTTGTAATAAAACAGACGATGAGTTAAATAAGCATTCAAAAACGGGAGATAAAGTAGGACACGTTGTAATAAAACAGACGATGAGTTAAATAAGCATTCAAAAATGGGAGATAAAGTAGGACACGTTGTAATAATAATGGATCTTAATAAAGAAAGCCAAGTGGGTTTAAAAAGGAGGCTGGACAAGAGGAGGCATCATTTTATCTTAAACTTGAAGTAGGTGTTGCACAGCATTTAACCAGCCTTTCGGAATTGAGCTAGAAACAGCATCTAGTAAAGATGTGCTAAAACAAAAACAAGTATGTGTATGTTGTTTTCTTTTTTTTTTAAACACCTTTATTGAATTATCACTTGTGATATAGGCAAATTTACATTCATATAAAAGTAATTGAACTATATTAACATAATAAACATTATACTTCACATATATTGCTGTATATCATATAATCTAAGCAATATTACATAAACTATTCAATTCATGCCTTATTTTAAACAAGAAACATCTTCATTAAATCATCACTTACTACATAGGGAATCATACATTTATATAAATGAAAACAAACCACACCGACACAATCCTAGTTGCAAGCATTTTACATCACAAACCATACCGAAATTATGTATCACTTATCTACTCAATCTTTCTCTCAAACATTACATAGAAGTATAGTATGTTGTTGAACGCAAACATGAGATTTTTGAAAACTTGTACTGCAAAATCTGAAAATGCAAAATAAGCACGGAGACATTGTGGCAGACTGTTAGCAATAGATACTGAGAATTAATGAACAGAATGATTTATTCAAATTAGACATAGGTACAGGATGTAACACTTCTTAGAAAGTACTGAAGAAAGAATTGTTTGCATACTGTTAACTTTTTTTTTTGGCCACTGACTTGAACCAGTGCATCAGAAACTGCAGACATGAATTTAAAAATAAGGAGCACGATATTCTTTTCAACAATTGCATTAAAGAAAGAAAATGTCCCTAATGGTTTGGGTTGCAAGGATTGTGTGAAGCTAGGAATGGTAAAGCAAATTTACACCGTGAAACTCATTTGTGCATGTGAACCTTCACATTGCCACAGAGTCATTTCAGATACAGTGAAAAGCTAGAATACAGATATTGTTTTTTAGTTTGTCCAAATCTTTTGGGTTTCTAATCCCTTGACTGAAATGGACCCCATTCCTAAGTTAAAGTACAATTAAAGTTCATGAAATTAGTATTGTTTCATTCTTTGATGTTAGCCAAAAAGGCTCTTCACAGCATCCACAGTGTTCCCAGTAATGACTCCTTCTGCAGTTCCCACGGGGTTATATGGATTGATAACGTATCTAAATATGATTGTACATAGATTATTTTTTATAAGACCCTTTGCTCCTACTACTATTGGAACTGTCTGGGTATCCTTTTCTTCCCCATTGCTCTCGTTTCTAACTGCAGATCCTGATATTCTATGACTTTGTGTCTCCCTGTACGCTGGGTGTGGCGATTTCAACAATCAGTGCTACTTTTCATGGACTACTTTGTCTGGTTTTCTAGCATTTGTCTTTTGAAGTGTTGATAATGGGTGATCCCATGTGATATAAACTTCATCATTTTCTACGATGCTTTGTGGCTTATGTTTCCAGTGTTTTTCAGCCACTTCAGTACCATAATGTTTGCACAATCACCAGTGCAACAGCCTTGCCACATTATTATGCCTTTCAGTATACAGTCCTTCTGCCATTAGTATGTTGCAGCCAGCAATGAGGTGTGCGACTGTTTCCAATTTGGTTTTACAAAACCTACATTTATCTGTTTCTCCCACATGTTCAATGGACTTTGTAAACCAGCGTGTACGTAGCCCACTATCATGGGCCGCCAATATTAACCTTTCATCTCTTGGTTTGAATTTGCCGCCTCTTAACCATTCTTGCATTCTTCCCTGATCAACATGAGGTTCTTCCAGAAGTTTTCTATACTTACAACTATAGTTATGCATTTCCCCCATTGCTTGTCTTCTCCTCTGGTCCTTCACCTTATACTCTCTTTTGTTTTTTGGCACATTCAGTTGCTGCCTGGTTTTTATCCACTTCTGGTTTGATTTCCATTCCTGCTTGATGGCGATATGCTTCTGCTAGATTAAGCAGAGAAGTCATCTTAGATTTAGTCTACTCGGGTTTCAAAACTTTCACAATGCTTGGGTCTTGTGAGGTCAACAGATATGTGTGGAGTCTCACAATTGCAGATCTATACATGTAATCAATTTCAAGGAGGCCCATCCCTCCTTCGGAACAGGGAATATAAAATCTTGGTATACACTGATTTTTATAAATCATTTGGAGTGAGCATGAAGCATCCTTCTTGTTTTCCTCTCTAATCTATCGAACGTGTTTTGGGGCCAGTCACTCCAAAATGGTAAGTTAGGACAGGAAGAGGAAATTGGTTTGTAGCTTGGATTTTCTTCCTAGATGTCAACTCTGTTTTTAGGATTAAAAGTATTCTTCACTAAGTTTTATTTGCGTTTGTTCATGGTTTATTGTTGATCCTTCATCAATTCCCAAATATTTATACACTCCCTCTTGCTCAAGTTCTTTTATATTACATTCTTGTCCCAAACTGATGTTTTCTTGGTGCTGCAGTTTTCCTGCTTTAAAGGTTGCCTTTGCACATTTATCAAGACCAAATAACATTCTTATATCATCTGAAAAAAGTTTTGACAACCTGCAGTTGTGCTTTCAATTTCTCATCTGATGAGCTATACAGTTTTAAATCATTGACAAAGAGAAGATGAGAAGTCTTTACGCTTTGTTGTTTTTTAGGAGCCAAATTATAGCCATGGCCTAAACTGTTATGTAAACGGCATAATTGGTTAAGCGCAAGGCAGAATAGCAATGGTAACAGAGAGTCACCCTAGAATATCTCCCTTTGAATTTTTATCCCTGAGATAATAATTTATCCTTTATCGTGACTTAATTGCAAAGTGGTCTGGCACTGTTTCATGGTCACTGTAATGTAGTCGATCAGTGCAGGGTGTATCTTACACATTTTTAAGGACTTTTTTTTTTCTTTTTTTTTTTTTTTATCCATGAATGTGGGATACTATCAGATGCTCTTTGTAGTCAATCCATGCCATACTTAGGTTCTTCCCCTTTTTACAGTTCTCTGCTATGACTTTATTTAACAACAAATGATGCTTTGTTCCATATGACTTTCTTTTATTGCCCTTTTGTTCCTACTGCCATAATTGAGTTTTCTTCTAAATGACTATAAACTCTGTCAGCATTAATTCCCGTGTATAGTTTATATGTCGCTGGAAGGCAAGTTATTGGTCTAAATTTTTTAAGGCAGCTTGCAGGCTCACTCTTAAGTAGGAGCATTGTTCTTCCTGTTGTTAGCCAGGTTGGTGTCTCTTCGGGGTGTGCTTATAAATAGCTCTTACTCATGGCTAAATCTTTGTGCAAAGATGTTAATAATTTTAAGCAGAAGTTAGGTACTGCATCTGGGCTTGGGGTTTTCCAATTAGTGGCTTTTCTTAACTTTTGTTTCAGTCTCTCTGGCTGTTACTTCAACCCATTTCATATCCTGTACATTTAAAGTTCTTATTCTTTTTTTGAAGTCTTCTGTTCATTTAGCATCTCTGTTATGTTCCACAGGATCTTCATAGATACTTCTCCAAAATGTATCCATTTCTTCTTTTTTTTGGCGGTCTTTCAATTTCTTTTACCTTGTTTCCCAATTCTCATTGAAACCTTTTTGGGTCATCAATAAATTGCTTATATTGTACTTTTCCTTTATATTTATCTGCATATCTTCTAAGTTTTTCCACCTGTGCTGAGCCTTTTAGTTTATTTGTGATAGTGCATGATAAATCCTGATCCATTATAACACTGTGCATTGCTTTTATCACATCTATCTTTCTTACTATTTTTGTGCATCTGTTCCCTCTTCTATAGTCTTCTAACAGTAACACTTCTTGTCTGATATCCTGTATGAATAAAATGATTTGTTTAGAGGTTTATGAAGCTTGCTATAAGAATATCACAAAACAAATATTGATGGTATGCCAGGAATACATGCTGCTAGAATAGTACAGATAGCTCTAAGGAGTACAGTTAAGCAAGAGCTAAAGAACCATAGATGTTTTTTAAGAAATTTAGAGCTGATGGAGTGGGTGAATAGTATGATTACCATTGTGAAGAAAGGCATGACTTGTATTTGTGTAAATTTGCAAGATCTATATACCAGGATGAAATGAGAGCATTATCCTTTGGTTTCTTTTGAAGTAATCTCAAGAATGCCAAATGCTAAGTGTTGTTTTACTTTTCAGTACGAGACACAAACAAATTCCTTGGCTCATAGTTAGTATTTCATTAGCAACAGAAGTTGCCCAAAAGAAGATGAAGATTTGGAAGGAGCTATAAACTTAAATGATAGATGTGTGTGTGTGTGTGTAAGAGACACAACCAGCATGACAGGTGCTGATACATCTGATTAAATAAAAGGAATACCATAGTTTCAAGTTAAATAAAAGCAGTTGCAAAGTCAGAGCGCCATGTTTGAATTATACGGCTCATGCTTTAACCCCTTTGCATCTCACCATTTCCTAGCAGACAGCCCCAAAACTGCTGACCATTTTTGGAAAATTTTTTGTCCCAGTAAAGAGATGGCTGTATCTTCAAACCAAACATTTTATCATGCAATCTTTAGGAAGTATTTCTGGTTTTATTACCTGTAAAATATCCTAATTTTGTCTTCCTATCCACAAAGGTGGAAGAGCAATTACAACTGAATTTTAATTTTAAAATAATTTTAAAACATATTAACTCCTTCCCTCCTGGAGAGCTCTTTACAGTTTATAATCTAACTTCCAGTGGGTGTGGTCTAAGCCTTTAAAAATAAAAAAAGAATTTATCACCTCACAGTTCAATCAAATGTTCATATCTCTAGAACCTTAAGCCCCAATAAACAGAGTAAATATTAATTTTGTAGTGTTGTATAAACAGTTTAACATATCTTCGTAACCGTTCAAGCAACACACACGTGAGTGCACACACTGCCAACATCATTTTCTTCATACAGCTGTGAGCTTTCATATGAGGCTAAGCAGTTCAGTCTGTCACTTGTTTGTTGAGATATTCAGAGAAATATCAAAATTATTGCAATATGAAGAAATGGTATACAAATAATATTGAATGTCTCTTTAGCTACATCAGACAGAGGTCAAATTTCAATACAGTCATGTTTACTGTCATGACAGCTTTAAGATGAAATCTCCTAATGTTTTGGATATTGCATTAATAATTCCAAAACTGTGCTAATATGAGCAAGCAATATTTGATGCCTAGAGTATCAGTAGGATGTAACTGCAGAATTGCCTGGAAACGTCACTGGGCTGTAATGAATTAAAATAATAAAATAATACTTTTATAATAAAGTACATTTCCTTTTAGGTATGAAGTTTCAACAGTGCTATGTATTTTTTAATGGCTTTTACATTTGTTAGTCTGGAAAGAGATGAAAATTACATTTGTGTTTTCAGTTTAACTGTCATACAGATGAAGTTGTTTTATTTTTTTCTGATGCGGTTTAATACTGCCTACAAATTAAAGTCTTTATACCCCTTTGTTTGTCAGGAAAGCAGGCAGCAGGATTGCAAATATGAACATTTCTATAAGTACAAAAGAAATATGAATATTTACTTTTCTACCAAAAGATTGTGATGTCTTCTGTCAATTTCATAAGAATAAACAAATTATATAATACAGATATATTGAGTTTAGAAGCCTCAAATGTGTTTGATTTTGTGAACCAAATTAAAAAAAATGGCTGCATAGGAATATTGGTGGTAAAGTCATACAATGCTATATATCAATGAAATAATTTGAAATGTTACAACAAAGGTCTCAGAAAAAAATATTTTGTGGCCGTCAGCTACAGAATGTACTAAGTTAATGTTTCCAAGTGTAAGGACACTTAAACAGCCTTATCTTCAGATAAAGTACTGGAGTCTAAATCTGATAGGGGCAGCCATAATTTTAGTGGGGGGTGTCTCCCCAATTAATTAATTATTAATTTCTGTTCAAAGAACTTAGTTAGGAATCTTATTTTTAATGGCTTCATATGACAATGACTGGGTTGCCAGCATGCACATCTCACCTCCTACTCAACCCAAACCCACATCACACATACCTACATATGCAGAGGTCCTACATATGCAGAGGTCCTGACCAGAAACATGCCTAAACACCAGAGACTTCACAAACACAAGCACGCTACACATAATATTTCCTCTACAAAACACAGTAGGTTCATAGATTCATAGGTGTTTACCAGGGTAATGACCACAAGGGTCTTTTTAGCCTAGCCATGAATCCCAAATCTCTGATAAGTTCTGATATCCCTGATATGTGTAAGCATGGGCCTGGGAGAGTTTACCTGTCTCCATTAGAGACATAGGTGCCAAACCAGGGATGAATTTCTAGTTTCCTGTCCAAGTTGCATTTGAATTGGGTTAGGGAGGAACTCTGCTTTACATGGATGGGGTGCCTGTTTCATAGGCTGGGTAGTCTCTGCGATACATACCTATCTCTGCAGCAGGTCCTATTTATATCACAGGCAAGGTTTAAGTCTTTAGAATGAGTAATTCTGGTGTTGTTTGTTTTGTGGATAATGCAGGAGGTTCATCAGAGTGGGTTCTGACAATGCCCTGTATGCCGGGCATAGATCTCCCCTCAAAAGCCTGTAGGAGACAGAATACAGGGATAGGGCCTGCAGGTGGTCTGTGTAGGACACATTATTTATGCCCTGTATTCTTGTAGTGAGGAACCTCTGTGGACATTCCAGTTGTTTGATATGCCTGGTTAGGTACGTACCAAAGGGGGGAATTGTACTCGATGATAGGAGGCATTGTACTCAATAATAGGTCTGATGAATTCTGAATACAATGGAACAGTGATGTTCTTGGACCTAGGTGCCATACCTTTGTTTATAAGAGGCGAAATATAGAATGATTTCCTCACCACTGTAGACACATGGTGATCAAAGACTAGATTGCTCTCTGTGTATCTCCAAGTCCCTGACTACTGGGTGAACTCTGAGGGGTTTGTTGTCAATATAGGGATGGATGACTTCCCAAAGTATACTATTATGCATTTCTTGGCATTTAGTTTTAGTACATGGCTCTGGCACCAGTTGTTTCTGTGCCAGCCCCTCCTGAAGAACATTTGTGTCAATGTGAGATTCAATGACGGCTCCTAATTTGCAATCATCTGCAAATGTAGTCAGCCAGAGACCACTGACATTGGCCTTGACTTCTGAGAAGCAAATGCCAAAAAGGAGCGGTCTAGGGACTGAGCCCTGAGGGACTCCACTTGTGACTGGCCTCTAACATGCCCAATTCTAACTTCCTGGGTTCTGTCTGTGAGGCAGTTGGCTGTCCACTGGGTGACATACAGGTTTGTACCTAATCTCTTCGGTTTGTCAACAATGTCCGAGTGGGGTATTGTGTCAAATGCTTGGCCAGGTCAAGGTAGGCCGTGTGAACAATTTTGCCCTCATCTGTTGCTTTGGTGACCTTCTTAAAGAAATCCACCAGGTTGAGTAGACATGATCTGCCCTTGACTAAACCAAACTGGGTTGGTTCTAGTGTCTGGAGGTTTACCATATTTCTATTGATCATATCCATGATAATTTTTTTCCATGGCTTTGCATATAAGACTAATGAGACGTATGGGTCTGTAGATGGCCCACCTTTGTGCAGAGGGATGACTGTTGCCTTTCTCCATTCATGAGGCACGAAGCCTGTTTTGGAGGCTACAGTTAAATAGTAATTCCAGAGACCCTGATAGGTCATATTTCATGCTATTTAGAAGGCATCCTGGGATATTGTCTTGGCCCATTGATGCAATGTTCTTTGTCTTAAAGAAAGCATCAAGGACCTGTTCCCTAGTGATAGTAGGGGGAGTTATATTTGATGATTCCTGAGGGAAAGTTGAGGAGGAGAGAGGAGTAAAGTTGGAGCTGAATTTATCAGCCAGGAGGTTTGCTATATCTTCTGGCTCAATATAGGTCGCTCCATTTACAATGAGCTCTGCACAAAATTGTGTATTGCCTTTGAGGTTGCGGGCATAACTAAAGAATGCTTTGTGGTTGTCCTTGGCCTGGGAGTCTAAACTTACCTCAAATTTGGCTTTGGTAGACCTTATTTATTCTCTGAGTTGTTTGTTTAGTTTGAGGGTGCTTTTATCCTGCTGGGTGCTGCACCTCCTAATTTTTACATGATTATTTTCCTCCTGTTATATAGCCAATTGAGGATGTAATTCCACCAGGGTGGCTTGTTTTTTGAGTTAGTTCTATATTTCCCTGGGATTTTGACTACTGGTAGCTAATGCACCAGTGTCTCACCTGCCAAGGCCTTAAGGCAAAACACAAAACCAAACATATTAGTCGTAGGTGATTCCATCGTGAGAAGCACAGATGTCCCTCACACCAGGATGGATAAGGAAAAGGTCACAGCCGGCTGTCTGTCAGATTCCAGGATTCACCACATCACACATGCACTCAAGTCTATCAACAACAGGTACTGTTATGGCTCCGTCATAGTCCATGTTGGTGTGAATGACTTGAGACGTACCTCTCTGAACTATATGAAGAGAGACAGGACTGAGCTCTTGGATTGTGTGTCTCATGCAGGTATGTCCTTAGCCTTGAGCAGCATTTTACCTTCAAGGATGATGCCTCACTACAAATAGAAAATGATTGACTTCAATAATTGCCTTAGTTTCTGGTATTATTCTAAGGGGATCCATTATCTGTCAGCCTGGGATGACATGATCGACAGACCTTGATGCTTTGCCAGAGATGGTCTTCATCTGTCACCCCTGGGATTTTGGCTACTGGCTAAGGCTCTTGCCACCCCCATAGTGCCTTTTTTTAGGCAGTGTCTCGAGGACAAAATTCCTGACATAAAATTTTCATCTGAAAACAACCTCAAGTTTATGCTGCTAAAAGCTATGAATTTTAACATGAAACTGCACTCACTGGAAGCAGTGCTCACCATAAAAGATGCAGATATTTGTGCAGTCGCAGAGACCTGGTTCAACGCTGTGGAGAGCACCCCAGCCTTACCGGGTTACACCTCCATCCACACGGTCAGACCTCTACTCTTCCCTCATCAGGCCAATAATTGAGTGCAACACCCCTTTTGGTATGTACATTTCCAAGCACCTGCAGCAATTGGAGAGACTACAAAGGTTCCTCACAAGGAAAATTCGAAGTCTTCAGCATCTGTCCTATGTGGATCGCCTGAGCTCACTGTCATTTTATTCTGTTTCATACAGACTACTCTGAGGCGATCTTTACCTTGTATGTAAGGCAGTCTCTGACCCTGCTTTATTGGAAATGCTGCATATCTGCAAGTCAAATGATGCACTGGTTACGCGCTCTAAAGACCCTACCCTGGTATATGACATTAATAGGACCTGCTAGAGGGACATATTTGTCTCCCAGAGATTACCAGACCTTTGGAACATACTTCCACTTCATGTCAAATAGAGCACCTCATTGGCCCTCCTCAAACACAGTCTGGACGATTGTAAATTCACTCCTGGGGTTCCACTTGTGTCCCTCTTGGACACGGGCTTTGGGTGCTGATCGTGAGAATAAGGGAGGAACTTGTCTAGACTTGTAAGGACCCTAGGGCCATTAGCCTAGTAACTTCCTATGATCCTAATTTTAGACCTTTACTGCATACCTCATTCTAAGCAGAAGTCCTACATGGTTTCCTCTAGATGTACATATATAATGCAATATGTCACACTATGGGGATGAAACACACGTGAAACCCAACATTTGGTACTAATGTTGAAAAGGACATGTATCTATCCCCCTTTGGGACATCATTTATAAAACTTTTTGGAATGATGTAGAGATATTCAGTTAAAATGCACAACTGTTTTTCTACCATTAAGAGTGCAGTTCAGTGTTGAATCAGATGTCACCAAGCTGTCCCACTTGATTCATTGATTTTTGTCTGCCAGCTTTGTTGTCACACAAAATATTGCTTTTTCTGGTGAAATGCACAATATTTTTACATCTGATTCAGTGACAACATTGCAAAGAATATTTCCAGCACCAATGCTGCATTGCTTATGCTAAGCACTTCTAATGGAAAGGAAGTGTAATACAAAATGTGACTATGAAAGGATGCTGAATCTAATTATAAAAGTCTACTTGTCAGTCCCCATTTGAAAGGTAATAACAATTTCAAGGAATTATGATAGGTGCATTTTGTACATGAAGAACCTAAAAGTCAAGGATTTAAATGAAGTTCACTGCTGTTTCTGACTCCGCCACTTTGGTTGCGTCAGACCATAGAGCTTAAAGCATGGACTGTTACAAGTACAAACATTTTTTTTTTTTTGTATACATTTCTTACAATATAATGTCAAATCAGATACCCCTTGTGAAAATGAGTATAATGCAAATTATCAGACTGCGACAATGAAAGGTTAATAAACTCTTGAATGTGGTACATATGCGTAAAAAAAAAACATATTTCACTTTTTCTTTGAGATATCATAAAAAAATCCAGGAATTATATTATGACACAGATACAAAATGCAGCTAAGATGGCAATTCTGTCCACAGGAATTTAAATTCAACCCAGCGCTGAGTCTGACTTTATCACTTTAGTGTCGAGATAATCCAGCCTGAGCTATGGCATAAAATCTAAAGCCTCTTTATATATTTATTTTTTTTAATAATTGTGTTTTTTTTTTTTTTTTTTGCTACAGATGTAATTACAACTTGGTACAAATGAATCCTTGACCATTGCTGCATTGTACGTCTGTGACCTTTTAACCTTGGGTATAGATGTTATTTACGATATTAACTAACTTAACATTTACAAGTATTGGGAGGAGTTTTAATCCCTGCTTTTCCAAATTATAGCCAAACAGTCCACTTATGGTGCACTGATGAGCTCCAAAAAGGGCAAAACACTACATGTCGACAGTTAATGGAATTTGTCTTTATTAACCTGAATGTACCAGTAAAGACTTAAACAGCTACATGGGTATTCAGAAGTTATGTAGCTGAAAGTCTAGTATGTCCTTAAGTGGTCCTTTGCATATATACCATTGGCCTTTACTACAGTAGGCTTCAAATATTTACACAGTGAAGACTGTAGCTTAGCTGGCTCTTTTTGGTGCTCATATTATAGGGGCATGCGTGTAGTATGTATTTGTGCACATACATGGGCCACACATAGTCTGGTTAACTCTTTACTGCAGAATGTTCAGAATGCCAGATTATGACAATAAAATGGCAGTGCATTTGTGTATCTGTTATGCAGATCTCTGTGATTACTCTTGCTAAAACTTATCCAAGAATTAAGTTTGGACATTCAGGTACACTATGTATGTATGTAGGATAGGTATTCTGTGCTTGCAGAATTCAGTGCAGCTCAACCTTTATTTTTGTCTGCATCACATTACCCTTTTCAGCACAAGATATTATATAATGATGTGTTTGCACTGATGGAAATGATGGTTTGTGTAGTAAAATATATATACAGAGTTTACCTCTGATCTAATGATATTCTAAGGACTTGTGCTACATTCTGCATTCTTAGGAAAAGTCTTGCACATCTGCATAATGGATTAAGAAAATGAAATGCATGTGAATCCCTGTATTTAGTATATTGTGCATGAGAGACCGTGTGCCAGCTTTCCATTTTATGATTCTTAATTAATGTTTTATAGAATTTAAAGCAAGTTACTTGGGTACAAAATGTCTTTGTACAAATCTCCTCTGAAAGTACAGGGAACATTACGTAATCTGCTGAAGTATAACATGAAATTAAATTAAAGGCTAGCCAAGGAAGTAAACATGGTGGGATATGTTGACTTTATTGTTTATATCTGGGAAGCATTTAGAATTGCTGGAAGATTAAGTGAAGATGATTAATTCTGCAGTTATTGATAGCTGAAATATTAATAGTTTCAGTGGTATACTGACACTAACTAGAAAGGCGTTACTGAAAGACGCTACATCGAAGTATGGCCTGAGAAAATCTATCAGTAAGAGAGGAAATTCAGGCTTAGTTTTCATTCAAGGAAAATTGGTTTGTTCATGGTTTTAATGTCTGAAGCTGACAAAATAATGGTTCCAAAGAGGATAGAAGAAAATACTAGTGCAAAGAAATAATAAGAAATACAGCGATTGTGGCCAGAAAAACTGACCCAGACAAAGCAAGTAATGTAGATATGTGAATATGTAATCAAACAAAAGGAAGATGCTAATGTTCTTGATTCCTGTCTGTCTATCTGTGGAGCAGAGATGTCACAGATTTGTTGCATTTTAAAGAAACTGAGTTCATGGGAGGATGAAGAAAAGCTGTACAGAATAAGTCTGCAGGTATTTCCTACTAGACCGATGTGGTCAAGTCAAACATATTGAAGGAAGAGCAAGCTGAGGTGTTATGCTCAGTCTTTCAGCAACAGAATAGACTTTGAAAATTGTGATGGCCAGGAGCTGTAGAGAGACGGGCTTGTAAAGCCATTATTTGTGTGTAGAGATGCAGTAGAGCTAGAACCATACTCAAAATACCAGATGTCCAGTCAGATAGCCATGTTACATTACCTTTATTAGCATTCTCATATCCATGCCGCTCAACCTCTTAGAGCAGCAAATCTGGACAAAGCCATAAATAAAAGTGGGACAAAGGCCCAAAAATAGAGACAAGTAAATATTGCTCTTACAAACTTAGAAAGTTGACAGAATAACAGGTTTTGCATTATCATGAATTTTCTGAAGGGTATGAATTCTGAAACTCAATTGTCTGTCCTTATTTTCTGACTTCAGTCTTTAATGATTTGCCACTAATTTGCCAGAAAATCACAATTTTATGAAAAATGGATGAAAAATCTGGACATTCTGCAAAAATCTGTACAGTTGAGAGGTATGAGACTCATATCTGCTATTACTTGAGTTTGTGATTCCTTTGGTAACCTTTGTTCTTGCCTTTTAATCTGAGCCCTGTCTGGAAAGTGTATTTGGACCAGCTTATCTGCACAGTTAACAAATGGAAATAAAATAAAAAATAATCCTGTTAAATACTTGAGATATGAACATCAATGAAAAAAATATATATAAGTATATGGACTGCAGCAACCAATGAACCAAAGTATATGGACTGCAGCAACCAATGAACCAAAGTATATGGACTGCAGCAACCATTGAACCGAAGTATATGGACTGCTCCAGAACTAAAGCAAAAAAGACTTTAAATTTCATGGAAA
Source organism: Protopterus annectens (assembly GCF_019279795.1). NCBI lineage: Eukaryota > Metazoa > Chordata > Ceratodontiformes > Protopteridae > Protopterus > Protopterus annectens. The sequence goes on along the minus strand of NC_056746.1, from coordinate 1,268,295,910 downwards.
TATCCCTTGACATGCACACATAATAATTAAGGTTAATTTTTAATTTATCAAAGTAAAGTAATACATGTGGTCCCATGTATAGTATTTGTGTTTTTTTTTTTGTGTGTGTGTGTGTGTGTTTTTATATATGTGCATACATACTTTATAAAAAGAGGTTATATATGAAGTATATACTTTAATGTTGACGAGCTTGTCTGTGTGTGTTTATATATGTGCATACATAATTTATAAAAAGAGGTTATATATGAAGTATATACTTTAATGTTGACGAGCTTGTGTGTGTGTGTTTATATATGTGCATACATAGTTTATAAAAAGAGGTTATATATGAAGTATATACTTTAATGTTGACGAGCTTGCCACAGGAAGTTATATGTCGCATAACATTTTTCTTCTTAGCTTGAATATGTAGCAGTAGGAGGTTATAGCACGCATCTGTGTTTCTGTCTTATTTACTCCTCTGTCAGGCACTACAGATATGATCTAGATAGGGACAAAAAAGAAACAGTAAAATGGAAAACATAGTTATTGAATAGAAACTGTAGAAGCCAGCAGGAAGGATATTTTTTTCTGTTTTTCTCCTGAAAGACTGATCCAGAACATTTTGGTCAAGCCTGTAGGTTTATCTTTATTCGACCCCAGGTGGCATTATGGATACAAAGAATAAGTCAGGAGAACAGATACATAGTAGTAAGGGAAGTAGGAGCTTATTACAGCCCTGGGCCAGTGTATCTCCATACTGTACAAAACGCATGACAATTAATTGTATATATGTATGCAAAATGATTTAATACCAATTTATAACTCAAACTGTACACATTTTTATGTAAATCAGTAGTTAATAATACATTTATATTCTGCAACAACTCTGTTCCCAACTATTTCTGAAGTACGTTTTAAATGCACACTTTAAATGTTATTCCGACAATGGAATTAGACTATATTTTAACCAATCTCGCAATGAGGTTACTAGGATGTCATGCATGGTAAGGAGCACTTCTGCATATAGCTTTTTATTTTTGTGGCAGAGATCACAGTGTTGTATATGTACTTACTAGTAGTCTCGAGAAAGCACAATGAATTGGCTGCTTTAAGTGAAAGTGTAAATCGGATATCTAGTGGCAGTAATTTTATACATTAGCTTGCTCATTTTGCACCCCCATCATTTTCCCCCCATTCCTCATGTACTCTCATCCTGGGACCTGCTGATTTGGCTCCTCTGCTTTCACCCATTCAGCTCATTGGTTTCATCAGGTGGGAGGGTCGGGCATCCCTGGATTAGGTGAGATCATTGTGACCTGTTCTTTTCTGTCCAGGGAGCCTCATCAGCCCATTTACCCCCTCCCCCATGGTAAGAGTTAGGTGCTCGGTAGTGAGCCAGCCACAGGACTCAGCAGAGTGACCTACCTTTTTCTTTCGAGCGACCCCCAAAGTGGTTTCCTTATGCTCCATGTGGTACCACCTGTTTGGTGTCATTGCGTACCACAGACAGCAAGTGCTCAGCAAATCATACCTGTGAGTTCAATGCCCACTGTTCCCAGTAGGTGTCACTCCGATATCAAGCCAGAGAGGTTTCCTTTCCCCCAGGATGGGGAAGCATACACTGACCGCTAACTTCTGCCCATCCATCCTGACTTCTCCAGAGATTGTGTCGTTAACTAAACATTGGTCATGTGAGTCATAACCAGGGCTACATCCCAGTGTGTCACAGTGCACCCCCTGTCAGTTTTGCTTTATTGGAACCTTAAATGGATCAGTACTGCTTATCTCATTCTTTAATGTTGTAAAACATTTTTTAAGATCTTGAAACTACAAAAAGAAAAAAAAAAAAAAGAAAATGGTAGCCTAGAATACAGTGTACAGAATTACCGTTTGTACTCCAAACAATACCGTTACGATGGAAAGTGACCTAGAATACAGTGTACAGAGTTACCGTTTGTACTCCAAACAATACCGTTACGATGGAAAGTGACCTAGAATACAGTGTACAGAGTTACCGTTTGTACTCCAAACAATACCGTTACGATGGAAGACGTGTCTGTATAACTCTTCATAATGCACACCATAATAATGTGTAATCTTTTAAATATGCAGATTTTCAAACTCTCCTGATAGGCATTATTGCAATATTTTTAATTAAAGGATTTTCCGTTTTTAATCTTTGTTTCAGGTGAGTAGTCCTAAGCAGAATTAGATGTTACACTTGTATTTTGTAGATGTTTATGAAAGGGTTTTAGAAATGAATAGTCTCGCATTATTGTTTATCTATAATTTCAGATAGTAACATAAATCCTTTCATGCCCTGAGCAACAAAAGGCTCAGAAAAGTAATTAAAAACACAGTCCCCTTGCTAAGCATATGTCAGCAAGAATGACCTTCTGCTAAGCTCTGCTCCGTTGCCAGTCACTTATAGTTCTTTTATTTGTCTTCCTTTGTTGTTTTTCTAGTTTTAATAGTCTCCCTGTGAAATGTTTGCACTACAGAAACTATCTTTTTTTTTTTTTTTAAGTTTACCTCAATATCAGGTTGACTGGAACTGCTCCAGTCACAGGATGTACAACACACATGTCCCCTTAGCACTGCAGAAACTATTTTATGTCCATGATGCACCTTTCAATAGCAGTGCTCTTAGCTTTCAGGCATAAGCCAAGAACCTCTTGACCTCTTTCATTTCTCTCCACTCATAGAGATGTCACTTTTCTCTAGTTTATTCTCAGTTGTTTTGCAGAATTGTTCAAACTTGAAACTACTAATTGGTGGACAGACTGAATGGTGTTTTGTATATTAAAGGTTGAGATTAACTTGCCAAGTGCAGGGACAACTGCATAGCTAATGTTGATCTATTACTTTTAGCAAATGTAAAATTTAAATACTTATCACCCAGAGCCAGCAGATATTCAGTGCCATTAAAAAGCTTATAAAACCTATGTTGATATTTGACTAAGATGACATATGCAACTCTGACATCTGAAAATAAACCTTCTCAATTTTGGCAGGGTTTTATTTGCTTATTGTACAACCTTTTTTTTTGGTATGATGTCCATTGCTGGCAACTGTATTTTTGCCTCCCTCACAGTTCCAACGTATTGTTCGTGAGCAATTTTACTCGTGTGCAATACGTCTGGGATAATATTCTACTGACTCTAAGATACGTTTTGTCACTGCCTATAATATCCTGTTTACAATTTTATGTTTCTTTATAATTTCTAAGTCTGGGTCCTGTATTTCTTTGTTGTGTGATCTACTCAGTTCAGAAGACCATTTCATTTTCTGCATATGACTGGAATCTGTTTCACTCTGTTTCTTCTAACGATTATACTTTTGGGACCCACAGTGGGCTTTCTTCAAGATGTTCTTTCTTCCTATGCTATCCATTGCTGTCAGTTAGGCAACAATTTGTTTGCTGTCTATTTAGTGAACTGTGAAGTGAAAAAAGTAGCAGTTCTTGCACCCAAGCTTCTGTTTGTTAATCAGGATTTTATTTTGATTTGCTGAAAATAAAATCCACTGTTTTATGATGTTTTCAGGATGAACAATTTTCCATACAAATATATGTGAAAGTGATCACACACCCACACATTTCTTTTTCTGAACACCATTTCTCCATATCTAATCTGTGTGATTTTTGCCATTGTCTGTCTGCTTTTACTTTAATGTGGCCCTCAACAGTATTTGCATCAGTGTCAGTACTCGTTTTACAAGTCTGAGTCAAAGAAACACATCATCATCCGTAAACCCATACTTCATAGGTGTGTACTAGGCTAATGGCCCTGGGGCCTTTACAAGCCTAGCCATGGGATTACCCTGGCATAGTGCCACCTGACCTTAGTTCCCAGTGCCTATGTCGAGTAGAGCCACTGGAGTTATCCCTGGGGTGAATTTTCTGTTTCCCATCCACTCATCAAGATTTCTCATGAAGAGGGCCAGTGAGGTGCTCTGCTTGACATGTATGGGAAGTAATTCCAGAGCACAGGCAGTCTCTGGGTTATGAACCTGTCTCCCCTGCATGTTCTGTTGACCGTGGTAATGAGGTTGAGGTCTCTGGACCGTGTAGTGCGGAGGGATTAGGATTTCTTTAGATGTAGCATTTCTAACAGAGCTGGGCCCGACATGGCTTTGTAAGTCAAGCAAAGATCACCTCTAAGTAGGCGATATTCTGATTTGCTGTTCTACATTCTTTTTAAAATTTTTTTTTTATTTCACTAATCTTACTGGTTATGTATTTCTGTTGAAATCCTTAATTAAACATACAATGTAATTTCCCATTTCAAAGACTTCTAGCTTAGCATTTACAGGTGACGTTATGCTACACAGTGTCTTAACCTCTGCTGGTTTTGGTAACGTGCCTTTCTCAGAGAAGGTAAAGCTACAGAACTGTAATACTGACCTGCTAGCTTTGTGTTTATTTTTATTCCATGACTGTTCTCTCTCTGTTAGCCTTATAGGTTCATGGTTTAACTACTAGGTTAGCTGCCCTTCCAGGCCATTTTCCCTTTTTGTGCTCAAAGTAACATATCCCATTTGATTATACCCAGTGGGCTACCCAGTCCACTTATGAATACCTCCTCACCTAAACAGTTTAAAAAACTCCTAAAAACCCACCTTACAAACTCTTGGCTATGTACCTGCCACAGCCCAGGCTAGACTCCTTACCACTCCCTTAGTACATTCCCTCAAACATAAATCTTAACTTCCCCTCTATCTATTACCTGTTTGATCTTATCTATACTTCCTTTCTTAATAACTTATCATAATGAACTTAAGTACAACCCCTCAGAATGTATCTCACTCATATGTTTCATCACTGTTGCAAATAGTCTTACACAGAAATTTTTCCTGTTCAGTCTCCTGTATAACTATTCATTTTGTAATGTATTAGAGGTGTAATTACTTTTGTCTTTTCTAAATCTGCTGTAACAAAACACTTTACTGTATAATTTTTGTGGAGCTTTTCTCCGTGGGCCTCCACTGAAAAAGGGCACATGTCCAGATGGACTTTCTCAGTTAACAAATGTAAAATAAATAAATATAGATCAGTCTTGCCTATCCTATGGTTGATACCTATATATTGCCCCTAAAGAGAATAACTGTACTGCGGTGGTGGTGCTGCAGTAGCATTATCGCCTCACAGTTAGACATTGCCCGTTCGATTCTCAGAGCGTCTACTGTGTGATGACATGTGTGAATGGGCGTTCCTTCATTGAAGGTTGTGCGTTAGGCCCGGCAAGCCAGCACGTAAAACTCTACTGCCAATCATTAGCAGACCGGAGTTCTGCTGTGGCAACCCCTAACAGGGAAAAGCCGAAAGACACACACACACACCCTAAAGAGAATAACTAGGATCATACCATATATAATTTGGGGGGACTCATTCATGGGATAAAATATATAGGAGCTGCATCTGTCCATTAGTACATGGGGCAGTTCTGGGGTAAATTTTCTATTTCCCCATCCATAAATCTAGGTTGTGCTTGATAATGGACAGGGATAAACTGTATTTTAATTAGATGGGGAGTCTGTTTCATAACAGCAGTATACTCTGCAAAATGTACCTGTCCCTTCAAACCATTCTGTTGATGTTGCAGAAGAGGTTTAGATCCCTAGACCAAGTATTTCTGATGTCATTTGACTTGATATGCAGTAAGTCTGTCAGTAATGTGTCAGAGGATGCTTTGTATGCCAGACACAAGTTACCTTTTAGCAGTCTGTAGGATACTGAGTACAGTGACAGGACTTTGAGTTGGTCCATGTAGGATATGTTGTTTAGGCCTTTATGTATGCCCTCTGAGTCCAGTCATGTTTTTTTTTTCTTTTCTATCTATAGTTTATGTCTTTGTTAAAATTATTAATCTTTGTTTGGCATTCTCTGTATTACTCACTTTAGGATGATTTTAAAGATCTCTGTAAATTAACTTTCTCCTATGGCAAATCTTTGATATCTTCTCAAAGCAGTTTATTTTGTGAATGTAGTTATACTTCATGATGTCTTTGTGCAAGTCTAACTGGTGATATTTGACGTAAAATCAAGATGAATGAATAATTTTGCTCTGTTTGGCTTTATAGGAATGTTGCTATGTTTGACATAATATGCTTGTTTTTTATTTGTATCGCTTTATCTGCTGGTTTCACACACAGCTCATTGGGTTGTTCAGGCTTGGTTGGAGTTAACTTGGGTAATATCCTAGGTGTAGAACTTGTTAACTTTAGTTGTGATATATTTATAGGTTCATAGGTGTTTACTAGGCTAACAACCTTTTTAACCGTAGCCATGCATCCGAAATCTGACACGTTCTGACACCCTTGATAAGTGTAAGCAGGGGTTTGGGAGACGAACCATTTACAGGTTACTTGTGTCCATTAGAGACATAGGTGCCAAACCAGGGATGAATTTCTGGTTTCCCATCCAATTGTCCGAGTTGCATTTGAATTGGGTTACGGAGGAACTCTGCTTCACGTGGATGGGGAGCCTGTTCCATAGATGCGATAATCTCTGGGATACATACCTATCTTTCCAGTAGGACTGATTTATATCACAGGCAATGTTTACTTTAGAACAGGTAATTCTGGTGATGTTTGTTTTGTGGATATGCAGGAGGCCCATCAGAGTGGGGTCTGACAATGCCTTGTATGCCAGGCATAGATCTCCCTTCAAAAGCCCGTAGGAGACAGAATACAAGGATAGGGCCTTGAGGCAGTCTGCATAAGACATTTTACTTATGCCCTGTATTCTGTTAGTGAGGTACCTCTGTGGATGTTCCAGTTGTTGGATATGCCTAGTTAGGTGCATAACAAAGGGGGCATTGTACTCAATGATAGGTCTGATGAATGCCGAATACAGTGGAACAATAACTTCCTTGGATTTAGATGCCATACCTTTGTTTATAAGTTGCGCAATATAGAATGATTTCCTCAAGACTGTAGACACATGATGGTCAAAGGTTGGATTACTATCTGTGTGTGTCCCTAAGCCTCTGACTACTGGGTCAACTTTAAGGGGTGTGTTGTTAATATGATAGTAACCAGGAATGGATGACTTCCCAAAGGTTACTATTGAGCATTTCTTGGCATTTAGTTTTAGTCCATGGCTCTGACACCAGTTGTTTGCCTGTGTCAATCCCTCCAGGAGAACATTTGTGTCAGTGTGAGATTCATTGATAGCTTCTAATTTGCAGTCATCTGCAAATTTAGTCAGCCAGAGACAACTGACATTGGCCTTGACTTTTGAAAAGTAAATGCCAAAAAGGAGTGGTCCAAGAACTGATCCCCAAGGGACTCCACTTGTGACTGGCCTTTTTTTAGAGGTGAACTCACCAGTTCTAACTTCCTGGTTCCTGTCTGTGAAGCAGTTGGCAATCACCTGGGTGACATACAGGTTTGTACCTAACCTCTTGAGTTTGTCAACAATGCCCAAGTGGGGTATTGCGTCAAATGCTTTACTGAAAGAATAATAGTATACACTGTCTTTTCAAAACTGTTGCTAGCATGATTATTAGCTTGAATAAAAAAGCTGCAAAAATGATGTGAAATATAAAGGGCTAATTTAGGAATAGTATAAAATGCAGAAAAAAGTAAGTGTGCTGGCAAGAATATATAGCTTAATTAAATATTGGCATCCATGTAAAGGAATATATTATTGAGAAACAAAGTCTGTAAAAAAATAACTGCGTAGATGGCAGCTGGAAGGACCTCAACAAAGTAAAGAAATGTAACATCAAGCAAGATAAAGTTGGAACATCAGGTTTCAGATAGTGCTGGAACACCACATTTCAGATAATGCAAGACTGAGTTTCCTTGGACCACCGAACTTAAAAGAATCAAGGACAAATCATAAATTAGAAGAACAAAGAAAAGTGTTATACAAAGGAAGCTTGTAATACATCAGACTGAGAAAAAATATCAAACTTTTTGGTATAAATATGAGTGTGTATAAACAAGCTTGAGAATTTGCCATAGAGAGCTGACAGCATCTGTGTTGCATGCTTGTAGATCTGAAAGGAAAATGTAATAGTAAAGTTGTATTAACTGAAGCAGTTGTCTCAGTGTATTTATTGTACTTAGTACAATACAGTAATAAGACTAGTTGGTATGCATGCATGTAAATGCAAGTAACAGCAAGAAACCAACAGAACACGTGGCATATAATTCTTCAATAGCGAGCCACAGTTGACGGATCAAATGGTTTCTTTTTGTGACCACTACAGCTACTTTTTCATTTTATTCAGTTAGTAGAGCCAGTTGTAGTGCAAACGTTTGCCTACTTCTTATGCACAGTATCCAGTAGCAAAACAGTGCATCTCTGCAAGTTCCACAGGTCCTGTACATTCACACAGCTGAATCTGCCAACTGTGTTTGACCACCTTTTGGGAGAATCAACGAGGAACTTTCCATACTTTCTCGATGGAAGACTTGGCCACCTTCCACATAGAAACTGGTAATTTTCTTTTTGTTTCTCATTCTACAGCATGGATTCCATAAAACACAAAAGTGTACAGTGTAAAACAACCTTTCAGGTTGACAGTAATAATAGTCCAGCACATATATGGTCAGCATTTAAAGATTGGTATAAACATAACTGTAGCACATGTAGTAATTTAATAGGTAAAGTTGATGTCAATGCTTTATGTAAATGCATTATGTTTGACTGGTATCTTAAACAGCAACATCATTGGTATGACAGTAAACATTTATTGTGCAACAGTGCAAGTCATATGAAACTGCTTTCTGTGTGCAATGTCATAAAAGTAATGGTAAACAACCACATTCATTATGTCCTGTCACCACATGTAAAATGTTAATTTCAGAGTTACAGTATCAGTCATGTCAGTTATTTAGAAAATCTTCTGTACATCTTGCTAGACAAAAGTGGCATAAAACCAATGGTTAAGCATACATAGCATACACTTTCATTCAGTTAAAGCAAGGGACTTAAATAGTGATTTTAAAACCATTTCAAATAACAAAACAGTTCTAGGGCATAGAAATCAAAAATCAAATGAGAGTAGTTAAATGCAGAAAATACATGACATCACAAGACTGACATGCATGTATTTTCTTTTCATCTAAAGTGCAGCAAAAGGCAAATGACAGCAAATGTAAATCATGTACATATATTTGTTTTAAGCATGTGTTCGTTAAGCCAATAATTTTGTTTCTTACACTATTTTGTAATTGTATAATAGCATAAAAAATAGCAAAGACTCAAGCAAAAACAGTATTCAAAAACAATATTATGCATAGTTGGGCAAGTTAATGTTTATTGCAACTGCATTCTAATATCAAGTTGCAAGTATATTAATGAATGACTGAAGGTGCGAGTAAGTGCTAAAGGAGTTGAGGGTTAAGCTTCTGGAATGCGCAGAAAAAAAATGTGAGCTCACATCTTTCCAGGCTGGAATGGGTAGTTACAGGGAATGTTGCATAACATAAAATGTTACTGGTACTGAAATTTATAAGGTCAAGGAAAGAATACTGGTCACCAGGCCAAATGGCTTAAGTTTTTCTAAAAACATTACTGTTACTAAAACATTGTCAAGTATTCATGTGCAGCATTAAGCAAAAAGCACAAAAGTCTACAAAAATCCTGTTTGGTAATTGTAATAAGATGTCACAATTGTGCATACATGGCATTAATAATCTGTTTGCAAGTAAATACTACACCGAGTACAGTCAGTACATGAGCTATAATATGCAGTTAAAATAAATTATGCAGGTCCCTTTACAAAAAGGGAGGGTACAAATAGCTACTAGTAACAGCAAACGTCTTTTCAAAATTGGTAAAACAATTCCTACTACAACTTTGACAGTATAGGCAACAGCAAACGCTTTATAAAAATATTTTCTGTATTTAAAAATGGCGAAAAAATGAGCAAATGTGTAAGACCAAAATGTCACAGTCTAGGTAACAGCCAAAAGACAGGCATACATTTAATTCTCACAGCATGAAACAAATAAACCGTACTGCAATAAAATGAAGTATACTACAGGGGGAAGGGCATGCTTTCAATTTTACACTAACCATGTAAACAATGCTTTTATTTGAGTACCTTTTGCAGTACTAAGTGTGAATACCAAAAATACATTTTAAAGTTTCAAGTAATATAATTAGCAGGCTTCAGTTTAATGCTAAAACTGGACTGAGAGTACATTACAGTCATGTATGTACAAATGCAAAAACAATCTGTACATGCAAGTATATTCTGTACAGTATATAGTAAATGGTTTATCTATGTAAATAGAGTAACAAGTCAAAGCTTGACATTTGTGACGTTTTTTTTTTTTTTTTTTTTTTTCAAAAAAATAAGACTGCAATGCCTTTACAATAAAATCCTCTTGCATTGTCAATAAATTACTGTATAGGACATCACTGTATAGAGTCATATTCAGATTCATCCAGTTCTAATAGTAATGGTTGTCATCATTGTATTGACAATATAAAACTGTGTTAACTTGCTGTATTAAAAGAAAACTGAAGGTTTTTTTTCCCAATGTGTTTCTAGTTAATAGCAATATATATTGACTAAAAAGTACATACTAATGTAGACAGTTAAACAGAGGGACTGTATAGAATGATAAATATGTTTAAAAATGTATAAATGCATGTGCACATCTATTTGCTAGTTAGATGCAGATACACGTCTGTTACTGTAATATATGTAGCAATAATATAGTTGGTTAAATACATGTATTTCTGTTTGCTAGCATACATATATTCTGGTACAGCTTGAGACGAGCTGAATGTTCAGTGTCTGGAACATGCTTCAAGGACTATAGATAAAAATGCAGCTGCGAGACAAGGCACGCAGCATTCAACACAAACATCTGCATTTCATTTGCATCATTCTGAACATCAAAACAGAGAGAATTACAATATTTCATGAATAAAACTTAGGAAAATGCTACACAAAATAGAACACAAGACAATTTCAGTTGTAAAAAGCATACAGCATGTACCTTTGGGAGGATAACATTTAACACAAATATAACGGCATGGTTAGCTAAACAAGGTCAGGCATACATAAACACAGAGAAAAAAAAATCAAAGCCCGACATAAACATTTCAGTAAACAGCTCTGTCTCTACTAGATGCTGTACAGTACCTCAAACATGTAACCGTTCTGACAAGGGAAGACATCATGCAAAAATGTCAGTGTGTAGGCAATAACACAAGAATAAGAATAAACTCAACAGGGGAAAAAGGGTATGATTTTTACCAATACACAGTAATACAAGGAAAAGGACCATGGGTTTAAATGCTTACCATTTTGGGTAACAGGCCAGTACTTCATACAGATCAAATGGTAAAAATACCATCCGTTTGTATTATGATAGGACATCACCAAAAAAACAAAATTGCACTTCAGTATTACCTATCCCTATTCTATTCAACTCTAATCTCTGCCACTGCCTCAATTCCTCTCTCTAAAATTCCTTTGCCTAAATACATGTAGTGTATTAAATGAACATAAATGTATTGTTTTTGCTAATATCTTATAAGTGATTGACTCATCTCATATATTTCAAGATATGTAAAATCCTGCCTTGCTGTATATTGAATGTTAAACTGTTGTTCTCATATGCTGTACTAATACATTGAATATTGTATATTGTCTTTCTGTCTGGAGATTTTCTCCTCGGGCCTCCATTGAAAACGGGCTACCTTAGCCCAGTGGACTTTCCCGGTTAACAAACTGAAATAAATAAATAAAATAATGAAGATAAAAATTGCAGATTTAAAAGAGCTTGGTATGAAAATTAGTAGTACAAAATATCGCACAGACTGTACATTTACAAGCACAAGGGAATCCTACTATTTAGTAAGTCATTACAAGTATCATTCATAGATTAGTACTAATGTATCTAAATTTGTAAATTAAATAAAACGTTGTGTAAATGGACAATATTGCCTTCAAATTTCAAAATGTTTGTTAAAGTGGCACCACAGTTTATATGTGTGGTTTCAAATAATCCAGTATTAATAGTACAGAAGCTGACACTGCCCTTAATTGGTGGGACATATTCAGAGAATGGTCATCATCTGGGACCAAATTGATAAATTGGTTAATACATCCTGTGTTAGTAGTTTTAGGGGTCATAATAATGATGACAGCTTGAAATTGTTTTAGGTTACAAAGTTGCAATAACTCAACAAGTCATGGTAAATACTGTAAATAGCAATGCTGATGAAACAAATGCAGTATTTTCTTTAACTGAAGTTTAGTTTTAAGTGAAGTTTAGAAGTTTTTTTATTTATTTAATTTATTTATTTATTCTGGAGCATTTCTCCCCAGGCCTCCGCTGAAAACAGGATCTGTGGAACCTAGTCGGACATTCCCGGTCAACAAATGTTAAATAAAAAAAAATAAATAAATAAATAGTCCGTTCCTTCAAAAAATATATAATAATGGGGAACTGAAAGAATAATAGTATACACTGTCTTTTCAAAACTGTTGCTAGCATGATTATTAGCTTGAATAAAAAAGCTGCAAAAAATTATATGAAATATAAAGGGTTAATTTAGGAATAGTATAAAATGCAGAAAAATAGTAAGTGTGCTGGCAAGCATATATAGCTTAATTAGATATTGGCATCCATGTAAAGAAGCATGTTATTGAGAAACAAAGTCTGTAAAAATAACTGCGCAGATGGCAGCTGGAAGCACATCAACGAAGTAAAGAGATGTAACAGCAAACAAGATAAAGTTAGAAAATCAAGTTTCTGTTCATGCTGGAACACCCTTCAGATAATGCAAGACTGAGTTTCCTTGGACCACCGAACTTGAAAAAGAATCCAGGACAAATCATAAATTAGAAGAACAAAGAAAAGTGTTCTACAAACAAAGATTGTAATACATCAGACTGAGAAAAAATATCAGACTTTTTGGTATAAATATGAGTGTGTATAAACAAGCTTTAGGAATTTGCCATAGAGAGCTGACAGCATCTGTGTTGCATGCTTGTAAATCTGAAAGGAAAATGTAATCGTAAAGTCGTATTAACTGAAGCAGTTGTCTCAGTGTATTTATTGTACTTAGTACAATACAGTAATAAGACTAGTTGGTCACAATAAATTAAATATACTGTGGTATGCATGCATGTAAATGCAAGTAACATCAAGAAACCAACAGAAGGCAGTATATCATTCTTCATTTACATATAAGACTAGTGAGACTTTTTGGTGTGTAGTTTCCAGGGTCTGTAGATGGCCCGCCTTTGTGCAGAGGGATGACTGTTGCCTTTCTCCATTCATGAGGTATGAAACCTGTTTGGAGGCTACAGTTAAATAGTAATTCCAGAGGCCCTGATAGGTCAGGTCATGTTTCATGCTATTTATAAGGCATCCTGGGATATCGTAAGTGCTGATTACCAGACAATTTTGTTGAAAGTAGACAGCAAATCAGTCAAAAATAGAAACCAATAAGTGAAGTGGATCAAGCCACCACCTCTTTGCAGGGGTTTTGCCCTCTTCATCCCTTTACTGAATATCATCTAAGGATGCATGACCTTGAGAAAAGTAGCCTATATTTGGCAAAACAGCCAGTTAATTAAGGCAGACAAAAATAAACAGTTAACTTAGCTTTTTCATTTTTTTCAGCTGTTCTGCCTATGTTTATCCTTTATTTTAAATGATATGCAGTATGGAATTCTCCTGAATTGTGTTGCCGCTGGTTTTGCCCTATGATCAGTATGTAGCTTCAGTGGATAATTCCTTAGTTTGTCTGTATCTTCATGTAGGAGTTTATATTCAGGTAGTAAGTATCATTCTGTCTTCCACTGTCTTTAACATCTTTATGATGTTAACTTCTTTCAATGTTAGATAATTTAGCAGATGTAACACATTACCTTCGGAATTTTACCTTTGTGGTTTGTTGAGGTCCATTTATTTCAGTTTAAGAATATCCACTCTTTTTTTGAAATTTTATGCAAAACTTCTGCTTGTATAGCTTTCAGACATGGCTTAACTTTTTCACTGACCAAAAATACATTTGCAGTACTTTGGCTGAGGAATATCATGAATCAACAATTTTGTTTTTCCATTCATTAGTAATCCAGTCATTTCTGATTTAACCGTATCTTCTCTCTAGGTTTGTTCATGCACACATCAGATACGTATCTTCTGCTTTAGGTCACAGCTTTCATCTTGGTCTTTTTCATTAACTACTGGATACACCGTCTACTTTCTGAGGTTTCTGTTGTTCCTGTCTGCATAATACACCTGCTGTGCTTTCCCCATCCTTGCATTCATCTATGCAGTGTTTCTATTTCTAACATATCTTGTCTGTTGCTGTGCATATTCCGTTATGAGTGTAGCGACTTCCATCATGTCCTGGCATTGATTTTTTTTCATACCCAATACTATTTATTTGTGTTTTGAATTGCTGTGTGTTCTTGTCTGCATTTTTTAAAATCTTGTTAATTTGACTGGAATTGTAGTTTTCTGTTTTCATCTTCTTTGCTTCTGATTTGAATTTCTAACAGTTTATGTGGGCAAAGCATATTCCAGCCATCATGTCTTGGTTCAAAAACGTTTTCTCTATATACATTTTGTGAAGTACTATTTTATTGTTAAGATTTATCTTTGAAATTACAGCTCTTCATTTGTTATTTTGTCTGTTTTCTAAATGTACTCATTCGTACATTTCTTTTGTGCTCAAAATATTTCCTTACTTGTTCTGCATATCTACATACCTATGTGCACTTGCTGCTAAATTTCTTGTATTTGCAAACTATCTTGCCATGAGTGACTGACAAATAAATGCACAAAGCTGTAGAAAGGTGGAAGATGAGCAATTCAGATCATGATATGAAACAAGTGAGGGTCATGACAGATAGACGCAGGAAGCTTATAGACAGAGGATTACTTAAGCCTGCCTTTCAAGAGGCTTTGGACAAGTCGGATCAGGCTTCTAAATCCTCGAAGGGGTCGAAGATGTCGGAGCCCATGTCATCGGCTCCGAGTTCATCTTCTAGGGTTCGTTTGCCAGTTCCACAGACCTCGGGGCTGAGTGTCGAACGTTTATCTTTCACTGAGCCCCAGATCTTGGAACCGGTGTCAGAGCTGCCACCACCGTCCATTCTTTGGTCGGTGCCATCTTCGGCTCCTTCGACCCGTTCTTCCAGACCATTATCTGAGACAGATGTGGATCGTGTCATGCAGAAACTCATGGAAAACACGGCCCTTTCCAAGTTGATTGCAGTTTCCTCCCAGTTGGTGTCAAAACTAGAAGGCCTCCCCATATCTCCAACGGGTCCTCCTTCGAGACCCATCCAGATCTCAGAGCCGGGAGAGGATGACCTGATGATAGTGGAGCCCTCGGTGCCGAAACCATCCATTGCACGATCAACACCATTGACTTCGACTCCTTCAGAACCGGTAGGGGAGTCTCGGAGCCGACGGTCTCTCCTCGGTTCTGGGACCGAGAGTCGTACCGACCTGTCGGTGCCGACTCTCCCTCTCTGGGCCTCGGCGCAGACTGGCTCGGCTCCATCCTCGGGGTTGGAGCCCACGGCCCCTGGGTCTGGGATGCTCCCGTGTTCATCGGAACCGGGGGAGTCCTTGGCCCAGGGTTCGGGGGCTTTTGACCTTATGAGGAAAGTATTGTCTGCACAGACAACCACTTCATCAGGGGCGTCTTCTCCTTCCCCAAAAGGGCCGCTTTCTGTTTCTGCTCCCACGACCCATCCAAAGTGTAGAGCCCCATTGCCTCAGCCACCCCCAGAGGGTTCCCCCTGTTCCTTGGAGGCCTCACCAGAAGCCCCCTCTGATGAGGTCCCAAGGAAACGGTTGTGCAAGAGGAGGCACATAGATTCCCCACAGGAATCTCTAACGTCTGACACTGACTTGGATGAGGCAGAGGGGTCCCCCAAGTCACCCTCTGAGGATGTGTCATTTGCAGACATCCTGGAGATCTTGAAACAGAGGGGTGATTGGCAATCCCTAGCCCCCACTGAGGATGAGTCGGTGCTGCTGAAGGCTTTTGGGGCTCAACCTTCTACCTCCTGGGTGACTCCGCCCTTCGATGAATTAATGGAATTGATTGCACGAAGGACGTGGGAGGCACCTGACACAGTGGAACCAGTCCCTAGAAAACCTAACCGCCCCCCAGGATAAAACTTATCAAACCAAGGGAGTTCCGGTCGATGCTATGGTGGTGGCGGCAGCCACGAAAAAGGAGATGTCTTGAGTCTTCCTCATCTGTTCATCCTCCTAATAAGGACTCTAGGACTATGGACAGATATGGGAAGCGCGTTTTTAGTTCAGCGACTTTTTCCATGTGTTCGCTAAACTATTTGACTCATTTCACACGTCTGCAGAGGGATCTCATCAAGGAGCTGACAGATACCCTCCAGGGTAACACAGATGCTGCTGTTTCAGATAAGGTAACAGCACAACTTAACACCCTTACCTCCATAGTAAACTCATCCATGAGGTTCATCTCGTATGCAGCCGAAGGATCGAGTAGAGCTGCAGCTTCAGCGATTGCTCTTCGAAGACAATCCTGGATGTGGCTGTGCTCCTTTGCGGAAGCCTTCAAATCTTCCTTTGCCAATGCCCCTTTTGATGGTACCATACTCTTCGGGCCCAAGGTTAAGGAGACTCTGACTCGGTGTGAGCAAGAGGGAAAGACCCTGTCTGCTGTCGGGGTCCGTTTTTCCGCTCCTACTAGACCGTACCCCAAAGGGCAACGAGGCAGGAAAATGTGGTTCCGTAAGAATCGGGGATCTTTCCAAGCCACACAGAGTGATACCCCCTCCAGAGGCAGGGGGGGGGTAAAAATGGAAGACGCCGCCCCGGCGGCAGAAGGGGTCCGCATAACCAAGGTGACAGGGATTCCGTCCCTGGGAAGCTTTTCCAGCACTCCTGAAGGGAGGCCCGGCTGTCCTGCTCTGGAGGCAGTCGGGGATCGCTTGGCTTTATACCCTCTGGCCTGGCTAAATATTACTTCGGATTCCTGGGTAAAAAGCATTATAACCAGAGGATACAAAATCCCCTTCACATCAACTCCACCTCTACAAAGAAGGTTTGCAGATGTGCCACCCCGTCTGCGAAGCCCAGCAGATGTAGAAATTTCAAAGCTGCTCAAAAACAGAGTCATCCAACCAGTCCTGGTGGACCAAAGAGGATCCGGAACTTACTCAAGGTTCTTTTTAGTTCCAAAAAAGACAGGGGACTGGAGACCGATCTTAGATCTCAGCAATCTCAACACCTTCGTGAAGAAGGAAAAGTCACGCTTCAATTGATACTTCCATTCTTACAGAAGGACGATTGGATGTGCTCTATAGATCTCAAAGACGCATACTACCACATCAAAATGGCCAGACCGTCCAGAGATCACCTGCGCTTCCGGCTGGGAGCCAGTCACTTTCAGTTTCGAGCTCTGCCCTTTGGACTTGCCTCAGCCCCCAGGGTATTCACCAAATGCATGGCAGTAGTTGTGTCTCACTTGAGACGACAAGGATTCCAGGTGTTTCCCTATCTGGACGACTGGCTCCTCACCGCCACCACCGAGCATCGCCTCTTGCAAGCCAGAGACTACACAGTCGACCTTTGTTCCCACCTAGGCATTTCGATAAACTTCGAAAAGTCTTGCTTATCGCCCTCACAGCGTATTTCATTCATCGGAGCAGACCTAGATACACGATTAACACTGCTAAAGCTCCCTCCAATAAGGGCATCAACACTCAAACAGCAGGTTCTTCTTCTACTAGAGAGCAAGAAAGCCCCAGCCAAACTGGTGTTGAAAGTTTTGGGACTAATGGCAGCGTCACTAATCGTAGTTCCTATGGGAAGATTACACATGAGTATCCTACAATGGCTGTTCTTCGCGCAGTGATCATTCCAACACTTACCCCTAGCACACAAGATTCTGATAACAGACTCTTGCAGACGGGACCTCTCATGGTGGGTGTACAATCAGAACCTCACTATGGGTCGTCTGTTTGTTCTACCGAGTCTAACGGCCACAATAACCACAGACGCTTCCCTGATAGGGTGGGGGGCCTTTTTCAGGGAAGAACAGTCCAAGGGGAATGGTCCAACATGGAGTACACTCTACACATAAATGTTCTGGAGCTGAGGGCGGTGTTCCTTGCATTGCAACACTTCCAAGCCCTCTTACCTGTAGGAACAGTAGCAGTTCAGACGGACAACATGTCTGTGGTCTGGTACATAAACAAGCAAGGGGAAACCAGGTCTTACCTGTTATGCAGAGAGGCCATGAGAATTTGGCAATGGGCAGAGTCCACGGGTCACTTTCTGATAGCAACGCACATCCCGGGGTCATCCAACGTCATTGTGGACAGGTTGAGCAGAGCCATCCTGTTACCTGACGAGTGGTCCCTCAATCCACAGATGGCGGAAAAGATCTTCCGCAAATGGGGCCAGCCTTGCTGCAATCTATTTGCTTCCCCGTTGAATGCAAAATGCAGACGCTACTTTGCCCTTCTACCCCCTCCGGGGGATGTCCCCAGGGACGCACTGATACAAGATTGGCCCCCGGGTCTCCTATATGCATTTCCACCTACTCCCTTGATTCCCAGATTTCTACAGAAAGCCAGGAACCTGGAAAGGACAATAATACTCATAGCCCCATTCTGGCCTCGGCAGATATGGTTCCCCTTTCTTCGAGCCCATCAAACAGAGGAACCGTGGATTCTGGACCCAGTACCAGATCTACTGACCCATTCGTCGGGAGTTCCTCACCTGTCTCTACAGTCCCTCAAACTAGCAGCTTGGCTGCTCCGCTTCCCTGCCTAGCCAGGTCTGATCTACTTTCCCTGGCAGTTCAACACATTCTGGTTGCTTCTCATAAAGCTTCCACTACAAAACTCTACAGGAGTAAGTGGAAACGCTTTGTGTACTGGGCGTCTAGCCAACACTTAGACCCCCTGGTAGCTCCTCTACATAAAGTTTTGGAATTCTTATCTATCCTCTCCACACTAAGAGTACAGTTGGCAGCCATATCGAACTTCCATATTGGTGAGGAGAGTTCTCCCATTATGTCTCACAGACTTTGTAAGGCCTTTATGAAAGGAACCTTCCATCTTAGACCGCCCGTCAGAAAACCTTTCTTTCCATGGAGCTTGAGTTTGTTACTGTCGCAACTCATGTTGCCACCCTTTGAACCTGCTTCGTCCTGCCTCTTAAAGTTCTTATCATGGAAGACACTGTTCCTCGTCGCTGTGACTTCAGCTCGAAGAGTGTCAGAGTTGCAAGCATTATCGGTCAGACCACCTTACTTGATATTCCATCCAGATAGAGTCTCTTTGCGTACAAATCCATCTTTCCTTCCAAAGGTATGTTCATTTACAAATATTAACCAATCTATAGAACTCCCTACCTTCTTCAAGAACCATACTAACAAATTGGAGTATACACAAGTTGGATGTTCACAGGCAATTAAGATTTTATTTGGATAGGACCAAAGCTTACAGGAAGACAGATCAGCTCTTCATCGCGTTTGCAGACAATAAAAAGGGCATGGCAATTACTAAATGTACATTATCTAAATGGCTTGCTGATTGTATAGCCTTTGTATACTCTAAATCAAATCAGTCCTTACCCACCAAACCTAAGGCCCATTCTACCAGATCCGTCTCCACTTCCTTGGCTCATGCAGCTCGCTTGCCTTTGGACACTATTGGTGCAGCAGCCACGTGGTCTAAGCCACATACTTTCATCACTCATTATAGAGTGGACAAAGTCTCCAAAGACAGGACATCTTTTGGTTCCACTGTGCTTAGGAACATTCTTCCATAAGTCACTCGGGGTGACAGAGCTAGGGACGCTACCCGTGTGTAAGAACAAACGGCGAGATTGAACACTCTCACATAAAGAAGTTATGTCCTTACCATAACGTTCCATGTGGAGTGTTCATCTCGCCTTTGTTCTTACATTCCCTCCCTTCCCCTCCCCATGTGTTTTGGAAGAACTGGTAGGATTAGATTCTGATAGACTTGTCTTAACCCCTTCTGGGGTATATGATCCCGTGTATCATGGGGTATATGTTTCTACCCTTAGTTATTGCTATGGTGAGAGAGTGTCTCTGAATGTCTGAGAGAGTGTATAGTTCTTGCACCGGAGGTGTTGCAGTTTTGGTCTGGTTTGTTTGCAAACTAGATCTGAGTAATGGCAGGGAGGATTGTGGGATATGGGCTGGTCTCGAGCTTCTCTGAGATTCAGAGCTTTGCGATGCGGCTGACTCGGAGCCGAGGATCGGCTCCGAACCCGTGTGTAAGAACAAAGACGAGATGAACACTCCACATGGAACGTTATGGTAAGGACATAACTTCTTTTTTTAGGTGCTTTCTAGTTTGTGTTTGGTGGAAGATTTGAGGTTTGGGAATATTGCTGATGCATATAGGAGGGTAGGAAGGAGAGGGGAGGTGGCAGCTTTGCTTTTTTTACTATGATCACTTAGCAGGTGCTTTGCTTTGTAAAGACAGCCTAGTTTGCAGTGTGTCTTTTTGACTGCAGTATCAGTGTACAGATCAAATTTTAACTTATAAATGATGACTCGTAGTAATATTGTGTTTGTAATATTTTTAATTTTTGTGTTTAAGAAGATAATATTGAGGTCAGTGCTGTTTTGATTTATGTTTTAGGAAGGAATAGGATTGTTTTTGTTAAAGATTTAAGAGCAACTGAGATTTATTTAGCCATTTTTCTATAGAGGTGAAAGTTTCTTGTATGATGGTTTCTAAGGTAGGAAGATTTGGGGATGAGCAAACTAAAGTTGAGTTGTCAGCATATTGTGTTATGGTGGTGAGGTTTGTTTCCTTGTACAGGTCATTAATGAAGGTATTCAAAAGCGCTGCCCCATTGGAGCCTTGGGAAACTCCTGTAGTGATTGGAAGGAAGATGGAGTGGGAGTCATTCCATTTTACAGACTGGGTGCATTTGTTTAGGTAGCTGGTGAACCAGCTAGTTGAGAGAATTATGAGGTCCATAAGATTTAGTGTTTGGAGGAGTACTTGATGTGAAACAATGTAGAAGGCTTTTGACAAGTCTAAAAAAATGGTGGAGACAAACTTTACCTAGACTTTTATATGTTGATTAATGGTATCTAGGAAATGTAGCAGGGAAGTTTTGGTGCTGTGGTGGGGTTGAAAGGCATGCTGGGTAGGAAAATAATTGGTTATCAAGTAGAAAGGCTTGGAGTTACTGATGTATGCAGGCTTCAGTTTGGAGAGGGAAGGGAAGGATTGTTATAGGGAGATAGTTCGACAGTTTTGTGGGTGTGCCACTTTTGTGTAATGGGATTATGAAGGAAGCTTTCCATAGGGCTGGGATGTACTTCTGTATAATGGACCTATTAATTAGAATAGATACAAGGTAGCGAATGCCGTCAGTGGCTATACTATGCCATTTGGATGGCAGGTTGTCAGGAGCTAGTGTTGTGAGTTTCAGTTTTTTAATGTGTTTTATGATTGTATTTGTCTGGATGATTGTTCAATTGAGTTGGGATGTGGAGCTGTGGTCTGGGGGGGGGGGGTTATGTTGGGTGGGTAAACGTTAGTGTAGTACTGGATATAAAGTGTTTATTGAATTTGTCTTCAGTGTCCCAGCTGGTTTCACATGGGAAAGGATTTGGGGGTGGGTTTTCTTCCTGGTTTTAAGAGTTTGTTTAAATAGTTTTTTTTGTAAATGTGGTCTGGTTTGTGTAGAAATTCATTTTATCTTAATGAATTTGTGCCTTTGTATAGTTTCTAAGACACCAATATGTATCTAGGATTGGGTCCTAGTTTTGTAATTGTTTCTAGGCACTGCCAATGTCTGGAGTTTGTTTACTTCGGGTTAACCATGGGGAAGAATTCATGTTCACTCTTTTATGTCTCAGTAGGGCTTGTTGGTTTAGTATAGTTAAGAAAGAGTTCAAATAACAGCTTAATCTAAAGTCAGCTATTGAGCTGGTTCCTAGTCACATTGTTTAAGTGTGTCATTAAATATGGATTTATCAAAATTAGTTAAGTTTCTCACTGAGGTGAAGTATATGGGTTTGGGAAGCTTGTGGTCTCTGTTGAAGTAGGTCTGGTGATGATCACTGAGAGAGTCTGGTGCTGGCTAGTTTTTCAGGTTGGTTGAGAGTATGCAGTCTAATATGGCTATGTTTTTGGATACTTTGACAAATCAGGTTGGTTGTGGTTCGCTCTTGGATCAACTGAATGAAATGATAAGAGGTTAATATTATGGTGAGTAGAGTTAGAGGTCCAGTCTATGTTAAGGCTACCAAAGAGGATGGAGTCTTCATTGAAAGTAGATGATAAATAACTGTCTTTTTGGTAGTCTTGGCATTTTTTTTGGGGGGGGGGTTGTAGGCGGTTAGAATGATTATGAATTTCTGATTGTTTTGATTGAGTTTGGCAATTAGTGTTTCTTCATTGCTTTAGTACGGAATAGTTGGGAGGTGGGAATGGATTTGTAAAATGGCTTGAAAGATGATTGCTTTGCTCCAAGCTTATTTACCTATGCATTTTTTCCTTATTCATTCATTTATTTATTTATTTGACATTTGTTTACCGGGAAAGTCCGCCTGGGTCAAGTGTACCCGTTTTCAGTGGAGGGCCGGGGAGAAAAGCTCCATACATACATATTACTGTTTCTTTAATTTATGCAGTGGGTAGGTAGTTTAACTTCATATACAAATTATGCATTCAGACATCCATTTACAAACATATTATAATTTCTTTTCTTCATTAAACAGAGAATAGATAGTTTGTCTTCTTGTATAGAGTAATACATATTATTATTCAGTTAGTCTTGTAATTTGACACTAGGATATGTTGTCGAGCAGCCATTACATTATAATAGAAGAAGCAAAAACATTGTGTTGAGCTGAGAGAAGAGTGTAGGGAGGCGTTTAGCTGAAAGGTCAGCTGTAAGGATAGATAGAGGGATAAAGAGAGAAAGTGTAAGTAAGCTAGGTTGGGGTTGAAGGGAGGTATATGAGATGTGAGGAAGAATTATTAAGAGCTACTAGGAACAAGATGAATAAGGAAGGTGAGTTAGAGGGAATATAGATTTTTGGGGTAGGTTATATATATGAAGTAGAAGTAGGTAGAGACAATGGGTAAGAAGAGAGAAGTGAAGGGTTTTGGTGGTTGTATCGGCCAGGGTTAGAAATGTCAAGGTAATGTTAACCAGGAGGAGAGCAGGAGCGTATCAGCTATTATTTAAATGTTATTAAGGAGGATATGAAGGCAGCCGGGTTAGTAATTGTTCTCATGGTTAGGTGTAGAGAGTTCCACACTTTGGCTACTGAGTAAGAATATAAGCTTTGTCCCGATACTTTTGAAGTATTAAAAACAGCTAGGAGATGTCCTTCATGGATGCATCTGCAGTCATAACAAGTGGGTTGTCCTGTCGTCAGGCAGCCCTTCAGTCGGCCGGATTCCAAAGTCCGGGTCCGGCTTCGGCTGATGTCGCACTCCACCCGACGTCATCTCTGTTGGTCTTCGGGTATAAAGGCATCAGCCGACGCCATTTTCCCCAGTCTTTCTTGCCGCGTGGCGCCCGAAGCAGAAGCTGTTCGCAAGTGCCGGTCGGTCGGATCCAGAGATTACTTCTACTGAATACTACTTCGAAGACTTCTAAAGCTAAGTACCCCGTTGGGGACTCTTTCTTGCCTCAGCCGATGTCAGAAAAAGTTAACAATTGTTTAAACTGTGGGAAACAAATACCTCATAAAGATTTCCACTCTTACTGTCTGCCTTGCTTAGGCCCAGCCCACGACGTAGCAGCCTGTTCGGCCTGTGCTTCTTTCAACCGAGCGCTTAGGCGTCGGTCGGAGTTTGCAGAACAGTTTTGGTTCTGATTTTGCGTACATTATGCCGCCGGATCCTCCGACTACCCAATCTAGCAAAAACGCAAAGAAAAAGACCAACACTCGCGGTCCGCGGTTTCGGCCGAAACCATGGTCAAGCAAACATGAGTGTCTCGGTTTCGGCCGAAACCGAGAAAACTGAACAAAGTACAGCTGAACCTATTCCTACAACTGAGGCCCCTGCTACAACTCTTGAAATGACCTCAGAAATTTTACCCACTACGGTGGTTGACTTATCAGACACCATCCCCTTGGATGTTTCTACCCCAGCACGTGGTGCTGCTAGGCCTCCAGCAGCCATGTCCATTAAGGCCTTCGCCAGGGCTAAAGCAGCCAAGACTACTAAAACAGTGCCTGTTAAACCACCCACATCCAGGCCCTCTTCTAGTTCTCAAATGCTTACTTTGGCAGAAGATTTAATTTCTTTAATTAGAGGATCTCAATCTCACCCAGACAGGGCCTCTCAGCCCCAGAGAAGAGACCTAGGGCAGAGCCCCGAGCCAGTGTCCTCTGATGATTCTGCTGATGAATCAGACATAACTGACCAGCCAGAGGCTCCCTTCTCCAATTTTGAAGATTCTGATGCTGAAGAATCCATCCCAGCTGCTTCCCCACCAGAAGAATTCTCCTTTGGGGAAACCTTGCATGCCATGCGAGAACAGTTCCAATGGCAGCAACAGGATTTTTCAGACTCCAGAAAAGACTTAGGACTTTTCTGCACCTCCCACAGCACAGGCCCTTAGCTATACCCCCTGTTCTCTCTGTGGTGGATGATGCTTTCAATGATGTTTGCTCCGCTCCAGATTCTTTAGCCCCAGCCCCTGCCAAACCGGACAGATTTTACAGGGTGCCAGATACTCATCACCACCTTTACAAGGCTCCACTTGCAGACCCAGAAACTATATCCCAGGGCCCCAAGGCAGTAGCAGCGACCATAGCTAAAAACCCTATTCCTTCTGAAAGGGAAGCAAGGTCATTAGACAGATGGGGTAAAAAGGTCTACACTTCAGCTACTCTCTCAGCTAGAGCTTTAAACTGTCAGTTTCACATGATACAATACCAAGAGTTTATGCTGGATCAGTTAACTAAAAACTAACCACTGATGAATCTCTTGATAAGAAATATGTATTAGAGATGGTAAATAACATACAACAGGTTAGCAACCATTCCTTAAAATGTGGCTATGATGCACTGGAGGCTTCATTTAGATCAGCCATGACAGGCACAGTGATAAGAAGGCATGCATGGCTAAAGGAACAAGCTTTACGGATCATGTTAAAGCTAAGTTGCTAGATGCTCCTATGGACAAGACAAGTTTGTTTGGTACATCTGCCCAGCAGGTTATGAAGAAAATGGAAGAAAAGGCAAAATCTGTTCAAACTGTTAAAGATTTCTTGCAGGTTCAACCCCAAGGTTTAGCAGGAACTGGCCTGCCAAAATTGGTCCTTTCCTGACTCCACAAAATTTCAAAGGGGCAGGAATAGACGTTCCAGAGGCAGAAACCAATCCAGAGGAGGTGCCTACAGAGGAAGACAGTGGCAAGGTAACAACAGAGGCACAGACACAGCCACTGCCACTACATCAACACAACCACAGTGACTTAACCTAAATCCGCCTACCAGGGAACAAATAGCAGCTCCTCTAGGCGGAAAGTTAACCTTATTTTCAAAGAACTGGCACTACATAACAAAGGACAAGTGGATTTTACAAACCATAGATCAAGGTTACCGGTTTCACTTCCACACTTTTCCAGTCAAAAGAGGAATGCCAAATCTACCTCCAAATCAAAAAACAGAGGCTCTACGCCAGATAATGGAGTTAGCAAACATGAGAGCTGTGGAAAGAGTGCCAACAGCAGAGCAAGGAAAGGGGTTCTTCTCCAGACTATTCCTAGTTCCAAGAAAGGAAAAAAGTTGGAGACCAATTCTCGACCTGTCCACCTTAAATACATACATCATTGTCCCAAAATTCAAAATGCTGACCTTACAGCAACTTCTTCCCATGCTGGGCAAGGAGTCTTGGCTGGTAACTCTAGATCTCAAGGAGGCATACCTGCACGTCCCCATTCAACCAATCTGCAGAAGATACCTCAGATTTCTTGCAGGATCAGAGCACTATCAATTCTCAGCATTGCCTTTTGGCTTATCTACTGCGCCCAGAGTATTCACAAAATGCCTGGCATCAGTAATCGCCCATTGCAGACTTCAGGGAATTCAAATTTACCCATACCTGGACGACTGCCTGCTACAAGGGGACAACAAAAGCAAGCTGACAACAGATTTACAAAGGGTCATTTACTTGCTACAAGCACTGGGATACACAGTCAATTTACAAAAGTCAAGGCTGATACCGTCCCAAACAAGGACATTCTTGGGCGCGGAATTGGACACAGTAAAACAAATGGCATTCCTGACTACAGAAAAACAAAAGAACTCCCTCTATACTTCTTGGCACTAACAAAACTGAACAAGTTAACAGCAAGAAAAGTACTGCAGGCCTTGGGCTTCATGGCATCATGCATAATCTTGGTTCCATTTGCCAGACTACATATGAGAAAACTACAGTGGTACCTAAAGAATTTGTGGTCCCAACACAGACACAGTCTAGAAACAGAAATCCCACTAATTCCATGCTTAAAACAGGAGTTCCTATGGTGGGCTCAGGCATGCCAGTCAAACCCAGGCCTACCCTTTCGCAGATGTCAAGCAAGCCAGACCATCACAACAGACGCTTCAGACCTAGGATGGGGGGCCCACATGCTGGACAACTGCGTGCAAGGATTGTGGACACAGGATCAACTTCAACTGCACATCAACCTAAAAGAAATGCTGGCAGTAAAACTGGCAATCCAAAAGTTCAAACCATTTCTCAAAGAGGGCCAGTTGATGATAAGGACGGACAACACCACAGTCATGTGGTACATCAACAAACAGGGAGGCACTCATTCATACCGCCTATGCAGAATGACCTTGGAGCTGTGGACCCTGGCACTCAGCTACAACATCCAGTTACAGGCAATATTTGTACCAGGGAAAGACAATACCCTAGCAGACATATTAAGCAGAACCACTTCGGATGCCCACGAATGGAAGCTTCACCCAGACATCTTCAAGACCATCTCAAAGAAATGGGGAATGCCACAGATAGACCTATTCGCATCACCTCTCAATCACCAGCTCAAAAAATTCTGCACAAGGACATTCCACCCATTAGCATGGAAAGTGGATTCACTCTCTTTCAACTGGAAAGGCCTAACAGCATATGCATTCCCGCCTCTTCCTTTGATACACAAGGTACTACTGAAAATCAAGGAAGAACGTCCAAGGATAATCCTGATAGCTCCAAACTGGCCAAGACAACACTGGTACCCACTACTGAGGAGCATGTCTCGGAACAATATGTGGACAATTCCCCTGTTGCCTTTGATGTTAACGCAGAACAACTACAGCATCATACATCCAAACCTAAAAACCTTGCAACTGACTGCATGGAACATCACATAACAGCAGCTATTCCAGAACTTTCCCAAAGAGTTAAAGACATTATTCTTGAAGCACGCAGACCTTCAACAAGAAGGAACTATGCTGGAAAATGGAAAAGGTTTGTCATCTGGAGTACGGA
Source organism: Protopterus annectens (assembly GCF_019279795.1). Lineage (NCBI taxonomy): Eukaryota > Metazoa > Chordata > Ceratodontiformes > Protopteridae > Protopterus > Protopterus annectens. The sequence continues at coordinate 1,268,268,471 of NC_056746.1, read as the reverse complement.
AAGAGGAAAAGATGTGTCAAACATAGATATGCCTAACATTCTGGAGTATCTGGCCGAACTTCTTCATTCAGGCCTGTCCTACTCCTCCATCAAGATACATGCATCAGCTATTTCAGCAAAATACAGCTTTGATACACCTGTTTTTTCGCACCCTTTGCTCAGGCAATTCCTCAGAGGAATCAAGAATGTAAAACCTCCAAGGAAACCACCATTACCAGCTTGGGATTTAAACTTTGTGCTAGAAAAGTTGACACTAGCACCCTTTGAACCAGCAGCAACAGCAGACCTACAACACCTGTCATGGAAAACTGCTTTCCTACTGGCAATTACTTCAGCAAGGAGGGTTTCAGAACTACAGGCCTTAATGGCAGTGCAACCCTTCCTAATCTTCCACCAAGATAGAGTGTCCATGAGGACTAATCCTACATTTATGCCTAAGGTGGTATCCAGAGTGTCTTTAAACCAGGCAATCCACCTACCTACCTTCTTTCCCAACCCACAAAACAGAGGGAAAGAATACTGCATACCTTGGATGTACATAGACAGCTACGCTACTACTTGGACAGAACAAAAATAGCAGAAAGACTGACCAACTTTTGTAGCCTATGCAACAGGAAGGGAAGGAAAAGCTATTTCCAAACAGACAATCTCCAAATGGATAGGAAATTGCATACGATTCTGTTACTCCTTCCATGGAAAACCAATTCCACAGAACATAAGACCTCATTCTACAAGGGCAACAGCCACTACCACAGCCTTCTTACGAGGAGTGGCAACCAAAGACATTATTGAGGTGGCTACTTGGACCTCCATGCATACATTTGCCAAGCATTATAATTTGCCTCTATATTCCAGATCCCGAGCAGGGTTTGCCACTGCTGTACTGCAAGGGATCCTAAACACACCATAATCTACTTTTATCCTCCTGCCCTAGTTGGCTATGCTATTCTACCCACTTGTTATGACTGCAGATGCATCCATGAAGGACATAGTACAGTTTTGTACCTACCATAAATGTAGATGTCCAAACTGGATAGCATCTGCAGTCAGGATTACCCTCCCTCCATCCCCTCTGTGGTACTCCTAGGGTGTTTACCCTTCTAATAGCTAGCTGTTGGGGGGGGGAGTCTTTTATGGTGTATTTGTTTGTGTATATGTACATACATGCTTATTGTTGTGTTTACCTCTATCTATTTGGAAACATTGGCATCTATCCAAATTTTAGCCTGCAAGAGGGCTACTGGCATCTGGGGCAAGAAACACTGAGGAAAATGGCGTCGGCTGATGCCTTTATACCCGAAGACCAACAGAGATGACGTCAGGTGGAGTGCGACATCAGCCGAAGCCGGACCCGGACTTTGGAATCCGGCCGACTGAAGGGCTGCCTGACGACAGGACAACCCACTTGTTATGACTGCAGATGCTATCCAGTTCGGACATCTACATTTATGGTAGGTACAAAACTGTACTTTTTTTGTCTTCAGACATCAAGGTTCTATTGAGGGCATATGGATTCACTATATGACTAAAGGCTGGACATGCTAAACATTTTATATATGATGTTGTGTAAGGTTAAGAGCTGGACATAATAGAGGTGGTTATAGAGTTGAAGCCATTATAGCATACGTATTGGTTTGCAGTGATGTGTACTGGTCTTTGTGTTTGTGTTAGTGGCAAACTTGGGCACTTTGTTGTAGCAACTTTTAGATCTGATGATGGACTGTAGGTTAGTGAGAATTGTTGTACCATTTAGTAGGAAGGGCAGAAGGTAGGATATGGTGAGGGTGACTTTGATCGATGTATTCAGGAAGTGTTTGCTCCTGTACAAGATGCCCAGTTTCTGGTGGCTTTTCTTAATGTTATGCTGGATATGGAGATCAAACGTAAGCCGATTGTCTCTAACTCCTAGTAGTTTAGTGTGGGGGACTATTTCAGTAAAAGTATTATCTGCAGAAAGGATCTTCAACTGATTTATGTCGTGAGAGTGTTATTTATTTATTTTTTTTGCATAAAGAGAAGGAGTTTATTTTTTTGGGGTTAAGAAAGAGTTGAGAGTTAGCCAGATTTGAATGGATATACAAGTTTGTTCTGTGATGAAGTACAGTTGAGGAAGTGTGGGAGAGGCACAGATGATAGCAGAGTCTCTGCTTATTGTACGAGTCTTCCTGGGGATGAGGAAGTGTACAGGTTGTTAGTAAAAATATTAAAGAGTAAGGGGCCAAGTATTGGACCCTGTGAGACTCCTATGGGGGTATGAAGAAAGACAGAGATGGTATATAACCATTTTACAGCTTGTTTTGGAGTAAGTAGCTGTGAGACCACTGTATAGAGGGAGGTGTTAGTCCTAGGTTGGAGAGCCTAGCAAGAACTATGGTGTGGGGAGGCTGTTTTGAAGGCTTTTGATAGGTCAAAAACTAATGCTGATAAAAAGTTACTAGAGTTTCTAGTCCTATTTACAGTGTTATTGAAGGATAGGAGGGCGGTGGAGGTGCTGTGGCCTGGATGGAAGCCGTGATGGGTAAGGGTAAGTAGGTTGTTATCTCGTAAAAATTGCACATGCTGCTGGTGAATGCATTTTTCCAATATTTTGGAGATGGGAGATGGGATGGACTATTGGTTGAAAGTTAGTTAGCTCAGTAGATCTTCCTCCTTTGTGGATAGGAACAATATGTGACATTTTCCAGATATTGGGAACTTTAGATTCAGAGATGGAACTGTTGATAAGAGTACAGATGGGGAATGGAATCGGCAGCTAATTTAAAGTACTATTATGGAAGGTTATATGCTGAAGCAGAGCAAGGTTTAAGTTTACCTAATAATTTTTTATGAGACTTGTAGGAATGGGTTGAAGAGAAAATTTGATTGAGTTATGGGAATAGGAAATTGGGGGGTTGTAGTGCTGCTGGTCAGGGGGTGAAGATGAGGCAGGATTGATGGCAGCTGTAGAAGAAGATGAGCTGGGGTTGGGAGAATTTAAGATTAGAGAGGTTATACATTTGTATAAAATGAGTGTTGAAGTCATTAGCTCTTTGTAGAGGTGGGGCATCAGGGCATGGGCAGTTGGCTTTTTTGGTCCCAGGGTTAGGTGGAGGTGAGATGGAGGACTAGAATTTTTTTGGCTTGACCTATGCTCATGTTGGACGTGGGTGCAATATAACTGTTTCTCTTTGTTAACTTGCTGCTCTGCTTGGTTGTGGAGTTGCCTAAATACTTGTGATTTGTATCATTTATATTTTGTTTCCAGTGACTCCAGGCTATGTCCATTTTTTCATGAGATTTTTACATGCTTTGGTTAACCAAGGAGCAGGATCGTTTCTGATTCTTTTGGTGTCCATTGGAGCAAGGCTGTTGAGTATAGTTAGAAAAGTAGTGTAAAAATATTGGACTGCTGCATCTAGAGGGACTTGTTCCAGAACTGTCCAATTCTGTATGCATCCATAGTTTATTAAACATATCTTGAGAAAAGTTAGGTTGTGGGTGGTTTTCAGAGTGTTTATTCTCAAGTATGCGAGTGGTTATTCTGAGGGTATAGGCGGGTAGGTGATCACTTAGGGTATTGGGAAGTGTGCCTGTAGTAATAAAATTATCAGGATGGGATACAAAAATTCAATCTAAAGTGGATTGTTGGGTATAGTTTTTACTGTATCGAGTAGGACCGTTAATGATTTGAGTAAAATCCTAGAGGTTAATACTATCGGTTGCATTTTGAGAAAAGAGTGTTTGCCAATTGATGTTGACATCATCTAAAATGATTGTGTCTTGGTTAATTGTTTGTGATATCCAAGATAGTATGTCTTCAAGTATGGGTATATTCTGATTGTTTGTGAGTTCCAAGGTAGTATGTCTTCAAGTATGGGTATATTCTGATTGTTTGTGAGATCCACGATAGTAGGTCTTCGAGTATGGGTATATTCTGATTGTTTGTGAGTTCCAAGATAGTATGTCTTCAAGTATGGGTATATTCTGATTGTTTGTGAGATCCACGATAGTAGGTCTTCGAGTATGGGTATATTCTGATTGTTTGTGAGATCCAAGGTAGTATGTCTTCAAGTATGGGTATATTCTGATTGTTTGTGAGATCCACGATAGTAGGTCTTCGAGTATGGGTATATTCTGATTGTTTGTGAGTTCCAAGATGGTATGTCTTCGAGTATGGGTATATTCTGATTGTTTGTGAGATCCACGATAGTAGGTCTTCGAGTATGGGTATATTCTGATTGTTTGTGAGTTCCAAGATGGTATGTCTTCGAGTATGGGTATATTCTGATTGTTTGTGAGTTCCAAGATGGTATGTCTTCGAGTATGGGTATATTCTGATTGTTTGTGAGATCCACGATAGTATGTCTTCAAGTATGGGTATATTCTGATTGTTTGTGAGTTCCAAGATGGCATGTCTTCGAGTATGGGTATATTATGATTGTTTGTGAGATCCAAGATATTAGGTCTTCGAGTTTGCATAGATTCTGGCCTGGGGGGAAATATAGTACTATGAAGCAGATGCATTTGGTGCTGTTAAGATTTAGAAAATGTATAAGTATCTCTGAGTTTGCAAATGTAGGAATGCTCTTAGTAAAAGGAATGATATTAAAGGCGTCAGGGTAAAATAAGGCTGCTTCTTCACCTTTCTTATGGGGTCTATCAAGTCCAACTATGCTAAAGTTGGAGGTAAGATTTCTGAGTGTTTTACATGAGAATTGAACCATGTTTCAGTTAGGGCTAGGATATCAGGTTTGTACTGGTTGATCCAAGCATGGAAGGGGGTTATTTTGTTGCATAGGCTTCTAAGGTTTATTGTTATTATATTATGGCTTTTAGGCCGTGTTCTAGGGTATATATTAGGGAAGGGAGCAGGATTTGAGTGGATGTCTCTGCATTGTTGTAATATGGAGATACGATATCAGTTTAGTGTATTTTATTTTTTGAGGCAGTAGTTATGAAACAGCTGACGGGAGATAGTAGAAACACTGCTGGGGTGAGACCGATATATGGGGGTGCAGGTAAATGAAGGAATAATATGCTGGAGTTTGAGCTGATAGTGATGTAGCTCCTGTGAGGAGTATTAGCAATGTGGTAGACAGGATATTACAAGCATATAAAAAAGAAGAGAGTGCAGAAAATAATCTAGGGTTAGTGTTTGGGAGAGATATAGTTTTACTTGGCTGGGTTGGATGTATGTATATAAAGGTTAGGTAGATAGTGGGAGAGGTTAAAACGAGGTGATTTGTTAGGATGAGTAATTAGTTGGAGATCCTGATTGGATAGCAAGTGTGGGGTAGAGTTACTTGGGTATAAGTTTAGATGTGGGTTGCAAAGAAAAACAATCGGTAAATAAATCAATGTATGCTTTAAATGCTGTCTCTGTTAAGAGTCACTTTTTAATGTTTAGGCTTAGTTGTATGGGACCCTTCTAGTTTGTAGAATGGGAGGTTGAGGAGTTAGTAGATAGTCTGCATTCCAGTTGTATAACAGGGTAACCAATTGTAGATATTATTTTCTTAGAACAAGGTTATAAAGAAGCCGTGATACTAGCAGGGGAGTGGGTGCCTCATGCTGCGTGTAGGCCAGAGAACTAGCAAAGTGAATTAATTCTTAGATTGAATTAAGAAAAGTTTTAAATGCATCACTAGAAGCAGTTTATCAAGTATACTGCAGATATTCCAATGCTACTGTGACTACCAAGCAGGAAAATAGATCATCCCTACTTTATAGAGGTTATAGTCTGTTAGGATAAATGATGCTGATGTCTTTTAGTTCTTTTTTCCATAGGGTGTTTTTCTTGGGCAGTAGATTCATTAGATGAGATACTCAGGCATACATGCAGCTAGATGGAGATCCTATAAGGGAGACCTTTCCTGCTGGAGGGTAACTGGAAAGGATATCAGTAGTTTGAGTTGCAGGTTTTTAAATGGCACTATTTACCTATGCATTTGTTCCTGATGATGGTGTAACCAGGAGGAATGATTTCGTCATCTTTAATTTCAGGTCTTAATCAGATTTCGCTGATAGCTAGCATGTGGGGTTGATGAAATTCAGTCCATGTGTGAAGGTCAGATATCTTATTGTAGATGCTGTGGACATTGAGATTATGTATGTGTAGGCTGGAGGAAGAAACTGGGGTTTGTTGTGTTTTAGAGGATTGTTGAGGAGGGCATTTTTATGCAGGGGATTTGGGTGGATTGGATGTTGAGTTTGTTTAGGCAGGGCTAGTGTTGGGCGAGGGTTAGGCTGTACATTTCTGCTTGCTATTAGTTTATTGGGGTGGGTAGTGGAGTTTTTGAGATTATGGAGAAGTAGTTTTGGCACATTTTTGCACTGGAGTGTAGGGTTTTGTATTTGGTGTAAGTTAACAATGTATGCTTTTTGGGCAGCCATGGTGGTACAGCAGTTAGCATTGTTTCCTCACAGCAAGAGGTTCCCTGGTTCGATACTCGGCTGGATACTTTCTGTGCAGAGACTGCATGTCCTCCCTGCGGTCGCATGAGTTTCCTCCGGGTGCTCCTGTTTCCTTCCACATTCCAAAGAAATGCTGTAGGTGGATTGGACACTCTAAATTGGCCCTAGGTGTGAGTATGTGCCTTCTGTGGAAGGTTGGGCACCAGGCTGGCAACTCGACATCGTAAAACTCCTCTGCCAATTGTTCTGTAGACTGTTCCGCTGTGACGACCCCTAACCGAGAAAATCCGAAAGCAGAATAAGCAATTTATGCTTTTAAAGTAAGATTTTGTCTGTTCTGAAGAGAGAGGGCCAGAAACAACTTTGTCATCTGACCTGGACATACTTATTGCTTTTTATAGCCATCTAAATACTTCATTCATTCATGAATGGTGATACAGCCATAAACTTTGTGATATTACGAGACATAGGGTGGAGCTTTGATGGAGAGCCTCTAAACAGACTGATAAACTGGAAGAATGCTAACTCCTTTCTTCTAAGCTGTCATCTAGGACAACATTCCAGTAAAGTAATGTTCAAGATATGATTAAATTACCCACTTAACTCTTCAAAATTTGAGGAAGACAGTGCATCCTAACTTGGCTTACATTCACAGATTTTTTTTTTCTACAGGAAATATGTTTAATTCATGTAATGGCAGAATCTCACTGCATCTTCTGATTTTAAACTATATTTTGTGCTTTAGCCTATGAAATGCATGGTACTGACTTTTTGTTTGTTGGAGCATGTGAGATCATGAAGGCATTCTCTAGTGTGTATAACACCTGTTGTGCATGGCTCCCTATTGTAATGCCGTGACTCGAAAGTTTTACCCCCCCCAGAATAGGTGGCCTGCTTTAAAGTATTTTTGCAAGGAAGAACCCCCCCCCCCCCCACAGAACTTGCATACCAACTTTGAGATCACAATACCTTGTAAAAAAGGGAATTGACTGAGAAACGGCAATCTCAGACTTAGCATTTGCAAGCCTACATTTTTAGTCATTCGGTTTCACTGTTCTGAGACTCGCAGTAATCCTTTGCAGCTATGATTATGCACTTGTGGTTGTCATGCACTTTATAGTGGACCTGCTTGTGTTATACCTGTCAGCATTTGGTTCCTTAGATTGTCACAGAGTCCAGTCTGTCACAAATATCAGAAATATTTTTTGCAATGTTTAAGGAAGTGCCATTGATTGTTGTGCTCAAATATAATGTAAACCAGCTGCATGGCACAAGGACTGTGTTTCCATCTGTATCATTGATGATTCAGGTAGCTTGGACTTCGGATGGCCATGAGGAAAGACTGCAAAGATAGAACATACTTACCTTCTCCCAGGAAATGGAGAGGGACTTGAGTCTACCTCATTGTGGCCCTAGCCCTTTTATTTTTGTGGGAGACTGAATTGCTGGGATGTGTGGTGACAGTTTTAGGGTGCGGACTACAGGCAGCACAGTATGTCTTTCTTGAGTGAGGCACACCTTTGTCATTGAGCATCACTGCAGACTGATTGAGGTCATGTAGCGACATAATTAACAAGGATTCAAGCAGCTAGGCAATTTTAAAATAACCCCACTTTTCAATAGTATGACGTTGGTAGGACCTGGACCTTCGGCACAGTGGCATGTAAGTGGCTGTTGGGAATGGTGACTGGTGACTCCCAAATAGTGGGAACCTGTCACCAAAATATAGGTGGTGGAGTGAGTAGCAAATGGCAGGATCCTGCCTCCTCCAAAATAGGACTGGTGCAGTAGGGAGGAATAGCTTTAGACTCTAGATTTGCAAACTCTTGACTCATTTCATATACTCTTTCTGAGGAAGGTAGACAAGAACATTGTTTACTTGTAGGTGCTGACTTTCCTTTTGGCTTCTTAGTAAGTTCCTCAGCTGCAATGTGAATAAAATTAAAGCATGCTCAGCCTTGCATAAGGGCTAATGGCCTTCAGAGGCCATACTGAAATGCTGTCTACTGTAAAATTGTGGTATGCAGTTGACACCATTGCAATATGGCTCCTTTTTGTCGGTCATGTGGACAATGACTAAAATATAGAGCTTATGCATATTTTGGTATATTATAGTGCTTTGAATTATAGAACAAAGTATAAACCTCTTGTGTCTTATAGGTTCATAGGTTCATAGGTTTATACTAGGCTATCTGCCCTAAGGCATTTATAAGCCTAGCCCAAATTATTGTGGCTTACGCCACCCCTTATATGAAAAAATACTGTGCCCATTAGTTTGTTGTGCCTCTGTCCAGCAGTGACACAGAGTTGATTCCTGGGGTAAACCTACGATCTCCCATCCACAGGTCTAGATTTCTCTTGAACAGAGTCAGCGAGGTGCTCTGCCTCACATGGACCGGGATTTTATTCCACAGCATAGGGAGTCTCTGAGTGATAAATCTATCCCTCCAGCATGTCCTATTTATATCCGTGCTAAGGTTTAAGTCGCTTGCTCTAGTGGTTTTGGTGGATTTGGATTTTTGAGGTGGAGCATGTCCATTAATTCCGGGTTGGACATGGCCTTGTATGTCAGGCACATGTCACCTCTGAGCAGACGGTATGCAACTGAATAGAGCTGGAGTTTCTTCAATCTGGCAGCATATGACAGATTTTGGAGTCCCTTTATCCTTTTGGTGAGGAACTTTTGGGGTCTCTCCAATTGCTGCAGATGTCGGGTGAGATACATCCCGAATGGGGCATTGTACTCGATCATTGGTCTGATAAGTGAAGAGTACAGGGGAACAATTACCTCACTAGATCTGGATGTGAATCCCTTCATGATCAGGTGGGCAATGTAGAAGGTCTTTCTAACCATTTTAGCAATGTGAGTGTCAAAAGAAAGGCCACTGTCAACCTGGGTCCCCAGGTCCCTGATAACCTCTTCTGTGCTTAGTGGATTGTCACCTATATGGTAGCTTGGGGTTACCTTGTTTTTCCCGAAGGGTATGACTATACATTTTTTGGCGTTTAACTTCAGGCCATGGCTCTGGCACCAGCTATCTGTTTCCGTGAGTCCCTTCTGAAGGATATCCGTGTCCGATGCACTTTCCACTGTGGCGCCCAGTTTGCAGTCGTCTGCAAACTTTGTCAGCCAAAGTCCTCCCATGCTGGCCTGTACTTCTGAGAAGTAGATGCCAAACAATAGGGGCCAAGGACCGAGCCCTGTGGGACACCACTTGTGACCGGCTTGGAGTCTGACACAGCGCCAGCAACTCTAACCCTGTGGGTTCTGTCCTTAAGCCAGTTTGCAACCCATCTTGTGACATATGGGTTTACATTTAAGCTGGTAAGTTTTTCTACAATACCCGAGTGGGGTATTGTGTCGAAAGCCTTTGCAAGGTCAAGGTAGGCTGTATGGACTGCCTTTCCCTCATCAATGGCCTTGGTGGCTGTTTCGAAGAAGTCAACCAAGTTCAAAAGGCATGATCTTCCCTTGACAAAGCCAAACTGGGTCGGGTCCAATGTCTGCAAGTCCCCTATATCTTTGTTTATGAGCTCCATCATAGCTTTGCAGACTAGACTTGTTAAGCTTATGGGGCGGTAATTACCAGGGTCCGTAGAGGCACCGCCTTTGTGGAGTGGGATCACAGTTGCCGTCGCCACTCCTTGGGCACGTATCCTGTGGTAAGGCTGAGATTAAACAGCTGCCTTATGTGCGGGTTTAATTCCTCATTTAGCTCGTGTAGCACACAGCCGGGGACACCATCCGGTCCCATTGATGCTGTGTTTTTAGCTTTAGAGAGAGCAGCTTTCACCTGCGCATTTGAGATGTCCGGGAGGCTACACTCGGCTGGGATAGTTATCTCTCCTTTAGGGGAGAGGGGTGAAGTTTGCACTGAACCTGTCTGCCAGTATGTTGGCAATGTCTGTGGGTTCAGTGATTTTTGTATCATTTTGGACTAATTCTGAGCATATCTGGGAGTTTCCACCCAGGTTCCTAACATAGCTGAAAAAGGCCTTATGATTGTCCTTTGAATCCATGGCAATTTTTCTCTCAAAATTGGCCTTAGTTGATTTTATGAGTGCTCGTATTTTTTACTAATAATGATCAGGGGTGACTTCCTTTTATGGATTTTGTTCTATCATGTAATAGCTTTCTCCTCTTATTGTAAAGTTTGTTAATGGCTGGGGTCCACCAGACTGGACGTTTGCCCTTTGTGGAAAGAGTCTTGGTTTTATTTGGGATTGCCTGATCCATGCAGTCCTGGAGGTGTTCATAGAAGGCATTTGTAAGGGCTTCCGCAGCTTGGGTTGTGGTTTCCTCTGGCTCAGGGGCCTTGAAGGATACCACACCAGTCTTGAGTAGTGTGAAGTTTGCTTTAGAGAAGTTCTTCACTATGGTCTTTTGCTTGGGGTGGGGCGGATGTGGATTTCCAGTGAGATTAGTTTATGATCAGATCTCACCAATGAGGGATATACTTCCGGTGTGGAGCATTTTGTCCCCATGTTTGTGACAATGAGATCTAGTATATTTTCTCCTCTCGTGGGAACAGTGACTAGCTGTTCCATGGCATTTGAATTTATGAACTCCAGGAACCGTTGGGCTAGAAAGTTAGGGCTTGAGTAATGTTCCCAGTCTATATTCGGGTAGTTGAAGTCACCCAATATGATGGTGTTTGGAGATACATTTATACCCTCCAGTGTCTTCAGGAAGGCTGTGTGGGGTTCCTGAGTTTGAGAGGGTGGCCTGTAGCATGCTACAATTTGTAGAGCAGTTTTGCCTATGGTTAGTTGCACCTGGATGGTTTCCGAAGCTTCGTGCGTTGCCACCAACCTGGAGGTGTGAGTATCCTTTATGAATATGGATACACCCCCTTCTTTTGTGGTGTGGTATATTATTGTATATTAATATGTTGATGGCACTGTGACTTATAGAAACTGCAGAGTTAATAAGTGATGTATGTAGAAATGGCTACAATTAAATGGAAAAAGTTTACTATTGTTATATTTGGTAAACAACTCTCTTACTCAATCAGCAGAATAGCCAGTACCAGACTCCAAAATTATAATGTTGTTAGGAATCTAGGTTGATTATTCCCTCTTCTTTCTCCACCACGTATCAGCAGTACTCAGAAAATACATCTATTTAGCACAACTAATATCTGAAGAAGTATTATCGAAGTCAAAATAATTTATTGTCCCTCTTTATACAGCCCTCATTAAACAAGTTAAGTACAATGCCCTTTTTTGATGTACCTTTCTAGACCTATTAAGCCCCAGAGGTTCCCAGTTAAGAAGATTGTTGGCCTAAAGTTCCTGAAGTAGCAGGAAAGTCTTGAAACACTATCCCTTTACACAGTTTCTTATAGGCTGTACATGGTCACCTACATCTTGTATTCCATGCCAATATGGGCCCCATGCTCCATGATCTCCTTGTGTTCCATACCGATATGGGCCCCATGATCTCCCTGTGTTCTATGCCAATATGGGCTCTATGATCTCCTTATTCCATTCCGATATGGGCCCCCATGCTCCATGATCTCCTTGTGTTCCATACTGATATGGGTCCCATGCTCTATGATCTCCTTGTGTTCCATGCCGATATGGGCCCCATGCTCCATGATGTCCTTGTGTTCCATGCCGATATGGGCCTCATGCTCCATGATCTTATGTAGATCCACTAATTCCAAATGCAGGGATTTAAATGTCCACCAGCCCTTAAATGAAATGCATGCACAGTACAGACAAATTTATTACTCCAGTGCTTACTACATCTGTGGAACACACTTCCCCTCGAGTTAAAAAAGGGACACCCAAGCATGTTTAATTGTTCAATGCTCATTGTTTAAGTGTACAAAGCCATGAGCCTAATGGGTTCAATTTAAAAGTTTGCTAAAGGGGAATCATGAGTCAAAACCCCTGGTATTAAACCATGTGTCTAGAGACTTCTTAAGTAGCTCAAGATTCCCAGCATTTTTCTCATATGGGTTGTTAAGGCATTTTATAGTCTTTCAGCTCGGTGTACATAAAAGAAATAATGAATTAAAGAACTTTTGTAGGGTAACTTCGCAAACAATTATTTCTGGTGAAGACATTATGTTTGGAGTTAGGTCACTAGAGCAAATGTTCATGTGAGTAAATACTTTTTAATCTGTAAATATGAGCAAACATTCTTTTCTTTGGAGTTTTTGCTGACAGCATATTGTATGTGATCACTTTCTAGTGGGGTAAGGGAATTTGCCCTTACCCCACTGTTGTGCAGTCTTGGAGCTGGTATATATGTATATATATATATATATATATATATATATATATATATATATATATATATATATATATATATATATATAAATAATTAGCAGGGGTGTGGGGGCTGCAGTGGTGATCATTTTAGATTCTTTCTAAAATGATTGCTGTTTTTAGGTATGGTCATAAGAACGTTTGACATTTGTTGATATAATCATTTGGAGAAACTAAAACCCAATATAGCGGCTAGGAAATCATTAAGACATTTGAATAGCAAAACTAAATCACTTTGCAATAAGTTGTATTCGGTAGAAAACAAGGATAAGCATTCTAGTTTTCCCCTTTATTGTAGATGTTGAACTGCTGATGTCTGTCTAGAGGGTAATGTCTCAAAACACTCCAATTTCTTCCACAGGGCTGAGGTGTTTGAGCAAAAGGACCACGATAATCCAGTACGAGTCTTAACAGATGATTTAAATAACGGAATCGGTATTTTCTGATAATAATGATACTGATAACTACGATACTACTTGCCCCGACTGGATCTACACAATAGCATTGCCCCTAATTAATCCATAACATCTACTCATTATACATTTTACATTATCCTTGAATCTTAAGCCTAAGTCTGCTATAACCTCTAAATGCCTTACATAGTTGACTGTGGTCAAGATACGACTATCCATGGCATAGCGATACCCAGGATTATTATTACCAAAATGTAATTCTTAATATTAAACTTTATAACCCTAAAGTCTGACCATTGCAATAATGTATCAAGGTATTTTTGAAGTTTGGGTTTTTCACTGATATTGGAAACAATGTCTCTAACTCTAACATAATCAGCAAAGTTACTAAGTCTAATATTTTCTTGATTTGAAAAGCCAGACACAAACAGACCAAACAGCACAGCATTCAAAACAGATGCCTGAATAATGCATGTGTCAGTGGTTAGTATGTCAGAAATGCCATTCTTTATCCTGACAGTTCAGCTACTTCCTTTCAGCCAGGTATTGGTGTCTAATTTTTGTTGCTGCATTGTATTTAGTATATTATCATGTGACACTATGTCAAAGGTTTTGGCAAAATACAGGTGTGCCCCATCTGCCACAAGGTCTTGATCCAGGGAACTTACAAGATTTTGATAAAAACTAATCAGGTTGGTTAAACAAGAACATCCTGCTGAAAAAAAAGTCTATCCCCTGCAAAAATAATGTTGAAACAGGTAAAACTGAAATCTCAAATAATTTCTACAATATGGAAGTTAGACTGCTAGGCCTGTAGTTCAGTGGTGATACCAGACTGAAATTTAGAAGTAGGAACAACAGTTGTTTATTTTTCATTATTCAGAATAGATTTAACCTCCAGATTTGTTTGAAAAAAGTCTATTAAGCACAGAGCCAGGATTTCATCTGTACTGCTCAAAGGAACCAATTTATCCCATCAAGACCCACTGCAGTGTTCAGGTTGATTTTTTTTTAATACAGTAGTGTTAATATGTACTTGTATGACTAGGCCTTCACTTAATTCATCATTAACACCCTGGAATGCCATAGTACCGGCACCAAAAACAGCAGCCATTTACTTAAGTTCACTAATAATACGCTTGTCAAATTAAACACAAATGTTAGAGATGATATCCTCTCATAAGACCTCAGAAGTTTAAACAATGCATTATTATTGCTCTTGGAGTTTTCTGTTGGCTTTTCTTCATAAGAGCTTCTGGCCCATCTGTTTCCTAAACATTCTTTTGGCAATGTTTTAATGAATTTTGTTACTAGGAGTTTCGGGCTTCCTTATACATTGGCCATGATGTCTTACATTGTATGTATTATGTGAAAAACTTTTGGACCACAAAAGGAGAGGGTCTCTTCTTTCATTCCTGTACATAATCAAATTAAACATGGATGATTTGATGGGTATCCATAAATTTAATTCAGGACTAACCTGCTTTCTCCTTTCTGTGAAGGGGTACATCATGAGTTTGGATAGTGGCAATGCATAAATGATCTTACAACACAATTGCCTGGTATTCCATATGATCCGTTGATCCTAAAACTCCATTCACTAATTGCACAAAACATTTGTGAATTCTACTCATTGATTTTGTGAATTTTTCTAGTCTTGTTTGTAATGCCTTGGTCTAGTAGATACTCAAATTATGCTAGGTTGGTTCAGTCACTGGCTGGGACATATGTAAGTTAAGAATTAAACTGCATGGTAGACTGCGTTAATCAAGCCTTTATCAGCATCCTTCTAGGTTATGGTTACAATATTTTATGATATATGGCAGAAAGAAAGATAACCGTTTACTGATCACAGTAACCCAAAGATTCTTGGACAGAGGACTGAGATAAAGGCACAATACCCTGATTAAATTTGTGACCACTGAATATGTATTCGGCTATGACTCCAGCTGGATCTATGAAGCTTTGGAAAGAAGCTGCAAGGTTTCCTTGCATCCATTCTAAGATGCCACCAATGATCTCACTGAATTAGCTGCTCAGAATGTTCCACGCCAATGATATCTTGGGCAGTCAGATATCAGTAGATGCCTGCATTCACATGGAAAACTGCTGAACATTGGTTTATGTTTCTGTCACCTACTGGTTTAAATTAAAATGTTAGAGTGAAACTTTATTACAGTAGGAAAAGAAAACGTCATTACAGTAGGAAAATACGTCAATTCATGACGGTGTGTTCCTTGTTTTCATATCAAAGCTGTTAAACTGCACAAAAGTGTTGTGGTGGCAGACGCTGAACATGTTTTATGATCAGTTAGCTGCGGGATACGATGGGCGTGGCTACATGGGTACTAACAGCCCTACTGCCTGGTTAATGTCATAGCCCAGTTCAAGAAGGGACTGGAATTGTTGTCCTTGAAATATAGAAGGCTAAAACCAAGTGTCCCATGGCTGGCTTTGCCCATGGGGGTGGGAATAATCCTATGTCATGTAGTACAGTTACTGTTTGGTACAGGCTAAGCAGTAGTTGCTGCAAAGCTAAACAAACATGGGCTCCAGCAGTCATGCATCTCTAAAGTTTAGACAGATGCAATTGTACTGGTGTGCACATGTGCTCATTCAGTGCTCTGGTCTGTAAAGGTGATGTGTTTGTGAATAGTTATCACCAAAATCATCTTTTTTTTCTAGAGTCCTTTGCTATGTGCACTTTTTTCAGAGTTTGTATTAAACCTTCCAGAAGCACCAGCAAAGATGATATGCTGATATGCCTATTTATGCAGGAAACAGAAAAGTCTGCAGTAGAGCTGATACATGGGCAGTGGTCAACAAGAGATGCTGTACGGAAAAATCAGGAGAATGTTAAGGGACTAAGCAGTGTACAGTTAGTGCAAATAGTGTGCAATGCAAAAATAATCACGGAAACAAAACTGAGAACAAAGTATTGGGAACAGCAAAGAAATAAAGAGATTTAGAGTTATTGCATTAGAAGCCAGCTAGGCGAGTTGTAGGAGGAACATGATACACAATATTGTCTGGGGAATAATGCAAGCAGAAAAGATAACATTTCTAGCAATTGGAAAGATGACGTGGTTACTGTGTACATTTCTCATGATAATGTTGGTTGGTACAAGTTGCACAAAGCCCTCAGATGTCTTAAACATACATGGGTGACAAGATAGAACCCTGACTATGACCCAGATGACCTGAGACTGATTAGTCGCTCAGGCAATGGAAGTACCAGGCAGTTGAAGATTAGATTGAGTGACATATACCAGCTCACCCATCGTAGGGCGAAGCGGTGGTCTCAGTCATCTGACCACTCTCATGGAAGCAGAGGCTTGCACATTTACAGTGTTGTAAGACTAGGGATGTGGGTTTGGTCATCTTGAGCCTGTGATGATAGCACTCAAGGGACATATCGGCCAATAAGGACAAGGTTAGGGCCTTACAGAGAACTCCAATGGCTGTATGCAGGGTGACTCTATGATTGGGTGTCATCCAAGGGATGTGGGAAGATACTTCATTTCTAGCTCTTGACGGTCAGCAGCCAGGGGAGAAAAAAAACATAAAAACATAACTGGTGACAGGAAGAAAAATACATTTTTTTAAAATTATTTTCTATATTCTTTGCAGGTGATGAGCTGTATTCTTTAATCGTCCTCCTTGCGATTGACCCAACTGCCAGTCATAAACCTCTCAGAATGGAGGACAAAGCTCAGTTTTGGCCATCCATGTATTTGCTGAAACATTATGGCAAACGGATGCCTAAACACTAGTCCTAGTCCTCAGGACAAGTGGCTCGTATTTGTTAAAAATACATTTCCATGCATATGAAAGTATGGCATGAGGAACAGCGATACCTTCTGAGTAAGAAGGCAGTTATGCGTACTTTGCAGATTCTAAGGAGATCCCTGTTGGTAAATGTCAAAAACTGAAGCATGACTGATATCATGAATGTTATAGAAGCTTTAATTCTGTCTGTCTTTGACAGAATTTGATATCCACAAGTATATGAGTAATTAAACTTGGGAGAAGTTAAAAATAAATAAAGATAAAAAGCTAGAATAGCAAGTCTGGAAAGTGAATTATGCACAAACTGGTTCTCAAAATCCATACAGAAACTGGTAGAGGCATGTGTCAGATTGTCAAATATTTACGCGTAAGAGTGTGTACATTGAAAGACGCAGTACCAAGGCAAGGAAGTACTGGAAGGTGTGAATACAAAATGCAAGCAGAACAGAAACTTGAACCACAAAGGCTTATAGAAAATATAAAATAGTTATTAGGAATCACCTGCTACTGACTGCTAAGATCAAGAAAAGCAGGTTTCGTAGCTGAAGAAATGACAGAGCCTTAGAATAAGCCACACCTAGCAACCAATGTTCTGAGTATTGAGGTACATAAAAAATGAACGATTCAAGCTGAAATTAATGTAGAGCAGCAGTGTCAAAATAGTGTTGTCAGTTCTTTGAGCAACTAAGCTTTATTACTTTTTATTTTATTTATTTATTTTTTTGTTTTAAATTTAAGTGGGCTTTTAGCTGGTCTGGTACAAAACTCTATATTTACGAGCACAGCAGTGACAATTTAGCTCAGCTTTTCTGATGTCATCTACTGGTAGTGTGTACAGTCTAAATGACAAAGGAGCAAAACATACCCTTGAGTACTCTGCATGGCAGAATGCAGTGATAAACATTAAAAATTAAACTGCCAGTGGCCGGAAAGGTACAACTGAAGCCACACCATGAACAGATTGCATCACATAATAATAATTAGTTATTAGTAAAGAGATCAAAAAAGCCCAGGACAAATTAGTTAAATCTGGTTCATCACTGGCAAAAGATCATTAAAACCCATATTGTGCACATTTATGTATTATATTTCGTGTATTATTTTATTTCATGAAAATCAATAAAAAATGTTTAAAAAAAAAAAAACTCAAGACAGCTAAGTTGGTGCTATAGCAGTCCCTGAAGTAAGACTGAATGAGATTAACCTCTGCCTCCCTCCAACCACTGTGTTATTCTGACCTTTACCCTTATAATGCCAGGCTGTACTGTATTAGATGACAAGAGGGATTCAGTGATCAGCTGACTTCATGTAAACAGCATTGTACTAGTGACTCAGTAATTCATTGTTGCAACAAGTGTGCTATAAGGGTCTTCCTTTACTGACGTGCTACTTCACGACAGGGTGGAATGTTTTTAAATATTCAAGTCACGCTGTTACAGAATATAGTGTGTTTGCATTGCTTAAGTTCTGCTGGACAAGAAGGAATCAGCTTCTTGAATTTTATCTATTATAAAACTAATCAGTCACAGCTTGAAGTTATGGGAAAGAGTAGTGGAAGCTAGGTTAAGAAGGGAGGTGATGATTAATGATCAGCAGTATGGTTTCATGCTGGGAAAGAGCACTACGGATGTGATGTTTGCTCTGAGACTGTTGATGAAGAAATATAGGGAAGGTCAGAAGGATTTGCATTGCGTCTTTGTGGACTTGGAGAAAGCATATGATAGGGTGCCCAGAGAGGAGTTGTGGTATTGTATGAGGAAATCAGGAGTGGCAGAGAAATATGTAAGAGTGGTACAGGATATGTATGAGGGTAGTGTGACAGCGGTGAGGTCTGCGGTGAAAGTGACAGGTGCATTTAAGGTGGAGGTGGGATTACATCAAGGATCAGCTCTGAGCCCTTTCTTATTTGCAATGGTGATGGACAGGTTGACAGACGAGATCAGACAGGAGGCCCAATGGATTATGATGTTTGCAGATGATATTGTGATCTGCAGTGAGAGTAGGGATCAGATTGAGGAGACCCTGGAGAGGTGGAGATATGCTCTAGAGAGGAGAGGAATGAAGGTCAGCAGGACTAAGACAGAATATGTGTGTGTGAATGAGAGGGAGGATAGAGGAATGGTGAGGATGCAGGGATTAGAGTTGGCGAAGGTGGATGAGTTTAAGTACTTGGGATCAACAGTTCAGAGTAATGGTGAGTGTGGAAGAGAGGTGAAAAAGAGCATACTGGCAGGGTGGAATGGGTGGAGAAGAGTGTCAGGAGTGATTTGTGAATGACCGGTACCAAGTAAGAGTGAAAGGGAAGGTCTACAAGACGGTAGTGAGACCAGCTATGTTGTATGGGTTGGAGATGGTGGCATTGACAAAAAGGCAGGAGTCAGAGCTGGAAGTGGCAGAGTTAAAGATGTTTGCACTGGGAGTGACAAGGATGGATAGGATTAGGAATCAGTATATTAGAGGGTCAGTTCAGGTTGGACAGTTTGGAGACAAAGTCAGAGAGACAAGATTGTGTTGGTTTGGATGTGCTGAAGAGGGATGCTGGGTATATTGGGAAAAGGATGCTAAGGATGGAGCTGCCAGGTAAGAGGAAAAGAGGAAGGCCTAAGATACAGTGTATGGATGTGGTGAGAGAGGACATGCAGGCGGTTGATGTGACTGAGCAATATGCAGAGGACAGGAAGAAATGGAAACAGAAGATCCGCTGTGGCGACCTCTAATGGGAACAGCCGAAAGAGAAGAAGATTACAGTACATGGACATTGATATATTGTAGTTATATTCACAAATTGAGGGATAATTCTGCAACATATTTATTACCAGAAGGATAAACTTACACCTGATATTTCTTTTCTTTTCTTTTGAAGTTTCAAGCTAACTGCTTATTCCCACTGAAGTAAGAACTGTCGTAATAGGCTGGATAAGTCAAACCAATGGCACTATTGCATGTCATTAACTTCGTAATACAAACCTGCTATTACAGGATAAGTACCTTCCCTAGATCTCACAGGTCCGGGGAAGAGTAAATGGATAAATTAAAACCTCCTGATGAGATATGACCTAGAGATCAGATATAGTCACACCAGAGGAATTCAGTCAGCAATGTTAAATGTATTTTCAAGTTAAAATGATTAAATTCATTGACCACATTAAACCTGCTGCAATTTAAAATGTCTTAAGCTTCTATTGTAAGAAAACCACGTCAGTTTTGAATATTTGTAACATAATAACTGAGAGGAATACCCTGAATGGCACCCCAGCCGTAAATATTAACGGAAAATGTGTTCAGATCCTGCTTCTATGGCTAATGCATTTTAGTACAGTATGTGGCCATGCGTGTGTATTATTAACATCTCTAACCTCACCTGTTTGCTTGGATCTCCTGATTTACCATTAAGCACCCCCCCCCCCCCCAATTTCACAGTCTCACAATTTGAGATAAATAGGTAGACTTTTTTATCCTCAATCTTCTGTGTAAAATTACTGCTGGTTCTGAGATTTGATTTGACTAGAAACTCTTCAAGAACCTCTTCTGTGATGATGCAACAGCATTGTCTGGTTTTGGGGTGCCTTTCAATATCTGTAATATATTGAGATTTTGAGTCTGTTTAAGCCCTATGTGGACTTAGCGAACCATTTTTTTTGTCCTGCTACGATGTCCTTGGTCTTGTTACATTCTGGAAGATTTTGGCCCAAAGAGTAACTGCACATTCATTGTTAACATTATCAAAAAAATAGTGCATGTGCAGTTTGAACAGCCTGCTTGACCCATGCCAGCATGGTTTCAGGAGCAGCCATAGCAATAAGGCTGCCATACGATGGTAAGCTAGTGACCTCCTTGTGGTGTGAGATCAAATTCGGCACTGTGGACTCTGGACCCTTGACGTAATATTTATGTCACTATTCTCATTTTTCTGTGCTGTACAAATGGTTTCACCTTATTTCCTCTTGTGGTACATGTAGTGGGTGGATTCAGTGATTAATTCTTCCTCGTATCATCCCTCAATAATAGAGGGTTCCAGGAGGTTTGGCCTTCAGCAGTCATCGTTCACACCTGGAGTTACTATTCATTGGAGGAGCTTTGACATATCATATTTCTGAAGGCATAGATATGGACCTATTCATCGTTCACACCTGGAGTTACTATTCATTGGAGGAGCTTTGAAATATCATATTTCTGAAGGCATAGATAGGGACCTATTCATTGTTCACACCAGGAGATGTTATTCATGGGAGGAAGTTTGACGTATCATATTTCTGAAGGCGTATGCACTTATCTTGCTTGTTTACATAAAGCAGCTGCTGTTCCTCTGACACTCTTATGTTAGCTGTAGACTTTACAGTGGCAAATGTATTCTTAAACCTTCTTGTATACAAAGGTAATTTGTCACTATTACCATATCACATACCTGAGAACACCTTCACTTACATTGTTTTACATGTTCTGTAACACTGTACATCTTTTACACTTTGTCTATGTGTGGATTTATCTGTTCTTTTCTTTCTACTTCCTTAAACTCCTGTAAATAATGTATTTTTGCCTCTGGTTTAAGTTGATCCCTTTTGATCAGTCAATTACTAGTTAACAAACTTAATAAAAATAGTTTTCAATAGTGTACGTCATGCAGTTTTTTTTGAGGGTTTACTTAAAAATGGACCAAAAGGTCCACTTGGATTATTTGGCTTTCAGATGTGTACATATATCGCCATGTCATCTTTCTTAATCACTGACAGTCCATGTTCAGAAACACATCCAGACTACTCCAAGGAAGGGCCAGGAAGGGGCAGAGAGGGCAGAAGCACATCATTTTCTCAGTACAAGATCAGTGAGGAACAATGGCTGATGTTCTGATTGGTGGTTTCAATAGAGCAAGAGTGTTCTGTTGAATGTCATTGCACGCTCCCTACTTTGGGAGTCTAAAAATAATATATATCTATCTCGATATGGTGGGAGAACTCTTGGGAGGGGGGATTTGTGAGAGGGAGGAAGAGGGCATGAATAGCTGTTAGATGGAACTAGATTTGGAATGCTGGTGAGGCAGTATTGCTTCATAGAGAGAGTGCTAGAAAATGGAATAGATTATGAGACAATATCATGGTATCTGGGACAAAAGACTATACATTTAAGTAGGAAATTTGGAATAAAAGTGGAAATTAAAATGGGAAGTCCCTACCTGCAAAAAGTTTATTTCCACTTGTGATCACTGTAGAAAAGAGAGATCAATTGTTCTCTTTCCGTTGGCATAATCCAGTATTTATACAAGGACCAGATAACAAGAGAGTCAGAAGTTGATTGTATATTGGTAGATGGAAACAATTTAAAAGGCCACCAATTGATTAAATACCTCCTACCAGTAAATCTGGTGGAATATTAGGTCAGTCCACACACAGGTTTTATTGGTAATGACCATCTAAAACTGCATAAATACAAATGAAATGAAACATGGACATGATGCATTATTCTTTATTTATTTATTATTTATTTACATTTGTTTACCGGGCAATTCCGACTGGACGCAGGTCCTTTTTCAGCCGATGCCCAGGGAGAAAAGCTCCACATCATGTACGTGATAAATAGAGATACAAAGTTGCAGCAATAGTAAACAACATTACAACACAAGTTTAGGGCAAGCACAGCATGAACTATACAACTTGTTAAAGAAAGGTGAGAGGCTACATTATTTTATGGCCAAGGATATTACATATAAATTGTATACAAAGAATAGCATTGTAGCAAAGTTTTTTTTGTGTTCCAAAATTACACAAAAATGTTTATCAGCCTCCAGGTCGACCGATTGTTTCGGCGACTGGAATTTTTACATACAATGTGGGCAGTTTTCTGCATGAAACATTGATTACAGAGGTGGTGAAATTACCATCATATATTAGAGATTCCTATGATTTTTTGAGTAAAATACAAGGAATAAAATGGACCAAGGACATGTTTTTTATTACAGCAGATGTGGTCAGTTTATACACAAATATCACGCATCATTTAGGCTTGAAAGCTGTACAACATTTCTTGAAAGATACACCTAGGACTCAATATATTATGGAATTATTATACTTCTGTTCATCAAATTCAAAAATATTATTAGTTAGAGTGTTGTATAAACAAAATGTAGGAACAGCTATGGGAGCGGCATTCGCCCCAGTTTATGCTAATTTATTTATGGGACTGTTTGAGATTGAACACATCTATAGGAGTCAGTTTTTCAATAGACATGTGCTTCTATATTTTCGCTTTATAGATGATTTGATTTTCATCTGTAAGGACGGAAAACATTTGGCTAATGAATTTGTTGAATATTTAAATATTTATAACTATAAAATCAAATTTGACAGGATACAGATAGGTGGGGAAATTAATTATTTGGATATTTTTTGAAAGGACAAGTAGGTAAGAAGATTCACACTATGATACATAGGAAGTTTAATCAGATGAATAGGATGTTACATGCTACTAGCTGTCATCCAGAACACACTTTAAAGTCCATACCTTATGGAGAAATGTTGAGAATTAAAAGATTATGTAATGATGTTAAAGAGGCAAAAAATGAAACTAAAAAAATTATGTATAACTTCATAGAGAGAGGGTATAATTCAGATGAAGTCAAATCAAGTTACGTTAAATTATATGGAAAAGGTCATGAAGGAGCAACTAATAAGAGAATTATTAAGAATAGTAAGTCTGAAATAATAAATAGAAAGAAAGAAAGTTCTAAAATGTTCTTTGTCACAAAATATACTGTTTTTTCTAATAAAATGAATGAGATGGGGAAGTGCCTTCACTAATAGATGTTGAGCTTTGTGTCTCCTATCGGAGGGGACGCAGTTTAAAAGATTTTTTAGTCCGGGGAAGATGTAAGAGACCAATACAAAATATAGGAAATGTTATTACTAAGGAGGGAACATTTCCTTGTGGAAAATGTGCCATATGTCAATATATAGTAAATGAGGCAGAAAAAATAGGAGATAGAAGTTTTAACACCATGGGCACATATTCCTGTTTGAGCAGGGGAGTAATTTATGTGATCAAATGTTCTTGTGGTAAAAATTATATAGGGGAAACTAAAAGAAGTTTAGCAGAGAGAATAAAGGAACACATTAGGGATGTTAAAAATATAAAAAATGTTAAGCCCAGTAGCAGAACATTTCCATTTAGCACATGGGGGGGCTATTAAAGAAATGAAAGTCACAATTTTAGAACAAATAGAAAATCAGTATGGTGATGAGAATTTGTTAAAACACATTTTAAAGAAAAAAGAATCTATTTTGATTATGAAATATGAAACTTTGCAGCCCAGGGGGCTCAACAAGGAGTGTAATTGGCAGGGTTTTATATGTTGATTGTTTTATTAGTAATTATGAATAAGTTTTATTTAATTGCTTAATTGATTTATTGGAAATGTTGAGAGTATATAATGTGGATGTATTAATGGATAAAGTTTTTTTACTCTGTAAAGGCAACAGCTGAGGCGCTAGAGACGAGACTATAAGGTTTTATCAATAAATTCATCTGGGTGGAAAGTAGAGCTGTCTTTCACTGGTCCTTCTTGTGGTTAAAATAACATTACAGATTGTTGGCTTTAATACAATAACAAGATACTGATTATCAACAATATATACAGTAAATGTTGCAAGTTAAGATAGTTTCTTGTTGTTTATAACATTAGTAACAAAGTGGTCAGTCTAGATTTTAAAGTATGTAAAGACAACTAGCTATTTCTGACTGTGGTTACCAGTGGCGGTAGTATAGTTGGGTTAAGAGTCTAGGTGGGCGAGGGTAAGGGGGGGGGGGGTGTTAGTCTGGATTAAAACAAGGACAAAGCCAGTGCAAATTTAAGTAGAATTTGAGCGCAGTCTTGAAAAGGCTGCTGGAAGGTAGAGTAGTTATAGAGGGTGGAAGATCGTTCCAAAGTTTAGATCTGGTACATGAAAATATGGCTTCTCCTGCTGAGGTTTTGGGTTAGAGGACAGTGAGTTGATTTTTATTGGCCTGGTGCGGTGATAGGGTTAGAGAAGGGTTTGAAGGGAAGTGATATTAAGAGGGTGGTTAATAAGTTTATGAGCAAGGGTGAGGTGATTAAAGTGAAGGAGTTGTGGGAGTTCTAGCCAGTTTATTTCTTTAAGGGAGATACAATGATAGCTGCGATAGGAGGTTCTAGTGGTAAATTTAGCAGTTTTGTTGTAACAAGCACCCGACTTGTGTAGGTCTGTCTGTCTAAGGTTGGTAAGTATGGGGGATGCATAGAGTAGGGTGGAAGCTGGGAATTGGCTATGGAGATTCTAGCCACCTTGGTTAGGAATTGGCGGCTTTGATGTAATGCACCAAGTTTATTGTGAACGTTTTGTTATTGTGAGAGATATGTGGGTGTCAAATCTAAGTTTGTTGTCTATTTTGACACAGAGTAATTTTGTGTGTTCTGATGGAGAGATGATGGTATTGTCTTTGGCGAGAATGTTGAAGTGGGGTTGTTTTGGGTGGTTTTGGAAGGTTGGAACAGGAGAAGTTTTGTCTTGCTTGGATCGAGTAGGAGCTGAGCATTGGATAGCCAGCTTTCTACAGAAGAGAATGATTCCTGTGTGATTTGTTGTCATTCTAGTAGAGTGGGGGCAGAGCAGACGACAGAAGAGTTAACTGTGTACTGTATAAGAGATGCTAGTGTGGTGGCAGTATGTAGGTTGTTAGTGAAAAGTTATATTTGGATTGGTAGAGCTCCTTATTGTGATCCACCATTTTACATGGATGCAACTAAGCCTGCGAAGTTGTAACTGTGGTCATATATGTCAACATATTGAACACTGGCACAATAAAGCACAAGGAGTACTGAGACAGAGTGTGATGCTATTTTATTGGGAATCTGGTGGTAGTATTAATGGACAGAGTGGCTAGCAAGGTCCTCCTGTCAATACTGTAGCCATCTTCTGGTAGGTAAGCATATGCATGTGTGTATAAACACAGACACACACACACACACACACACAGACACACAGACACACACAGACACACAGACACACAGACACACAGACACACAGACACACACACACACAGACACACAGACACACACACACACACACACACACACACACACACACACACACACACACACACACACACACACACACACACACACACACAGACACACACAGACACACACAGACACACACAGACACACACACAGACACACAGACACACACACACACACACAGACACACACACACACACACACACAGACACACAGACACACACACACACACACACACACACACACACACACAGACACACACAGACACACAGACACACAGACACACAGACACACAGACACACAGACACACAGACACACAGACACACAGACACACAGACACACAGACACACAGACACACAGACACACACACACACAGTCATGAGCAAGCCTGTGCACTCATGCACTTATTATTTTTCATATAGCCGCTTGCTGTGGAAGAGAAGGCTATGTTATGTTTACTTGGAGTTGAGAGTTAGAACTACAGTTTGTGTACTAGCTTTAGCAGCTGTTTTTATGAGGAACAAGAAAATAAATAGAATTACTTAAATCAGATTAAGTTTAACTGTCCATTTCCAGAGAACAGTATTTACCTTGTGGTGCTAGAACCCAAAATGTTATTTAGATATGAATATAGTGACTTATGGACTCTACTAAATCTGCACGGCTCATTCCTTATATGACCAAAAATTGTGAATGGCATTTTCTTCGAATGTAGAAGGCGTCCTGAATTCGGAACATTCCACCAGCACACTACTAATAAATATAATCTAAGATTAGAAATGAAAAAAAAAAAGACTAAAAAATCCACTGGTGAAGATTTTTTTAAACTTAAATTGTTGTTTAAGTTTTAGAAAACCTGCTATGCCATGAAGAAGTTTAGCAAACTTAATATTCCTGTAAGTGGATGAAATTTGTCTAATGCCTTTTTTCACTTCTGTGACAATGGGACTATAAGATGCAGCCTGTAAGATAGTATGCCAGGACAGGTTTGACAAAACTGCATGTTATACAAGTAAAATAAAGCACAGTAAATTCTTAGAGTTCTGTGCACACATTTCTGAGGTCTTATACCGTGTACTAGAAAAACGCACATCAATGTACTGAAATTAAAGTTACAGAACCTCCTTTCATTAAATTGTCAGTAACAAAGGTGCTTCTGTGTTTTGTTTGGTGTTGTTCACTGAAAGCATTTCCTTGGACGTTCAGTACAACTTTGGAGCTGAAATTGGCATTTACCTTAACTTCAACATGAGAGTACCTGTCAGTCTAATTTACATGAAGCAGGTAGATCATCTTGCTGTCTTCAAACATATATCCTTAACACCTTAAAGACAGGTTTGAGTGAGACTGTTCCCCCTGTTATTTTATGTTGTCGTACTTGGCTGAAACTACTTACCCCCTTTGATAGTGACCTTTTACTCTGTTAAAGAGAATGAATGATTTTCTTGATACACATTTTGGGAGTTAGATGAACACCTCTGCTTACCCGAAGGTCGAGTTATATATATTTGCTTTGTATTACATTTAGACTCTGTGTGCTGCTATGGTTTGTTTGACAACCTAGTATTTCAACTTCCAGTGTTCAAACTACAGCAGTTTACTAACAATAAAATTCTCTGTAGTTTTATTGTAACCACTTTATCATTCCGTTTTCCTGATGCAGTAACTTTTCCCTACAATTCCGCTATTCATTATAACATTTATTTCTCTGTATATTGTTACCAGATTTCACATTCTGACTTGTGGCTGAAAAGGTTCTGTGGCAGATCAACATGCTTGACATGTTATCACCATACAAACAATCTATAAAACAATGTTTATACAAATGAAAATGTGTGTCCTTTCAGAATGTACCTGCTGGTACTGCCAGCTGTCTCTCTGTGCAGTGACTTCTAGTTCCAGCAGACGGTGTAATGACCATTACAGTGTGGTATTACAAAACTGCTCAGTTTGAGTATGATTACATGAGAAAGAGAAAGCAACTTCGGATGGAATGTCAAATGTCTTGGATGATGGCAAAACTTCAGTGGCATACTTAACAAGTAGAACCATACAGCAGTTGAAATGTAATTTACATGACAGTTGGGAGGTTTAAAATATTTTGTTAGTCTGATAAGTGATATGTGATAACCATTTTGTTTTATTTTAAATTTACAGCAGAGGAGCTGACACTAAAGCTAACCAAAGCCATTGAAGTAAGAGACAAAGAGACCGCACTGCAATGTGTCCAAAGCCTGATAGAAGATCAAGCCCATGTCGCAGTACAAGTGAAAGAAGAAATGTATCCAAAACATAAAATCCGGTGAGTAATTTGTCCAAGCCTTAACTCTTGTGATAGGTATGCATCTGTATTAAAAAAAAATAAAAAAACTGTGAGTATATGCTTTGAGTTCCTTGTGGCTTATTTTTCAAGAGCAGGTTGTATAACATCAGTAGTTTTGGCCTTCAGATACTCAGATCACACCAGGATTGAAAAAAGTAATGTGAAATAAAAATAATTTGTAAGATGGCACAAGGACATTTATTTAAGGATCGATTGACTGATTCATTCTTTCTTTCTTAACTGGGTAAGTGAACTAACCAACCCACCAGACCAAGTAAGTAAGGGTAAGGGAACAAGTTCGGGGACCCTTTTCAAACACGACCCTTGCCAGAAGGGCAAAAACAGCAACAGTTAATAAGTACAGGTAGGATTAAAACAAAATACAACAAAACAAAGAAATCACTAAAGCACCTGGTAAAGATTGCATATAGAAAACATAGCACAGGTATGAAATTGCATTTGAAAAGCAGTACAAAGTCTATTACAATACAGAATGCATTACAAACACCTTAAGGAAATAAGCATATAAGCATATACCAGCAACTATTGACGTTTAGCAGATAAGGGCAGCTATTAATTTCTGCTTTTGTTAATATAGAGACAGTGGATGTTAGGATGTTTGTAAAGTTACCAGACTTTAATTGCATCAGGATAAGTAGTAAAGAGTGTTGTGGAAAACACATGAACATAGTGGCACAATTTAACAGTCTTGTGGATGTATGTCTTGGAGAATCCAGTTTCATTTTATCTAAGGCTGTCTGGCTGCTAAAACATTTTGCAAAGGATAAAAAAAAGGAAGAAGGAAAAAAATGCATCACCCTTGTTGTCCAAAGGCAGGTTCACACAAACTAAACATTAATAATTTGTAGTGGAACCTCCTATTTGAGTGGAACCAGTGAACTATTGCAAGTGAGTTGGCCCATTTCTCTACAGAAGTTGCTTTACTTGCTTTGAACAGAGCTCTTTGAGAGTTTTCTTGAAAGCCAGTAATTGATCTATGATCTTAATGTTCTCTGGAAGGTTGTTCCAGACAACTGGTATTATTTGTATATGGGCAGGAATAGGCCTAAATGACTTATGTGATGCTAAGTGGTGGGATCCAATGGCATATAGTGTTACTCCGTGCAGTATTTGTATGTATGTTACACACACACACACACACACACACACACACACACACACACACAGAGTCATAGATACAGAGATTACTATCATCTGGCGACTTATTTTATCAAAAATTAGTATTATTTTGATCCCATAGATATGTGTATTTAACTAGTCTCCAGTAATTAGACTTACAAGTAATTCACTTTTAATGTCTGGCTGTTTTTAAGTTCACAAAAACAAAGAAAAAAATGGATGGTATCCCGTAAATCTGTGTAGCAAGACTTTGGTATTATAGGTATGCAATCTCTAGCCTGCAGTACAAATGCCTTCTTAGCCTCTTCCCTTTCTATTATCTTTCCCTGTCCAGTTATTTACTCGAAATACCTTGGGTTCCTTGCCAGTTTTCTCCAGTAAATTCCAGCCCATTCAGCCTGTTCTCTGTACCCCCAAGAAATGCAGAAGTTTAATGTGTCAGAATACATATTTTGTAATATGTCTTTTAAAGAACCAAGTGTTCATTTTAAGTTAATTGATTAATGAGCAAATTTTCCCGCGCTTCAGCGGATGTATATAAACCCTGAATAGATACTTGGTAATTTATCTGATGAAGCGTGGATGGACCACGCGAAAGCGCTCATTTTTTACTTCCATTAAAAGTTTTTGCCTATTACAGAGTTGCCATTGTGTTTCGTTCTGCTACAGCACTTTATTTGGATCACTGTTTTGGTACTACACTACGTTGATACAGTGTACCCCTAATTGTAATCATCCCTATCAGCAAAATCTCCTTTCTCCATTCTCATGTTGACTTTCTTTGAATACTTTGTGCTACTTTATTGATATAATATTCTGTATGGCTGTTGTTGCTCTCTTTAAGGTCCTGCATCCAAACTCCCACTCTCTCCTTATTTCTTGAAGTCGCCCCCCCCCCCTTCTTTAAGTAGCCGTAAAATATCCATTCAAATCAGGTAATTCTAAACCACCTTGTTCTATTGGAGGGATCAACTTATTCCGTTTGACTGTTGCCCTTTCCCCTCCCAGATAACACATGCTTGCACAAGAAATTTGTTACTATGTTTAGCCAAGGGCATTAAACCAGATATTCATTCATGCAAAAGCAAGAGGAAAACATCTCGGCTCTACAAATATTATAATCAGTGCACTTTTACCCCTTACAGCCCATCCCAACAGTCCAGAATTACAGCATATTGACTTGAGCATGCTTTTGTCCAGCCTTTCTTCTCTTTTTACACTGTAATGCTTACATTTCTTAAAACTTGAAAAGAAAAAAGCCTTCTCTTATGCAGCAGTCTCTGAAAATGCTTTACTGTGTAACACCCAATTTGTATCATGGAATTCAAAGAACAAAACTTGTTTTACTTTTTCCCTTTTAGTGCCCTTTAAAACATTAATGTCATGAAATGGGGTGTATAAAACATTAATGTCATGAAATGGGGTGTATAAAACATTAATGTCATGAAATGGGGTATATAAAATATTAATGTCATGA
The DNA here is from genome assembly GCF_019279795.1 of Protopterus annectens. Taxonomy (NCBI): domain Eukaryota; kingdom Metazoa; phylum Chordata; order Ceratodontiformes; family Protopteridae; genus Protopterus; species Protopterus annectens. Next base: position 1,268,237,632 of record NC_056746.1, on the reverse strand, counting down.
AATGGGGTGTACAAAACATTAATGTCATGAAATGGGGTGTATAAAACATTAATGTCATGAAATGGGGTGTATAAAACATTAATGTCATGAAATGGGGCGTATAAAACATTAATGTCATGAAATGGGGCGTATAAAACATTAATGTCATGAAATGGGGTATATGCCTTTCAGTCAATGCCCCACAAGTTTAACAAAGTCCAGTCTTTCTCAGCCACTTTTTCTTGTAAAGCCATTTTACACAAATGTGATTGATGCGTTATAGTCTCACATTTAGTCACTAATTTCAGTGTTGCTGGTCTTACTGTTCATCTCTGTCTCCCAACCCCAAACTCTGGTTCAGGTCTAAGGTACTCCCAATTCTTCTAGTCAACTCCTGTGCTTTTTTTCTGTGTCTCAAGCAATTTCCTTTGGAATATTGAAAAATGTTTCAGTGGCAATGTCTGTCTGTGGGTTTTAATTTCAGATGAATAAGAAACAGAGTCCCCATTTGTTTGATAGCTCACTTTTTGTTGCACAAGCTTTTGTATTTCTTCCTTAGCATATTCTGCATCAAAAATGACTTTGATACTTTAGAAAAAAATATTCTGAAGACAGCTGGATACAGCAGCCTGAATCGCATACTTCCTTTTTGACGTTCCTTGATTGCCAGAATAAATTTGCTTCTCTTCTGCCTGGTATACAGTGAATAATCATTTTTCACAAATACTCTACTTTTGCCAGGTTTTAATATGTTGCTCTTCTGCCAGAATTTTGTCAGGATCAATTCTTTCTGCTGGTACAATTGCATCATTTCTAATTGAATTTTTGCCTATTTTCTTATTGCCACGTTTTGAGTATACATGCAATATATCCTTTAAATTAATCAATCCTGCTGTGGAATACTAGTCCAGTTTCTTGTTTGTACTTCCATAAAATTAATACAGTCTGTTCCTTCTAGTTTCTCATGTACATCATAAAATGTCCCTTTTTCTCTGCATGCTTTGCCCTCTAACTCTACCATTTGTGAAACATCTCGTCTTGAACACTCATACTCAGCCAGCCTTTTCTTCATTTGACGACAAAAGCCAGTAATATATCCTTTATTGATCTCCTGGAAGGCTTTATGCCGAGGTACTAGAGAGGTTTTTGTGCTGTTAATAAAGGATATATTACTGGCTTTTGTCTGGATATTTTTCTGTACTGCTTTAGTGGTTTTGGATTTTCTTCATTTGACCTCTGATTTTTGCAGTTTTATCAGTTTATTCGAATAGCTGTTTAAAACTTCTTCCATTTTTTTTCCAGCCTTTTGTTAGATCAGTTGATATACTTCTTCGTTTCATTTATTTTAATCGGCTCTGAGCACATTTGATTTGTTTCCTCTAAAATTACTAAAAGCCATCTCTTGTATCAAAAGTGCAGCTGCTCAGCAAAAAGCAATTCAAGCCCCAAGATTCTTCCCAGCTTGGAAGAATTTTTTCTTCACCGTTTCCTGTTGATTTTCTTTCAGGCTTTCAAAGTTTCTTCTTTGCTGGCATCTAGACAGTGTACTGACTAATTAGTGAATGCATTTTACTAAAACTTTCAGAATTGCTAGCTCTTATTTTTCAGTTTCTTTTTTTCAGAATGGGAGAGCCGAAGTCAACTTGCTGATCAGTGTGCAGCCATCTTGGAAGTCCATCTGTAGTTCTTTTATCTCCTTTTCATCATTCAGTACTTCAGTTACAGTTGGTTTGATTTCCATTTTCTAGTAATTTATTTTTTAGCAGCTAACTGTATTAAGGTAAATAAGGGGTTATTATGCCCAGGCAATTCATATCTTGTGCCCACGCTCAAAAGAATAAATTCCTTAGTTACAGCCGTTTGCTCCCAAAACATTTCTGACAGAGTACTTTGAAGGGAATTTTTAAAATTTGCCAACTCATTACAATCCCAAAAAATATGTTCTTGGTAACTTCTCTCTTTTCCATCACATTTTTATCATTTGCTATTTACCTGGAAAAATCCTCTTTTCTAGACTTTGTTGCGTACTTGGGAGCCAAACGGATGCCCTTGCATTGTTCATTTTATAAATTGCCTTTGCTGCCTCCATTGTCAGTCTTTTCTAACAATCTCTAATTCATTCATACTGTTATAAAATATTTTATATGCCCTACAAATTATTCCCTTTTAACATCAACTTCTGTTCTAGACTTGACTAAAAACTACTTTGCATATTGCCGGAAACTAGGATTTTTCTTAGTGTCTAGGGCCTCTCCATATACCTCTTCAATTGTTTGTCTTGTCTCATCATCAAATAATCATTTGTATTTTTTCAACTATTACAATATAAACTCACCTCATCTCTTTTGCTGTACTGTACTAGATGGCATTAAATTTACCTGTCATGCAGTAATTGTTAAAAATTCCCCCAAACCATGACAATACTTTTACAAAAACAAACACGTTAACTGTATGCAGAATATTACTATATAAATTAATATGGTCAATTTTATAAGCAAAACATACAGAAAGAATATGTGTTTTTTCACAAATATTATATTTTCATTTGTATGTTCATGCAGTTCAGGTTTTCAGATATAAATATTGTTAGATAAATTAAATAATGCCCATATTTTTAAGTAAAACTTGTGGAGAGAGTCGTTAATCCTTCATGAAGATAGCAAATTGCTTCATCAGCAAACATTCTCATATCGACAATTAGTTCAGCAACTGAATAAACTCAACTGAAGCAATAGTAGTTAGACCCGTTGTACGTATTGTCCTATTTAACCATGTTAGTAACCAAATAAAATGGAAAGAAGTTTCTTCCCTGTCCACAATGCCAAGAAAACATTAGCGTTTACAGTTATGTGGCTGTATCCTATGGCAAATCGTACCAATTTTATTGCTTTTCCCTTGATCACACCTTCTCTCAAATTCTCACACGAGTCACTCTTTCCATTGTTAAGCTGTCTAATCTGAAGATTGTTGGTACTGCTGCCTTCTGAACTGGCACTGTTAAGCCAACTTGAAATGCTCTTGCTTTAGACTGTTAAGATTAATTTAATCACTCACACCCTAATGAAGATTCATTGGTTATCTTTCTTATACTATTGTATATAATGCTTGCTTATTGCTTCCATGCTTATTCAGTTTGTGTACATGTGTGTCATTGTGTAGCATTTATGTAATTGTGTGTCTGTGGGTTCACGTAGTGGTTGGAAAGGGTATTGCACTGGCCCACTTAGCCATTTAATAAACAAAATAAATAAAAATGAATGAATGATTCAATCAGTCTTGCTCTTTTAATGCTGTTTTCCTTTTCAAGAAAGGAATGACTGCCTGAAGGCTTCCTTTGCTATTGAAAGGCTCCACTCATACCAAGCTTGCACAACTGCTGCATTTTCCTCAAATTCTCCTCTATCTGTACTATTCCTGGTCTTTGTTTTTAGTGTTGACAGCTGTCATTTCCTCATCTAGTTCCTGCAATGACTGCGTCCCGCTAGGGAAAAGATTTTCATAGCTGCAGGGTATACCGGTCTAAATGTAGCAATTTCTGCATGCATACCCAAATCATTGGCTTGAATGGTAATCATCTTTTCCTGGTTGGCAAAGAGGAGTCATAGTTAGTGAAGATTCTTCTGCCCTGCAGTATGAATTCTTTTCCAGGTGCCCACAGCTTGGATAATAGATGCTATTTTAGTGTGAAGTTTGGACCCAGTGGGCCATCTGTCTCTTCTTTTCAGTGTCTGTCTACATCATGAGCAATTTTGCATATACTCATTCCCTTTCCTACCTTTTCTTTATTTATACATTTGTTAGCCAGGTGAGTATACTGGTCCAGGGGGTGCACACAGATATGTAAAACACAGCATAGAAAAGTGCTGACATAATAAGCAATAGCAAATGCAGGTACGACTGGTATGTATAACAACATTTTAGTAAGTAAATATTTAGAAATCAGGAGGGTAAAATAAATAATGGATAACAGAGTGATAAGTAGTGAAAAAATTACATGGAGCTGCTTACTGCTTGGTGTGATGGATTTGAAGTGTTCTTAAGACACAGTCTTGCTGGCTGGATTCTGCTAAAATTCAAAGTCTGGTTATATTTGCATTCACAGTCTGTTGCATACAGAAACTTGCAGAATATACACTGATGAGAGAATATACTTTGCAGCATCAACTTTAGAGAGCAGTAACAAATAACTTTTTATAATAAACCAAACGGAACCACGTTGCAGCTTAAAAGTACTGTTCCAACTTTACTTCTCATATAGTACAGATGATGTGAGAGATATAACATTTACCTTAGGACACATGAGTCCCTACCATACCTCTAACATAACTGGATTTATACAGCTCTTTATATACAGTTTTCGTCCTATAGAAACAATACTAAGCTTCCTTGTTTAACAATGTCTTGTAAGAGACCAGCTTTTCTGACAGTGTGAATATCCTGTAACAGTGTCCTGATGTTCATGCAAAAAAACATATTTTTGAGGAAACACATTGTTCTGTATTCTGTTTGGATCTTTGTACAAAAACATCTGTTCTTGTGCCAATGCTGATAGTCATATCCTGTTTTCCATGCAGAAAAACATATTTTTGAGAAAACACATTGTCACAGTGTCATAAACATATCCTGTTGTTTTAGGAAACATATTGTGTCCATCCTGTTATTTTAGGAAACATATTGTGTCCATCTTTTATATGCAGAAAAACATGTCAGTGTTCTTTAACAGCAGATTTTGCATTTTTGCTCTTGCATACATCCTGTTTTTAAGTCTGTAAGGGAAAAATGTCCATTCAGCAGATTCCTTTTCCAAGCCATGGTCATTTAGTATGACTGCTGATCACATATTACTAAACTCTGTTTCTGCATTTAAGCAAGCTTTTTCTTTCAGCATATTTACAACATAATTAATTTCAGACTTATATTCATAAAATCTAACAATTCCCTCTGTTTTTAAACATACTCAAAACATTTTATATAGAAAACACAATAAAAAGCAAACCTATAGTCTTCTTTTGATACAAGTCAAAATGCAATTTTACATAGTTAATATAATGATATTAAGTTTTACTACCAAACCTGAATGTATTTAACAACTTTTTCTTTTGCAGACCATTCTGTGAAAATATTTTATCAGTTATGAGCTGTGTCTGTTTTAATTTTACTTGATTAATTTATTATTTTGCAATCACAGAATTTAATTTATGATTTAGAATTGTTTCACTAGCTCTTTGCAACTGTTGAATTAACTATAAGAGACAATAACTATGTGCTACTACAAGCATTTATACACTGCTAAAAATATACAGTTTTAATGTCATTTTAACCATCACATTGTGGTCATGTCTTTGAACTGCCCATTAACATCTTGGTAAAGTACTGAACTGGGCTTAAATAATAAGTATTTGAAAGCAATTATTTTACTGGGGTAAAACCAGTGATATTACAACTTGACAAATTACTTTTGAACTTATTACGATGTATCCTGTACAGTATGTATTTACACAGACTGTTTGCTATTTATGCATTTCAATCTAGTAGGTACCCTGGACCCATTGTTTTCTTTAAATATGTTTTTTTCACACATATTCATTACTAGACATTAATTTCATTTGTACTAAATTCTTCTGCATTTGTACATACAATGACTATAAAGTACATTTAGTCTAATCTTACAAATTTAATAACATTAATATTGAGCAAAATCTTGGAAAATGTTTATGTCTCTCTAGAAATATCTAGTGGAATTGATACTAAATCCATATGTCCTGTTATTTTAAACTACATGCTCAGCAATTAAAAATATTCATGCTTTTTTATACCAACATTGTTTTGTCAAAAACATATTGAAATAGTGACCATTCTTGCTATTAGAAACATTTATGCATTTTGCACATCTTTATTCTCTCCTGTATAGCTTTAATAAAGCAAGTTTAAATCATCTCTTGTTTTTTAAACCATCTCTTGTATAGCTTTACAATTTAACAGGTTGTAAATACAATTTAATTCTAAACAATACAATAATAACCATTATGATAGCTATTAACAACTTGTAAAATATCTTATTCTGTCAGGTTTAATCCAGTTTACCAGTATTTCTAATACACTAATACCTGTTTTTTCCTCTCTATAAAAGAGTATTGTCAGGAAGGAATGAGATATTTTTTTCCTGTAGCTTTATTTTAGACCCTTGTTGTTTATTTTTTCTGTAGCTTTATTTCAGACCCTTGTGCAGTACTGCTTATACAGTCAGTGTAAAACTGAGAAAGTGCCCCTCCCCCTTATACAGTCAGTGTAAAACTGAGAAAGTACCCCTCCCCCTGTAGTACTTCAGCACTGTTTTCCTGCCCTATGCTGTGAGAATAGAATGTATGTCAGCCCAACACTTTGGTTATACATTTATTTTATTAGGTTACTAAATAAAGCTTTCACTGTATATTACCTCTAGTAGGTATTTACACCCTCCTGCACAATTGATTTGAACTGTATATATACTATAGCCCATTTGCTGGCTGTACTTGATGCAACTGAGTTTTTTCTTTTAACATTTACTTGCAAACAGATTATAAGTGACATATATGCACAATTGTGGCATTTTATTACAATTACCAAATAGTGTTGCCTGTAAACATTTTAATAATTATGTTTTAATAACAATGATGCTTTAGAAAAACTCAAGCTACTTATCTGGCAATCAGTCTTGTTGTTTATCTTATCTTTCCAGCATTTCCTGTAGCTGTTCATTCAGTCTAGGAAGGTCTGAGCTCACATTTTATACTCTGTAAACTATAGTTAATTCTTTTGGCATTTTTCCTTTAATGTGATTGTGATTTGCATAACTATGCATTTATACAACATAAACAGACATTATTTTACAATTACCTTACATGGATTTCAGTATTTTTTTATTTATTTATTTAACTATTTAACTGTCCTGCCATTAATTTTACAAAAACTGTTTGAATAATACCATCTGTGATTTTATTTATTTTTAAAATTCAGAACTTTAACTGTTTGGTGTTACTATACAATTATAAACAAATTGTAAAAAACAAAATAGATATTAGTTTAACCAACACATTTATATTTATATTATTTATATTTGCTGTTGTCTGCCTGTTATTCTTGTGTATTGTAACAGATGTACTTTAGATGAAAAGAACACACATGCATGTCTGTCTTGTATCTGTATATCTTTATACAAGCATGTCAGTCTTGTGACTTAAAATTTTTACTCATCTATTTTTATTTAATTTTATACACTAGAACAATTTTGTTTACCTTTTGACTATGCTAATGAATGGCATTCATATGCTTTACTTTACTGTAGTACTGATAGATGTCTTGCTTTAAGTGAATGAAAGTAAAACATTTAAGAATGATTTGTCCAGACATCAGATCCTACCATCCTACCATGTATGTTTAACCATTTTCAAAACATAAACATATTATAAAATATATTTCTTTTGCACAGATTAACTGTGTATGCAGGAAGTTCCCAGTCTTTGTCAGTTGAGCTAATTTATTTCCTTTATCCTGCAACTGCTGTTGAATTTTCTGTAATGTTGCATGGTCTTTCTGACATTCTTTAGTAAGCTGTTCTGCTGAATTTGAAACTCCTATGCACTTTTGAAAATATGTGTGTATTACTTGTCTAAGCTTCCTGAACTCATTATGTCTGTCTTTTAGAAGTTTACTACATTCCTTTGTAACAAAATGTACTAGGGGTTTTATCAGTAACTGATATGACTCACATGTGATGACAGGACATAACTGTTCAACATCAGAATGTAATGGAAACACTTTACCCTTAGTTAATTCTTCAGATCTGTCTTTACAGTCTATTTTTTTAGCAATATGATGCAATATTATTTTATGGCATAATACACAAAATGCAGTTTTTGTTAAAGCACACAATAAACATTTGTCATTTTTCACATGGTTTTCTTTGAGATACCAGCCAAACATTGTAATACATTTGCATAATGCCTTACTATCAACCTGCCCTACTAAGGTTTTACATTTACTAATATGCTGTGTATACCAACATTGCAATTTTTTACATTTGCTTAAATTATGCATGAAAATATCCATACTGTCTAATCTAATATTTAGACTGTCTAATATCCAAACTGTCGAATAGCAACCATACTAAAAAATGTGACGTAGAAAAAAGTCTTACCAGTGAGCAAGAAAACAGGTGATCAGGCTGTTGTTGCAGATGGCTGGAAATTTTTCAAAGTCACTTGAGAAGCTGGGAAAGCACAACAGGCAGTGGACTGATGGGCTAGTGGATATCCCCCTTTTCTTTAGTGAAATTATGGCACTGCGACTGGAACTTCTGTCTCACTCCAGATGTAGATGTCTAAAAAACTTTACTACTGCAAGCTGCATAAACTGGAATGCTTCTGTTCAGAATTGACACATACGTACAAATGTTAGTTACTGCAATTTAACTGAAGTAACCCTCTGCAGGGCTTACCATCACTCCTCCTGTGTTTGAATTGCAGATTGTAGGTTCAAATGCAGGCTAGCTTGCCATTGAAAAAAATTATATGGTGCTAGTCACTCAGCTGGCTTGCCATTGAAAAAATTATATGGCACTTACTTGCTGCTTGCTTACTGTGGGATGGATTTGAAGTGTTCTTAAGACACTCAGTCTTGCTGGCTGGATTCTGCTAAAATTCAAAGTCTGGTTATATTTGCATTCACAGTCTGTTGCATACAGAAACTTGCAGAATATACACTGATGAGAGAATATACTTTGCAGCATCAACTTTAGAGAGCAGTAACAAATAACTTTTTATAATAAACCAAACGGAACCACGTTGCAGCTTAAAAGTACTGTTCCAACTTTACTTCTCATATAGTACAGATGATGAGAGATATAACATTTACCTTAGGACACATGAGTCCCTACCATACCTCTAACATAACTGGATTTATACAGCTCTTTATATACAGTTTTAGTCCTGTAGAAACAATACTAAGCTTCCTTGTTTAACAATGTCTTGTAAGAGACCAGCTTTTCTGACAGTGTGAATATCCTGTAACAGTGACCTGATGTTCATGCAAAAAAACATATTTTTGAGGAAACACATTGTTCTGTATTCTATTTGGATCTTTGTACAAAAACATCTGTTCTTGTGCCACTGCTGATAGTCATATCCTGTTTTCCATGCAGAAAAACATATTTTTGAGAAAACACATTGTCACAGAGTCATAAACATATCCTGTTGTTTTAGGAAACATATTGCGTCCGTCCTGTTATTTTAGGAAACATATTGTGCCCATCTTTTATATGCAGAAAAACATGTCAGTGTTCTTTAACAGCAGATTTTGCATTTTTGCTCTTGCATACATCCTGTTTTTAAGTCTGTAAGGGAAAAATGTCCATTCAGCAGATTCCTTTTCCAAGCCATGGTCATTTAGTATGACTGCTGATCACATATTACTAAACTCTGTTTCTGCATTTAAGCAAGCTTTTTCTTTTAGCATATTTACAACATAATTAATTTCAGACTTATATTCATAAAATCTAACAAGTAGTGCTTGAGTAGGACATGTTCTGACCCGCAGCTTTATTTTTAAGTTTTTGTGCCTTGCTTATAACCTTGTCCTGTTTAACGAGCTGCATTCCAATCACTTCCAGCCTAACTTCAACTGCTTTTCCTTGCGCTTTCAACTTCGTTTTGGTCAGTTAAGAACTGAAGCATATCCGAACTCTTGTTAGAATGAATTCTTTTTCTGGTAACCTTTTACTGAATTTCTGATTGTGCTTGAGCTTAGCATTGATTTTCTGCAGTTTTCTTTTTTTTTCCAGAATACCATAAAAAGCCAAACAACTTCATACTCAGGAAACCGCAAAGCCCAGGCTTGCTGGCTTTGCCACAACTCCATCAGATTCATTCAAAATTCCAGTGCATGCCACCACTCCACACTTCCTTTTTTTTTGGGGGGGGGTCCTCCTGATAATATGTAGAAGATTACCGTTTATTCTGATTAAGTAATTTTCTGGTGAGCTAGAAAAATACAGCTAATAACCATCATGTTGCCCAGAGCACTAAGATACATATTACTATTCAAGCGACGCCGTAGCAAAAGTTAATTAATATTGTCTCTATGGGAAGTAGTTCTGGTAACATGCCGTAAATCCAGTTTAAGGGTACAGATGCAGATAAAAGAAGTGGTAGGATGGGCTACTTGACACAAGAGACCTGAAGCAGTTATGAGAAGGGAACGCTCATAATAGAAATGTATTTTTTTAACATTTGTTAACTGGGAAAGTGGGCTGGTCCAAGGCCCCTTTCAGACATGACCTGGGCTGGTCCCAGATTACCACTGCAGGGGACTCTATTCCACATTTGTTAGTGTAAATAATTACATTGTGAAATTCATGTTGTATATGTAGTGTGTAAAAATGGCAGTAACATATCTCTTGACTTTCAAAATTAAGTGCAGCATTTCAACATGGGGTAAGTCTTTGTGAAGAATGAAGTAAGCTAAAGATGCAGTTAAGTAGAGGTCATCTTTGTTTTAGTGTTAAGAAATATGACGCAGCAGACTTAATGAGTGAATTGTGGAGCTGAGTGAGGAGGATGCAGATTAGAAGGCCTGGTTTGTAATGGTCATTTTGTTCTACATAGTCGTCAAGGCAGTCAAAAATGCAGGGATGTTTTTGAGGAAATTTAACCTGTGAGATGAGTTATATTTTTGAGGACCTAGAGAGATGGGGGGGTGAGGTTTAATTAGACGAGGGAGCTAAATGGAAGGAGTGAAAGTGCTTTAAATGGTAAACTTTTTACTGTGAATGAAGATTTATGTTATTCAAATATGTCTTCACAGAAGGAACAAAGGAATACAGGGAATATGGCATGAACACATAAAATTAAAAACTTGGGTTTCGTGGTTTACAGATCAAAAGAAAAGATGAATGCAGAAGGGCATGCTGTTTTTAAATAACTGGATAATTTTCTTAAGGCAATATTGCATTCAGATAAATGGGAAGTGAGAATGGAGGGATTTAAAAATGCTCGAGTATTAAGTATATCATTTGAGTAAATGTCACAATATTGCATTCAGATAATTGGGAAGTGAGAATGGAGGGATTTGAAAATGCTCAAGTATTAAGTGTATCATTTGAGTAAATGTCAGCATTATGCTCCTCATGTATTCTGGTAAGTATCACGTCCTGTAATAGTCAGAAAATTCTGAGGCCTTTGCAAATGTTTATGTTTGTTCCATTTTGCAGATTAAGTGTGGGTGTAGAAGATGCAGAATCTACCACCATTCCAGTTACATTAGAAGTGCATCCCTACATGACAATCTCATCCCTGAAGGATCTGGTATGTCATATTAACTATATCAGCTCTAGCATTTATATTTCTTGGTTCATTTACTCAGACCTTTCCTGTGCCTAGCTTGGACACATGTGACCACAAGACTTGGATTGCTTCTAAAGCCATCTGTACCTACAAAGCTGTTATGACTATTTTTATGCTCTTGGTCTAAATGTCTCAGTGTTATTTAGCACTTCTGTGCTGCATTTATGGATTTGGTTGAATTTATCACTGTTTTTCAGCCTGCATTTGTTAAAGAAACTCCATCTGTTACTCTACTGCTCTTAGGTTGTTTTAACTGCATTCTGATATTTCCTAACCTCCGCTGATACTGTAGAAGCTGTTCTGAGTTTGTCAAAGTTCTCCTGAGTCTGCCAAAATATTTCATAGTTTTGCAAAGTTGTTCTCTGTTGTAATTCTCTTATATTGAACACTTCTTCCTGCATTTTGTGAACATTTCTCAGGATTAGTGAACTTATTTCCAAGGATTCTTGATACTACAGGAATTCTGACCTTTGTTGTAAAGCATTTGTTAATGCACTTGAGCTCAAAACCAGTTTGTTTTACACTGAGGGTTCTTCTACTCTCTGGTGGGAGCAAAGAGCTGAATTCAACCTATCCAAGTTGGAAACTGCTGTTGGAAGGTTTATTGTATGTTTTTTTTTTCTGTAGTTTGAAACATTTTTCAGGGTTATTGAACTTATTTCCAAGGATTCCTATCTACTAAATCTGGTGTAATGGATAGGCGCTTCCCTGTCATTTCTGTTTCTGGCCTGGTGGATATGGGCATCCTGAGGCAGTGTAGTAACTGCCTAGTATTCACTGACAACAGTTTAATTTTAGAACAGAAAAACACAGTATGCAAGCGATGTAGATGCACAGTGACATTGGAGGTAAAGCTCTCGCATACACACATGAAAAATGCAAACCAGGTTGTTAGTGTTACACCCAAAACACTCTCTACCAACATTAAGGAACAAACACAAAGACCCATATGTGAAAAGGTACTCACTTGTAATCTACCCAAACCTCCAAGACCTCCTAAAAGCATCTCTTAGTGGCCCTGTGCACACCCAAAAAATACAGCACTTCACAAAACACACAACTCTGAAAATCATAATAGCCCCGCTTCCAAGCCCATAAGGCAACACCACCGCACAGCCAAACATTCTAGTTATTGGGGATTCAGTTGTAAGACATACTGATGTCCTCTTTACCAGGCTGAACAGATTCAAACGAACTTTGCACCTTGTCTTTATGAGCTAAAGACCTTAACCATTGTACCAAACTCACACCAGCAAGGAGAAGAGCACAGTAAGCTGTCTGTCTGGAGCCAGGATCCACCAGATCATGCACGCACTTAGGTCTTTCAACCACAAGTACCAGTATGACCTGATCATAGTCCATGTGGGTGTAAATGACCTAAGACATACCTCACTGGACTATATGAAAAGAGACATGCTGGAGCTCTCTGAATGTGTGTCCCAAGCAGGTATGAATCTAGCATAGAGTAGCATCCCACCTTCATATATGAGGATGTCATAGTACCAGCAAAAACTGATTGGCTTCAACAATTGGATTAAGTTGTGGTGTCACAACAATGGGCTCCAATATCTGTAAACCTGGGGGAGACATGATTGAAAAAACATGATGCTTCACCAGATATGGTTTGCAGTTATCACCACTTGGCATCCGGATACTGGCAAAAACTTTATCTATTCCCATAGTGTCTTTTGTAGGCCGTGCCAAGTTGTTAAACCCTCCAACATAAAAAAAGTCACAACTACCTAAAGGTACTGCTGCTCAATGCCAGGAGTTTAAATTAAAAAATGCATTCCCAGGAAGCACTCCTCACCCTGGAGAATGCAGACATATGTGCACTTATGGGCGACTTCAAACACCCCTCCATAAACTGAGACACTTATAGACCCATAATTCACTTGCTCACAGGTTTTTGGATTTCGTCAATGCAAATGCCTTGGAGCAACTAGTTAGCTCCCCATCTAGAGGTACAAATATCCTAGATCTAGTAGTCATGAACATGGGGGTATGCTGCTCCCCTACCATACATTAACTTCTCCCTGGGAAGATCTGACTGTAAAATGATCTCCTTTAGTATTAAAACTAGCCTAGAACCTGTTAAGAACTTTGCCAAGGCCAATTACCTGAAACTAAGTGACAGCTTATTAAACTTCCAAGCCCTTCCAAACCAGATGACACTGCAACCTACTCTAAGCTGTACACAATAGCACTGTACAACACATTCATATATGCATAGAGGAGGCAGTACATGTCCAAATCAAACCTATGATTACTGGCAAAAATAAACCATCATTGTGGACCCCTAGCATAAGTAGGTTATTTAAAAAAAAAGGAAAAAAAAATCCTCTCCAGAGCCAAGGAGGCATACAGAAATCAATGCAAAAAGACACTCACCAGTCTAATCAAACAAATTAGAGAACTGGTCAAATCTGCCAAAGCAAACTGTGAGGCAAAGATAGCCTTCCAGGTGACAACCATAGAGCTTTTTTAAATTATGTTCATAACCTTAGGGGAAACACTCAGCAATGTGCCAAGTTAATCATGAATGGCAACATTTACACCCAGCCTGAAACTATAGCAAACGTGCTGGCCGACAAGTTCAGTTTAAACTCTCACCTCCTACCACATCCAAAGAAATACCTGCAACCACCCCATACCAGTCATTACAAGGGAACAGGTCATTACTGCACTTGCTAAAGCCAAAAATACAGCCTCCATGGGTCCCAACAACATTCCTGTATGCTTCTTAAGTAGCTTAAAACAGAATCTATCAAGGCCGCTAGAAACCCACTTTAACCACAGCCTCTGAATGGGCTTTGTCCCAGAGTAATGGAGGACTGCAACAGTCATCCCTCTGCACAAGGGGGCACATCAACTGACCCAGGGAACTACAGACCCATAATCTTGTCCAGTCTTATCTGCAAGGCCATGGAGAGAATTATCATAGACCTGATAAATAACAATATAGGAACCCTCTAAACACTGGACCAGACCCTATCTGACTTTGTCAAAGGGAGGTCTTGCCTGCTCAATCTGGTCGACTTCTTTGAGAAAGTCACCAGGGGCATAGATGAGGGTAAAATAGTACACACCACTTATCTAGACCTGGCCAAAGCTTTTAACACAATCCCCCACTCACAGATGATAGATAAACTTACTGGGTTAGGCATAAACCCCTACATCATCAGATGGATAGCCAACTGGCTGACTGACAGGACACATGTTATCCGGATAAGTGAATTCACTTCTGACATGAAATCTGTTACCACCAGTGTCCCACATGGCTCAGTGTTGGGATCCCTCCTATCTGGTATATACTTCTTTGAGGTGAAGGCCAATGTTGGGGCCTCTGGCTCACAATGTTCGCTGATGACTGTAAGCTTGGAGCAGTCATTGAATCTCCAAATGATGTTGATTTCCTATAACCAGGCCTAAAAATGACAAATGAATGGTGACACAACCATGGTCTGAGACTTTATGCTAAAAAATGCCTAATCATACCCATTGGTAAATCAGAAATCCCTGCAAATTATAATATAGATAGCACACCCCTAAAAGTAGACCCAGTGGTGAGGGATCTAGGAACACAGATAGTAACCTAAACTTTGACTTCCAGGTAGCTGCAGTAGTGAGGAAATCCTTCTGTGTGGCTCAACTTGTAAGTAAAGGCATGGCATCAAGATCAAAGGAAGTCATAGTGCCATTATACCTGGCCTTCATCAACCCCATAATCAAGTACAATGCTCCCTTACGCATGTACCTAACCAGGCACTTACACTAATTGGAGTGGCCTCAGAGGTTTCTCACTAAAAAAATACAAAGCATAAGATAAATGTCTGCAGACTGACTAAAGGCCCTGTCCCTTTACTCTGTCTGGTATCGCTTTCTGAGAGGGGACTTATGCCTGACCCTACAAGGCATTCTGTGATGCAGCCCTGATGAAAATGTTATATATTCGCAAGAAAAATTTTACAAGGGTGACATGGACGTGAATCTTCTTTCTGACTCTTAGCAGAACTTGTTGGAGAGAGAGATTGATTTCCCAAAGGGTGCCTTTTCATAAAACAAAGCATGCCCCTCATTCTGTTCAAAAAGAATTTGGATAAATGGGTGGGGAACTGTAAATTCATTGCTGGAGTACTGCCCATGTCCCTTATGGACAGAGGCAGTCTGATAAATGACTCAGGGCTCTAACACCCAGAGACCCACTACCCTGATACTACCCCATCCCATATCTGGGGAATAAACATATAATGTCATATCCTGGGTATTATTGGCTTGGCTTGTAAAGGGTCTTGTGCCATTAGCCTAATAATCAACTATGAACCTATGAATATTTTACCCTCAATTTTCTATCAGTATTCCTTTACTGAAATGTATGCATCTTGGACCACAGTGGAATAAGAACAGCATGAACTGCAAGTTTTTTTCAGGGCCTACAACTTATCTGCTCTTCTGTATTTCTTGTTCATCAGTGAATCCTTAACTGTGACACAGGGGAGGATATGAGAGAAGCAAAAAGCCTAAGCTGAGGAAAAAGTAGCCTGTGTGTGTGTGTGTGTGTGTGTGTGTGTGTGTGTGTGTGTGTGTGTGTGTGTGTGTGTGTATATATACGTGTGTGTGTGTGTCTACGTGTAGAGGTACAGACACTCATACAAACACATGAGAACCGGAGGGTAATTACACACAATAAAGAGGAAACAAGAATAGAATACCAATTGTGTAAATTAGCTGAAATTATTTATAAAGAATGAAAAAAATGCAAGGTATGTAGCTATTGTCAGATACCTCAGGATCATGACATCTGTTTTATTTTATGAGGAGATTTTCTCTTGATTCTGTATAATTATACTAAGACCATAAACACACAGACCACTGTCCCTCCTTCACTGCCACAGTGACTAACTGAAGTGCTGGTGACCTGGGTTCAGAAATAAATCTGTTACTTTGGTGGATTGGCCAGGCTGAGAAGGCACGAACACCTGCTGACAGCTGTACATCTTTAGTGGGAGGGCAAGGATTTAAGCCTGGAGGCAGGGTGCCTCCCTCCCCACATTGTAAGATACCAGCACTACTCAATCAACTTGTATACTATTTTGGGGTGTCTCAAAATATTTCATGTGTGCAGGTAAGGAAACACCACTACCCATCTTCTCCGTGCCTTAAAATGGAAAAGTTTGGACCCAGGAAGACCAGAGGAGTGCCATCAGGTTTCATACTACTAACTTCTCATTCTGTGTCATTCAGACCTGTTGACAGAAGAGAATGTTGTTATGGCATGTTTTCATTAGATGATACTGACCCACTTAGGGCTAGAAAGTGCAGATAATGAGTGTAGTACTCATAGCAGCCCTGACCAATGGTTGTTCTGGGTCTCACAGTGGCAATACCCATTTCATGGTGCTGCTTTACTCAATATGAATCGTGTGTGTGTGTGTGTGTGTGTGTGTGTGTGTGTGTGTGTGTGTGTGTGTGTGTGTGTGTGTGTGTGTGTGTGTGTGTGCATGTGTGTGTGTGCATGTGTGTGTGTGTGTGTGTGTGTGTGTGTGTGTGTGTGTGTGTGTGTGTGTGTGTGTGTGTGTGTGTGTCTACTTTACTTAGCCAAAAAACCATATCGCCAACATTCACTTCACCGAGACAAATACACAGACAAACCAGAAGACCGACATCCGGAACACCGACATTCTGACCCGAGGTAATTAACCGCTTAGCCATCCTGATGAACTTTGCCTCTTACCCCTGCGGTAGTGTGACCTCGGAGTTGGTATATTTAGTTACGGGGGTGCAAAGCCCCCCACATGGGTGTGTTTAGTTTTGTTTTTTTTTTTTTGGAACGGCCAAGCAGTTAGTTACCTCAGGACAGAATGTTAGTGTTCCGGATGTCGGTTTTCTGGTTTGTCCTTGTATTCATCTCAGTGAAGTGAATGTCGGCGATGTGGTTTTTCGGGTAACTAAACTAGATCTGTGTGTGTCTGTGTGCACACGTGCATGCAAAATACTATAATACTATACATATCTATATATATATATATATTGTATATGTAAAATATATATATTTATATATAAATATATATATATATATATATATATATATATATATAGGGTTCCTATTAGAAGAACGAAAGTCCAAAATATCGAATGGCTGTATACGTGAAAATGCCGTTCATCGATGTGTTTTTTGTGAGATCACAGTACAGTGAAGATCGGGAAATTTGCTCTTTCTTCACTGTAGTGCGATCTCGGAGTTGGTATATATAATTAGCGGGGGGTGTGGGGGGTGCAGCCCCCGACAATAAAGGGTTCAAAGTGCAGCATTTTCACTGTTTACAGCATTTGATTATATGAACGTTCATTCATATAGTATAGGCCCTATATACTGACACATATGTTTAGTGTTACGCAGCACCATTTTCTTCTTTCATTTCAATAAAATCCAAGCTTTTGGTAACAAAACAGTACATGTAACATTCAAAGCTCACCATATCTGTATGTATTTACAATACCTCTCATACAAGAAATCCAGACAAAGCCAAAAATAAAGAAAGGGGAGGCCCAAAAATAGGGACAGGATGTTCTTCGTGTTTCACCGTTGCAGTCATTACATTTGGGTAATGTGCTGGCAGGTTGCCCTCAGTCGGCCTGAATTCCAAAGTCTTGGGTCCTGCGTTGGTTGCTGTCTTCTCTTCCATGACGTCAGGTTGGCAGGGGTATAAAACATGCAACCGATGCCATTTTATTTAGTCTTTCTTGCCGTGCGGTGCCCGAAGCAGAAGCATTTCGCAAGTGCCGGTCGGCCGACTACTGAAATATTCAAGTTTGAGTTTCAGAACCTAAGTCTTCACTAAAGCTAAGTACCCTGTTGGGGAAACTTTTTTCTTGCTTTTTACCAATGTCAGAAAAAGTTAATAATTATATTACTTGTGGGAAGCAAATACCTCATAAGGATTTCCATTTATACTGTATTCCCTTGCCTAGGCCCTGATCACAACGCGCCTGGCTGTCGGTTTTGTGCTAGATTTAACCAATGCACTATTAAGTGTCTGCATATTTTTGCATCAAAGTATTTTGGAAACAGATTTAACGACCCAGAAATGTCGTCGGATAGCAATCCGACTACCGGAGTACATAAAAAACGCAAAGAAATGGACAGAGAAAGGCAGTCGAGATCCAAAACCAACGACAAAGCTTCTCCTAAGCCAGCCGCCGGTTCACCGGTACTCAGTTTGGCACTTTTGCAGCCCCTGATACCCGCTACCTTCGAGTCACAAGCCTCTACTGACACCCATGTGGAGTCCGGCATGCCACAAGATACTCAAGGTATTGGACTGACAGATGTATCTCCCTCGGATGGGTCCAGAGCCACTGAGCAGGCACTGGCTTCTGAGGGTGTATTCAGACCTCAACGTTTGTATATCAAACCGACAGCTGCAAAACCAAAGACAAAAGCAACTTCTAAAACTAAAAATACGACTTATGAGCCACATGCACAGGCCTCTATGCCTAAAAAACAGATGATCAAAATGGCTGAAGACCTTTTTACCTTGATCAGGGGTACCCATCCCCCTCCAGATAAGAGGCCCAGGCAAGACACTGATTATGAATCTTCAGATCAGGTTTCTATTTCTTCTGATTCCTCTTCTGATCAGGAATTATCTACACCTCCCTATGAGGATTCTGATGCTGAGGAGTCTATTCCATTTGCATCTCCTCCTGAGGATTATTCATTTGGAGAAACCTTGCATACTTTGAGGGAGCATTTTCACTGGGAGAGTCAAGACTTCTCAGAATCAAAAAACAGGCTCAGGGATTTCCTTCTTCTCCCTCAGCAAAGCCTTTAGCCATTCCCCCTGTTTTAGACATTGTGGATGATGTGTTTTCAGAGTCAAGCATAACCCCTGACTCCTTACCTCCGGCTCCCAGTAAGCCTGACAGATATTACAGGGTACCTGACTCGCATGAATTTTTATTTAGAAACCCTGCTGCTGATCCTGAAACTATTTCACAGGGGAGTTAAGGCCTCAACAGCAAAAAATCCTACACCCTCTGACAGAGATTCAAGGGCACTAGACAGATGGGGGAAAAAGGTTTATACATCTGCAACCTTGGCAATCAGGGCCTTAAACTGTCAATTTCATATGCTTAAGTACCAGCAACATGTTATGAGATTGCCGAAACAGAAAATGATGTTGATTTCAGAATGTGGAGAAAATAAAGAATTGCAGGAATTATTGCATGCAGCTGAACCAATTGGAAAGCATACTTTGCAATGTGGTTTTGATTCCTTAGAGGCCTCCTGCAGGGCCGCAGTTACTGGATCTGTGATTAGGAGGCATACCTGGTTAAAGGAACAAAATTTGCCTGATCATGTTAAAGCTAAGTTGCTAGATGCACCGTTACAGCATGATTCTCTGTTTGATATTAAGGCAAAAGAGGTTTTAAAGAAAATGGAAGACAAAGCTAAGTCTATGCAAACTGTTAAAGACTTCTTACAAGTGCAGCCACCAAGATTCAGTAGACACTGGCCTACAAAAAAATTGGTCCTTTCCTGTGTCAGACAGAGATCAAAGGGGCAAATCCAGACGCCCTAAGAGTTCCAGATACCAGGCGCAAGATTCATTCAGGTCAAAGCAATAGGGCACTTCCACCTCCAAATCTGGAGGAGATAAAGCGCAAACCTACAGAAAGCAATCCCAATGACTTCCCTCTGCCTACACCAAGCACTTATCTTTTGGCAGCACCCACAGGGGGAAAATTAACACTTTTTGCTCAAAACTGGCAGTTAATAACCCAGGACAAGTGGGTACTAAACATCATATCACAGGGATACAGATTTCATTTCCACACTCTGCCAATGGCAAATGGTTGGCCAGATCTGCCAAAAAAATCAATGGGCAGGTTACTTCCCTCATGGGTATGGGGGCCATTCAGACAGTACCAGAACAGGAAAAAGGACAAGGTTTTTACTCAAGACTGTTCATGGTACCAAGAAAGGACAAGGCCTGGTGGCCAATACTGGATTTATCGATTTTGAACACATACCTGGACATTCCAAAATTCAAAATGCTGTCTTTGCAGCAGCTTCTGCCCATGCTGGGCAAGAATGCTTGGCTGGTGACTTTAGACCTAAAAGAGGCATACCTGCATGTCCCAATAAGACAATCGTGCAGAAGATACCTCAGATTCAAGGCTGGCTTAATGCATTACCAATTCTCTGCACTGCCCTTTGGCTTATCTACTGCACCCAGGGTCTTTACAAAGTGCCTGGCACCAGTAATTGCATTTTGAAGACAAAGAAGTATACAAATATATCCTTACTTGGACGACTGTCTCATTCAAGCAGAGAACAAGGACACTCTTCTTCGACACCTGGCATTTGTGAAAAGGCTTCTAACATGCCTAAGGTACACAATAAACAAAAAGAAATCACAACTGGTACCCTCTCAAAAGATAACATTCCTGGGTGCAAGCTTGGATACAACTGCCCAGATGGCTTACCTCATGCCAGACAAGCAAAGGCAACTGACTACTTACTTCAAACTGATAGCAACAAAAACCCAGTCTTCTGCAAAACAAATTCTGCAGGCTTTGGGCTTCATGGCATCCTGCATCCTACTAATTACATATGCAAGACTGCTTATGAGGAAACTTCAATGGTACCTAAAAAGTTTATGGAGTCAACATTCACACAGTCTGGAAACAGTGATTCCTCTGATTCCCTGCCTGCAGCAGGAGTTTCTATGCTGGGCAAAGGCATGTTACCAAAACATGGGACTGCCCTTCACTCTACCCCCTGCAAGCCAAACCTTAACAACAGACGCATCAGATTATGCCTGGGGGGCCCACATGGCAGGAAGATGCATTCAAGGCTTATGGACACCAAAACAAATGCATCTACATATCAACCAGAAAGAGATGCTAGCTGTTCAAAATGCCCTAACAGCCTTCAAGGACTTACTTCATCCAGGACAACTACTGATAAAGATGGACAACACCATAGTCATGTGGTATATAAACAAGCAAGGGGGCACACACTCATACCCTCTTTGCAGATTAGCCATGGCACTGTGGGACACAGCTTTGACCTACCAAATACATCTTCAAGCTCAATTCCTGCCAGGAAAACAAAACACTCTCGCAGAGGATTTAAGCAGAAACCTTATGGATCCTCACGAGTGGAAACTAAATCCACAAGTCTTCAGCATGATGACAGAGAAATGGGGGAGCCCAGACATAGATCTATTTGCTTCTCCTCAAAATTATCAATTGAACAGATTCTGCACAAAGACTTATCACAGACAAGCATGGAAAGTGGACGCCCTATCCTTCAGTTGGAAAAACCTATCTGTTTACACCTTTCCTCCACTGCCTCTTCTACCCAAGGTCCTCCTAAAAGTCAGACAAGAGAAGCCAAAGAGGATATTAATTGCCCCAGACTGGCCCCGCCAATACTGGTACCCAATCCTAAGGAACTTGTCTCAATACCCAGCTTAGACCTTGCCTCAAAGACCACAACTACTGTCCCAGGAAAACAATCAGATCCTGCACAATCAACTACAGACTATGAACCTGGCAGCATGGCTAAACATGTAGTCATACAAACAACACCTCTCAGTAAAGCTGTGATGGATGTCATTTTGGAAGCCAGAAGGCCTAGTACTAGAAAATCTTATGCTGACAAATGGAAGAGATTCTGTGCTTGGAATCAAGCACAACGAACTGATACAGCAGAACCCACATATTCCTACAATACTTAACTGAGATGCTTGACAGAGGTCTATCTTTCTCATCAATCAAAATCCATGCCTCTGCCATTTTGGCTCATTACAATACAGAGCCAACAATCTTTTCTCATCCTTTACTAAAGCAGTATCTTAGAGGAGCCAAAAATGTAAGGCCTCCTAGAAAATCACCATTACCTGCATGGGACCTCAATTATATGTTGGAAAAGCTCACCCTGCCTCCATTTGAACCAGCTGCTACTGCTGATCTAAGGTTCTTATCATGGAAAACAGCTCTGCTACTAGCAATTACTTCAGCAAGAAGAGTTTCAGAGCTACAGACCCTCATGGCTGTAGAGCCTTTTATCATATTTTACCCAGACAGGGTGTCTCTGAGGACAAATCCTACTTTTATGCCTAAGGTGGTTTCCAGTGTGGCTCTTAACCAAACAATTCATTGCCAACTTTTTATCCAAATCCGCAGAACATGGGGGAGAGAATTCTGCATTCTGTGGACGTACACAGACAGCTAAGATTCTACTTGAGCAGGACTAAAGCTCTAAGAAAAACTGAGCAATTACTAGTGTCATATGCTGCAGGATCAGAAGGAAAGGCTATTTCAAAGCAGACAATTTCAAAGTGGATAAGCCACTGAATCCGTTTCTGCTACTTACACCATGGCAAACCTGTGCCCAAGGGCATTAGGTCTCTTTCCACCAGAGCTGCAGCTACATCAGCAGCCTTTCTCAGAGGAGTACCAACCAAAGATATTCTAGAGGCTGCTACTTGGAGTTCTGTTCACACCTTTACAAAGCATTACCATTTGCCTCTCTACTCTAAGTCCATGGCAGGCTTTGCCACTGCAGTGCTGCAGGGCCTTATAGCCGCACCTAATGCTGTTTAGCTCCAGCCTCCTCTAATGACTACAACAGAGAAACATGAAGAACATAGTACAGTTGTGTACACTTACCATAAATGTAGATGTTCAAGTGTATTCACTGTTGCAGTCCAGCTTACCCTCCCGCCATCCCCCTGTCATTCTGAAATTTATATTTCCTTCTCTATCTTCTACAACCTGTGTGGTGTATTTGCTTGTAGACGAAGGTAAAGTTTATATTGATGCATGTATATATGTATGTGTATATATATATATATATATATATATATATATATATATATATATATATATACACATATATTTTTTTTACTACCTTTTTGGGGGCACCTGACATCGGGGGCAAGAAAAACTAAAGAAAATGGTGTCGACTGCATGTTTTATACCCCTGGCGACCTGACATCATGGAAGAGAAGACAGCAGCCGACGCAGGACCCAAGATTTTGGAATTCAGGCCGACTGAGGGCAACCTGCCAGCAGATTACCCAAATGTAATGACTGCAACAGTGAATACACTTGAACATCTACATTTATGGTAAGTGTACACAAGTATACTTTTTAAATATTTCTTTTGTAAACCTAGAAAGTTACTAGGAAAAACAGGCTTTGTGTTAGCATGCATGTACTAAGGGATATGAAGTCTGAAAAGTAAATGTCTGTTATCATTTAGTGACTTCAGTCTCAGTGTTTTATCAGAAACCTATAAATTTATGTGGAACAGACCAAAAATATGAGATAAGAATCCTGACATTTGAAAGGTGTGTAAAGTAGAAGGCCATCAGATTATTATTAGACATCACATACTTGATCCACATTAGTGTGTGGTGGGGTCCCCTGCCTTGAAGGTCTGCTGTTACAACATGCAAGCACACTCAGCTGTACTCATCATCATCATCATCAACAACCCCCCCACGTTCAAATTTTCTCTACAGGGTTAGGTTGATGTTCTTCGTGTTTCACTGTTGCAGTCATCACCTGTGGGTTATCCCTGCTGTGGTAGCCCCCGGCCAGTCCGAATACCAGAGTCAATGTTTTTCTGCATTGGCTGCTGTTGCCTGTAGTCTGACATCAGGTCATCAGTGCTATAGAGCAAGGCAGCCAACGTCATAACATCAGTCTTTCTTGCTGTGGAGCCTGTAGTAGAAGCAGTTTGCAAAAGTGTCAGTTGGTTGTTACCAGAGTTTGAATTTCAGCTGAAAAGGTCTAAAGCTAAGTACCCTATTGAGGACCCTTTTTTCTTGCACTAACCGATGTCCGAAAAAGTTAGCAATTGTCTCGCCTGTGGAAAAAAGATCCCACACTGAGACTTTATTCATACTACGTCACTTGTTTAGACCCAGACCACGACATCCCCCTTTGCTGGTTCTGTGTCCTCTTTAACGCGAGAACCATTCGCTGTAGAGGTCTTATTGTAGACAGGTGTTTTCATCCTCCATCTTTGCATTCTGAAATGGCATCCATCAGCCAACAATCCATGGACATTCCGAAAAAATGCAAAGATAAAGATAGAGGCAGACCACACAAGGCTAAGCCTTCAGAAGACTCTACCGCTAAGCAGGTCGGCAGATGTCCTTCAAGGATGCATCTGCAGTCATAACATATTGGGTTGTCCTGCCTCAGGCAGCCCTTCGGTCGGCCGGATTCCAAAGTCTGGGTCTGGCCTCAGTTGATGTCGCACTTTCCCCAAGTCAGAGCGTCTGGGGTATAAAAGCATCAGCCGACGCCATTTTCCTCAGTCTTTCTTGCCGCGCGGTGCCCGAAGTAGAAGCTGTTCGCAAGTGCTGGTCGGTCAGATCCAGTGAATTCAGCTACCGAAGACTTCGAAAAAAGCTAAGTACCCCATTGGGGACTCTTTCTTGCCTCAGCCAATGTCAGACAAAGTAAATAATTGTTTAACTTGTGGGAAACAAATACCTCATAAGGATTTCCATTCCTACTGCTTTCCCGCAGGCCTCTACCGAGACTCTTTTGGAGTCCGGTATGTTGCAGAAATCTTCTTCATCTTCCAAGCTTATGGCTGTCTCTGCCTCTGTTAGGTCTGGAGCCGTGACGCAGGCACCGGCTTCTGAGGAGGCCTCTCGCAGTACCGAATCTAGACAAAAAATGACATCTTCTCATCCTACTACCATTTCTCTCAAACCGACGGATTCTCTTAGGCCTAGAAGCAAAGCCACTCCTAGAAAATCTGTCTCAAGCCACCATCTTGCTCCTGCTCCACCACCCCAAGCACAAATGCTGAAAATGGCAGAGGATCTCATCTCCCTTATCAGGGGTAGTCAGGCCACAACTTCTAAAAGAAAAAGCCACCCTTCTCCAGAAATTGACAGATCAGGATTCTGAGGAATCTGACTATTCAGATTTTGAAGAGGAACAACAACCTCTGACTGT
Source organism: Protopterus annectens (assembly GCF_019279795.1). Taxonomy (NCBI): domain Eukaryota; kingdom Metazoa; phylum Chordata; order Ceratodontiformes; family Protopteridae; genus Protopterus; species Protopterus annectens. Next base: position 1,268,212,277 of record NC_056746.1, on the reverse strand, counting down.
TTATGAGGATTCAGATGCAGAGGAATCCATTCCTTCTGCCTCCCCACCAGAAGACCTTTCCTTTGGGGAAACCCTTCACACCCTCCGGGAACATTTCCAATGCGAATCTCAGGATTCCCCCAGTCTAAAAAAAGACTTGGAGAGATTCTGGACCTGCCCCAGCACAGACCCCTGACAACCCCCCCCCCCCCTATTTTAGAAGTGGTGGATGATGTTTCCCAGAATCCAGCTTAGCCCCTGATGCTCTCCCACCTGCTCCCAGTAAACCTGACAGGTATTACAGAGTACCGGTTTCTCACAAATACCCGTACAGAAATACTGCTACAGACCCAGAGGTTATTACACAGGGACCTAAAGGAGCCAAGACTAGTTCTGCCAAGAATCCTATTTCTTCTGCCAAGGATTCCAGAGCTCTGGATAGATGTGGTAAAAAGTATACACCTCTGCATCCTTGGCTATCAGAGCATTCAACTGTCAGTTCCATATGTTAAAATATCAACAGCACACTTTGAAACTATTAAAACAAAAGATTTCAACCTTTCCTGACTGTGTCAATTCAAAAGAGTTAGCAGCTTTACTGCACTCTACTTGTCAAGTGGCCAAACACTCATTGCACTGTGGATATGATGCCCTAGAAGCCTCAAACAGGGCAGCAGTGTCAGGATCTGTTATTAGGAGACATGCATGGTTGAAGAAACAATCTCTCCCTGATCATGTCAAGTCTAAACTAATTGATACATCCCTGGATAAGGACCACTTGTTTGGAGTAAAAGCAGAAGAGGTGCTTAAAATGATGGAAGACAAAGCCAAATCTATGCAAACAGTAAAAGATTTATTTCAGGTTCAACCTCCCATGTTCAGCAGGAAAGTGGCCTGTGGCAAGAACAAGGGTCTTCCATTCACCCTACCCACCAGACCATCACCACCAATGCCTCAGAGATTGCTTGGGGCGCTCACCTAGCAGGCAGGTGCACCCAAGGTCTGTGGGATGCCCAACACCTTCCCTTACACATCAATCAGAAGGAAATGATGGCAGTACAAAAGGCGCTGACATCCTTCAAACCCCATCTCAGGTCAGGGGTTCTCCTTATCAAAACAGACACCACAGTAATGTGGTACATCAACAAACAGGGAGGGACCTAATCTTACCCTCTGTGCAGGCTAGCCATGAACCTCTGGCTGACAGCCTCCTCCATGGGATTACACCTAATTGTCCAATACCTACCAGGGATCAGTAACACCCTGGCAGACCACCTAAGCAGAAACTTACTAGACCCACCCCCCCATGAATGGCAGCTCCATAGAAAAATCTTTTTGCAAGTCATTCAGGAGTGGGGAACTTTGGAGGTGGATCTCTTCGCTTTGCACCTCAACCACTAGCTGAAAAAATTCTGTAACAGGGAGTATCGCCACCTAATGTGGAAGGTGGATGCCTTGACCTTCCCCTGGAACTGCCTCTTTGTGTAAACATTCCCTCCTCTACCTCTTATTTCCAAGGTACTGATCAAGACCAAAGGCCATCCTCATTGCTCCAAATTGGCCCAGACAGCATTGGTACCCCTTACTTCACAGCCTGACCTTACAGCCTCCCAGGCAGCTTCCCCTGATCTCAGACCTCTTGACCCAGGTGGGGGGGTGCTTCACCTAGACTTGCAGACTCTCAAACTATCAGTATGGCTAATACTTTAAAAGCAAACAAGGGATCCCTGTTAAGCAAAGAGGTCCTAGACATTATCACAGAGGCCAGAAGGCCCAGCACCAGAAAATCCTATGCAGGGAAATGGAAAAGATTCTGTTCCTGGAGCTGGTCCAGAGGGGGCAGTACCTCACAGCCATCCCTCTTATCCTGGACTACCTAGCCGAGTTACTCAATAGTGGCCTCTCCTCTTCTTTTAAAATCCATGCCTCAGCCATTTCAGCCCATTTCGATACTGACCAGCCCCTGTTCTCACATCCTATGATTAAACAATTCCTCAGAGGGGTTTCTAATATCAGACCTCCCAGAAGGCCACCCACGCCAGCCTGGGACCTGAATTATGTTTTGGAAAAACTGACTTTACCACCATTTGAACCTTCTGCTTCAGCAGAATTGAGATACCTCTCCTTGAAAGACTGCTTTCCTACTAGCTATCACCTCAGCCAGAAGGGTTTCAGAACTTCAGGCACACATGGCTGTTGAGCTCTTCATCATTTTCCATGCAGACAGGTTATCCCTAAGGAATAACCCCTCCTTTATGCCCAAGGTGGTATCTGATGTGACTCTCAACCAGGCCATACATCTACCCACTTTCTTTTCTAACCCTCAAAACAAGGGGGAAAGAATTCTGTACTCATTAGACATGCACAGACAACTCAGATACTACCTAGACCATACTAAACCCTTCAGAAAAACAGACCAGTTTCTTGTCAGCTTTGCCCCAGGGGCAGAGAGGAAGTCCATTTCCAAACAAACCATTTCCAAATGGATATCACACTGTATCCATTTCTGCTACAGACTACAGGGGAAACCACCCCCTAAGTCTATTCATACCCATTCCACTAGAGGAACCTCCACTTCCACAGCATTCCTCAGAGGAGTACCCACCAGGGACATCTTGGAAGCTGCCATGTGAATGTCTGTCCACACCTTTACAAAGCATTACCACTTAAAACTTTTCTGTAAGGCTAAGGCGGGGTTTGCCTCTGCAGTTCTGTAGGGCTTGCTGACCTAGGCCTAGGGCTCTGACTAATTCTTCCACCCCTCTCCTCAGCTTTGGGAATCCTCCCACAGGTGATGACTGCAACAGTGAAACACCAAGAATTTAGTGCAGTTGTGTACACTTGCCATAAATGCAGATATTCGAGTGCATTCACTGTTGCAGTCCTGCTTTCCCCTTATATCCTCTTTCCCTAGGGGGATATAAGCTAACCATGGTGGCTTTAGCCACCAGGACCACTTTACCATATTTCCTTGTGTTTCTAATTGGTTAGGGTAAGAAAAACTGATGTGATGGCGTCTGCTGCCTTGTTTTATAGCACTGATGACCTGACATCAGACTACAGGTGCCTGGGCCGACACAGGGAAAACATTGACTCTGGTATTAAGGCTACCACAGCAGGGATAACCCACAGGTGATGATTGCAACGGTGAATACACTCAAACATCTACATTTATGGTAAGTGTACACAACTATACTTTAACTGTTGCCATCTCTGTTTATTCACTTCTAGCCTCATATTTCTTCGACAGCGACTGTTGCAGGTCTTCTCTTACACAATCCACACCCCTTTGCTGGATATCCTTGTTTCCTCTTGCCTTCTTCCTGTCCCTCCCAATCTTCTGTTTTCCTGCACATGCCCAAACCACTGTAAGCCATTCTTTTTGACTTTCTGTGCAACTAGAGCTACTTTGGCTTTTGCTCTATTTCAATTTATCTTTCTGTCCCCCAGTGTACATCCCACCACCCATCAAAGGCACTTCATCTCCATCACCTCTAGCTTCCTTAACTGCTCTGTTTCTGTACAGTGCAGTAGTACTGGTTGCACTACTGTTTTGTAAATTTTGCTTTTCAGCTTCTTTGGCATTCTTCTGCCACACACCCTGACAATCTGTATCAGTTGGCTGCAGCCCCTCTGATTCAAGCTGTGGCTTTCTCATTCAGACTTCACCTTTTCTGAAACCACCCCGTATGTATACTTGAAGCTGTTAACTTGTGCCACTATTTCCATTATATCTGAATTTTCAGCTTGTTCTGTTTTCCCCATTTGCTGCCATTACAGCTGTCTGACCTCTACTCTGTTTCATCCCATGTACCTTCAGTTTTCCTTTCTATTCCCCTGTAATTTTGTGAAGTTCTAGTTTAAACTTTGGTTGTAATGCTACATTATTTGCATACAGCAGCTTTGTTTTTCCTGGATCCCCAGTCTGTTTGCTAATATCCATCACCAGCATGAATAGCATATATATTGTGAGCTTTAAATGACATTCAGATCACTTTTTTGACATGATGCATACACCTAGGGAGTATTTTTTTTCTTTGTTTTGGCTACCCCCACACCTTGCATCAATCCCACGTGCCCTACAGGCTTATTTATGCTATTCTGGGACACTAGACATCTGCTGTAAAAACTAAGGATCATGACCATCGTCTTGCAGGGGTTAGAATAATTTTGTGTGTTCACTCCCTCTTGCTGTTGGCTAGCAGTTATGATTCAGTGTGCCCACAAAATGGAGCACATCCACCATTACATAGTGGGCAATGTATGCCTTAGCTAGATTCACTTCCTGTATGTCCCACCTACTATGTATGAAGCGCATTCTTGCAGCATAACCTGTTCCAGCTGTTTTCTGCCAGGGTAAGTGAACCTCTGTTGGCCACTTTCTGTTATCCTTTCCTGATGGCTGCTTTAATGCTAGATAGTAATGGTTGCCATGTCTTCTAGTGTGTAGTCAAGCCATCTCTGTGCCGTAGAGCCAGCCACCATGGACAGAATTTCTATTTTATACCTAAACATTTTTTTTAATTTAATGTTTGAATTGATTTGTCATCCGCGATTGAAAATTTTTGTACAAAATGAATCTTGGGAAAGTGAAAATTTACCCCTGGTTTGGCACCTACATCTCTAATGCAAATGGGTAAACTGTAAATTGTTCATCTCCCAGGCCCATGCTTACATCTCTCAAGGGTATCAGAACTTGTCAGAGATTTGGGATGCATGGCTAGACTTAAAAAGGCCCTTGTGCTCGTTAGCCTAGTGAACACCTATGAACCTACTGAGAGCTCTGTTCCCCACTTGTTGCAGAAGTGTACATCATTTGCTCAGTAGTAATCATTAATATAAGTACATTTGTTAGATAAGACAGCCATGCTGCAGAACTAACGTGAGTTGTACTGTCAGCTGACATCTCCACCTTGGGATTGTCTTGTTTTATCCCAGCCAAACCATCTGACAGTTTGTTCAACACAGACCGTCTCATTTAAGATGCATTTATGTAGGACATAAGCTGTTTATATTCTTTGTTTCACATGCAATTGTAGATGGAAAATTTTCATTCTTTGGAATGGGTCCAGTCACACATTTTGTGAGGTATTTTGTAAATATTTGTATGGCTGCTGTATCTGTCTTGAACATCAAATCTTAAAATAGGCAGTGGACCATTTGCTCACTCTAATTGCTGCTGAAATGCATTCTGTGATTTATATCCAAGTGTAACCAAGCTAAAGTTGTTTGAAATGTCTCTGTTTTACCTTTGGTCAGGTGTTCCGTGACTATGGCTTCCATCCCAGAGTGCAAAAGTGGATTATTGGACAGCGCCTTCCAAAAGATAATGAAACACTCCACTATCATGGCATAAGGCGGAACGGTGACATGGCCTTCCTCTACCTCATATCTGCCAAGCAAGCCAATCTAAGCAAGCAGAATTACGATCGAGAAATGAGACAACGGCTTTTAGAAGGTGATGCACAGGGAAGGAGTAAAAATAAGTCATATCAATGAAGACAGAATATAAAAGGATGAAAACATGTACTCCATTTTCTTTTATCTGAAAGTGTATATTATTTGTTTATTACTGGGTGTGCATGTTAGACACAGTGGCACTTCTTTTAAGGTTTTATTATAAAAGAGAAACAAAAATAGAAGCAAAAAGCATGTGTAAAGACCAATATGAAAACTTATGTGGTTGCCAGTATGTAAGAACGTAGGAAAATTAAAAAAAAAAAATAAGTAAAACTATAAGAAGTAAGTCAGATGGACTGTGACCAGGAGAAGAAGTAAGTCAGATGGCTAGTGACCAGAAGAAGAAGTAGGACAGGTGTAGATAGCAGAGTGTGGATTACGTGGCTGAATCACAGTGACTTTATTTTTGTGCTAGTCAGAGGGGGATTGTGGGGAAAAGTAAATGCAGTGGGGTGAAAGCAATGCAGAATGACTCAAGAAACTGGCCATGGCTGCTGGGGAATAGAAACGTAAAGGAACACAAGCCCATGTCTGCCTTCAGAAGTGGCCTCTCCAGTTTCAAACCTGTAAAGTACCATGTTTCTGATTTTAGAGTATGAGTAAGCATCAATAATGCCACATGAAGTATGAGTAAGCAGCAATAATGCCACATGAGCTTAAAAAATAACAGTCACTGAGAGAAAGCAGGTCATATACTGTAGAACAAAGGACGTTTATCCAATCAAGAGTACAGTACACTACAGTATAGAGAGAATCAATACTTATGCCACTGTCTTTAGTGCCAGCTGAAAAATACTGTTGTGGGAGATGCCCCTTAAAGTTATAACTCATCTGTAGGCTAAATACAAATAGTGCGTGAGTGATGACGTTACCAGGTAACGTGGCAGGACGTTACCAGGTAACCTGTGGCATGACGTTACCAGGTAATATGGCTGCTATTGAAAACGTGTTGTTTAGGTTATTCTGTTTAATAGCAATGTGAGCTACCTGAGTTGGGATTTTGTGATTACTGGTCCATCTTTATGGAGGCTGTCCCAGATGTTTAGGATTGATGCACATATGGTTTTTACAGAAGTATCATTTTGTGAAAATATTTCATAATTTTAAACAGACTTCCCACTTGTAATTGCAGTGCAGTCAACCAGTCTGATGCACGTATGTAAGTAAAGTAATGACTAGACCACTGTCTTTATTGTGCCAGACAGAAGCAGCTCAAAAACAGCAGTCAGTCTCATTTTTGGCTCAGTGGACATTATCTTGTATAGTGCTTTTTTAATACTGGACATTATCATGTATAGTGCTTTTTTAATACTGGACATTATCATATGTAGTGCTTTTTTAATTGTAAAAATCTGCTGAAACTGCCATTTATTTCATTCTGTAGTTTAATGCACAAGAGAGTTTTGTGAAATCTTGAACTTTTAAAGAAAAAAAGACAAAACTTTGAATGGAAGTAATTGAGAATATTCGGACATTCTCAGTATGGTAGAATTTAGTAGGGCACCATCTTAACTCCTCTGGCTTTTATAAATGTATGCCATCCTGACATTTACTTCTGATAAATTGTTTCATTTCAAAGATCAGTTTATTAGATGCTTCAGTATCACTGCTGTCATCATGAGGGTGGCTTGAACAAGAGGCAGAGCTTTATGACTGAAGAGAAATAAATGTCAATGGGATCCAGTCTAGTATGGCTGAAGTTAATTTCTTGATGTCCAGGATGTTCTGAAGTATATACATGCCCAAATTCATTGATCCTGGAACTGAAACAAGCAGCACATTTTTTCCCCATAAGTCACTGTTGCAGGAGAATATAAAGAGGAATGCATACGTGGCTAATGTATGAAAAGATTGATCCTTTCTAGGCTAACATCATCTAGTGGCATCAGTAATGTCTGCATCTGCTAAGTATCTGTTCCTTTATCCTGGGAAATCCTAACAGAATTTGATAAAGGTGAGAAATGTCTGAAAGGCTAACCTCATCTGAGGAGCTAGCATCACCTGGTTTTAATGCTACAGCTCATGTGTCTGTTCTGCCCACTGTCTGCCGGGTGTACATGCAGAAGTTGGCAGAAATGTCTGCCCAGTTTGCTTAGCTATGCAGCTATTAATTCCAATTTCCATGCCTGTTTCAATGTCTCCCACAGCTGTATCGAAAAGCACAGGACCCAAGCTCAGTCCTTGAGGCAATTCCAAACAAATCACTCTTTGCCATGACAGTAACCCCCCCCCCCCCCCCCCATGATGCTACCCTGTGCTTTCTGCCTTCCATTATTCTTTGCTGGAGCCCCTGTCCTCTACCAACCTGATAATTTCCCCCAATTTCCTGCTGTCCATGAAAAGGTAGTGAGAGCCAAGAATCAAGGTGGCAATCCCAGTGATTTTATGGGGAGGTGTATACTGCTAAGTTAATCCCTGTGATATGGGTAAAAGGTTCACCCCTAATGCAACATCTGCAACCTGGCCCAATAGTGTTTTATCACACTTAATCTATAGCTAAGCATTAGTGGGGCCTTGCTTGTAATAGTTCCCCATTTTGGAGGACCTTAAAGGAAAGGATGCAGTCATAATGGATAGATGCCACTAGGATGATGTCCCATTTGTAATGCTTTCTACACAACCCTGTGTCCAGTAGGCAGCAGCTGATAAGCAGGACTGAACTGCTTCCTTTGTGTTGGATTAATGAGCCATTGTCTTGGATTAATGAGCCAACCAATCACCCCTGTCCCTCCTGACTTTCACTTCCAACACTCGGACTTTTTGCCAGGGCTGTAATGAAGGCTCAATCGCATAATACCATGGGGCCAGCTTCAGTCCTTTTTTCCTACCCATTTAACGATTTTCTCTGAGCGACATACAGTTTACTTAGTAAATTTGTTTGTAGTTTAGATTCAGTGGTCTTCCTTAAAATCCAAATAAATTACATCATGTAGAGATTCCCCACTCAGTCTCTACCCTTACCTGGCCATAATATTGGACCACTCAGTCTCTACCCTTACCTGGCCATAATATTGGACCACTCAGTTTCTGCCCTTACCTGGCCATAATATTGGACCACTCAGCCTCTACCTTTACTTAAAAATTTCAAATGGCTCTCGGTGCCTCATAAGGCCAATTTTCTTCTAACTAGTCTAATTTACAAGCTGCTAAAACATGGTCATTACCCCCTTTAAGACTGAAACTACCTTTACAAGATTGAAGTAAATAATGTCTAGTTTAAGTCACATCAGCCACCATTGCAGGCTTATCCAATATTATGGCCAGGTAAGGGCAGAGACTGAGTGGTCCAATATTATGGCCAGGTAAGGGCAGAGACTGAGTGGTCCAATATTACGGCCAGGTAAGGGTAGAGCCTGAGTGGTCCAATATTATGGCCAGGTAAGGGCAAAGACTGAGTGGTCCAATATTATGGTGCATCTGGGGATCTGTTAATACAAAGAATCTGCAGAATTTATTCTCCACAATCTGTATTCTGTAAGTATTGTGGGCTTGATGCATAACAAGAAAAGAAAAGCCATATTGTTGGGTATTTAAAATATTTTTAGAAATGAGCCTGCATGTAGTAGGTGAAAGGAGGTGACTGATCTTGTAACATAGTTTTAATTGAACAAGTTCTTTATTAGTTACAAAATCTATATGTGTGGTAAAGGAAAGGATAGGTTTGAGTATTAGGCCTAGGTACCTCTGGTCAGTGACATTAGGTTTTCTGTTCCCATTAAAATCTGTTAAGAGAACAGGAGGAATAGTGGGTCATTTCTTGGCAGAAACAAAGTCCATGAGGTTAATTAGTAGTTTGTTAGTAGTGGACAAGGTGCCTGAGTTAGTACAACGCAAAAAACATTCAGACAAAAATGGCTTAAGAGCCTTTAATAGCAAGAAATATGCTCCGGGAGAAAAAGAGTACACAGATCAGCTAGAGAAGTGAAGAAAGTGAGTTAAGGAAGAAATTACTGCCAGAACACACTACTTGGGACATAAAAGGTAGATGAGTAAGTTAAGGTTTGCAAATAATAGCATAAATAAATATTTTTGTAGAAGTGGTGCATCATACTTAGTACGAAGTTTAGCTGTCAGAGAGCAGCTACATAGAAAGCCTTAACTTAAAGCTGCAGTAGTGTAGCTATTAACACGTTTTTTAAGCAATTTGTAATTGAGACAGGACACGGTCCAAAGTTTTTTGTAGTGGAAGATCTGGAGAATTAGGGATCTTAGAGACTTACACTACTTAACATCTTAGCTTTCTACTACATACAGTTACAGGACAGACATGGAAAAGTAGCATAGGTGTTAAACTGTCATAAAAAAGTATAGTTAGATTATTTCAATATGCATTCAGCTTTGAGTAGTTTATGGGGGAAGTATTTCAGGCAGGGTCAATGTTAGCTATGTTACATATATGTACTTGTTTAATAAAGTCAGCTGTTGAATATGCTGTCTGTGGTCCACATACAATGTTGATTATTAAATTCAAAAGTGTCCAAATAAAATAGACTAGGTTTATGATTTTTCTCCCTTCTCATATAAAACAAGGCTGAGGAATTTAAAATGTTCTCTTTACTGTGAGATGAGTGGATCTGTATTCCTGCATAAAATGTGAGAAGGAATGAGTTGTCATTTAATGGTCTGGCCTTGTAAGTTCTTGGTGATTGCAACCTTAGAGGTGTTGATCAGAACTTACAACAAAATAAGTGTCATCTAGTCTAAATTGTGACCTGGTTTACAATAAAACTTGACCCATTTTGGAATACACATCCCACATATCTTAGGACTGCAGTATGCTTCTCAACTGTCCAAATTTTTGCAGAATGCCCAGATTTTTGCCTCATATTTTTGGGCTGTGCCTCATAAAAATATGTTTTTTTTTCTGGTGTCAAACAAGTGAAGATTGAATTCACCAAATAATGACAAATATTTGAGTCTCAGACTACATATCCTTTTGAAAATGCATGGTAACACAAAACCTTTTATTCTAGCAACTTTCTAAATTTTAAAAGGGCAATATTTAAAAATTGTCCCTGTATTTGGGGCTTTGTCCCCTATTATTTTTGGCTTTATCCAGATTTCTTGTGCTAACAGGTTGAGAGGTATGAACTGTACCCTCTTAGTTTCTAAAACAGATTTGAACCAACTGATAGCTGTGATTGTACCATATCTGGCAGATTTGGGCATTAGAACCAACAGTTATTTTCCAACACTTGTATGAACATATGCATGTCAGCACATAAAGAACCCCTTTTTTGTTTCAGTCATGTCTTAAACCCTTACATCTTTCTGCGCGACTTTTCTTTCAGCATCTTCTTGCTCTTTCCTTCCTGCTTGCCCTACGCCTTTTAAGTACTCACAAGCCCTTCACTCTTTCCATACTTCATTTTTACCTCCTTTGCACCATGGTGGTCTTCTCCTTCTGTTGATCTTTTCCCAGTAATTTCTCATTCGTCTTTTTATGCTACCCTTGGGCCTGCCCCAAAGCATATTTGTCTTTATACTAATTTCTAGCCTGCCAAACCTTTATTTACTAAAGTATAAGATGTTTCCAAATATATAAATAAGTAAATTGAGTAGTAAAGTTAAAATATGAAAAAAGTGTGCAAACTTGCATTGCCTTTACGACAGTAATGCTGGAGGAATCTCATATGAAGTTATGTGTACAGAGGTGGGGTGACCAGTGTGTAATATGTGTTGTAGCACATTCTCAATTTTACAGGTGTGTAAGTCATAGCAGGCACTGCTCACTATACATGGTTACCTTTCAGAAAAAAAAAGTTACTAGTTTTAGTTTGTGTTACTTGTAAGGTTAGCTGATGCTGCCTGTAAACATTTATTAACAGCTGTTTGATACCATATTCATGCAGATTAATCCCTGCACAGAGTGACTGTTGTGCTTGAGAAGAATTATCAGCTCTGGCAGTACACTTCTAACCTTTACCAAGGTTTTTTCATTAGGACTGTGATTTACCTGTAGCATTATCCTTATGTCTAGAGAAATTCACAGTGTTTTCTTTCAGCTCAGCAACTGACTAACAGTATTGTCTGTGATTATAGCAGCTGATCCAGAGAACTGCCTATAAACAAAGTGCTTACAAAGTAATTACTACCGAGGACTCTATTCTGCATGGTCTGGTTTTGTTCCTGTTTCTAGATATTGTGTTGGTTTAATTTCTCCAAATGTTTAAGATTTTACATACCTTGACAGGAATGTACCCTATTTCTGTGTCTGGACATAATTAAAGTTCATGAAATTAGTTTTGTTTCAGTTTTTGACATTTGATATAAGTCTTCTCAATGATTGCCTTTTCTGCAGTTCATAATCGGTTACCTTTGTTGGTAGTGTATTTAATTTTTTTTTATTAGCCCACTTGGCCCTACTATAACTGCAACTATCTATGCATCCGTATTCAACATTGTTCTAGATTTTTTGCTAGCAAGTCTTGATATTTTACAAATATATGTCTTTCATTTCATAAGACACTTTAGTCGGTGTAGCAATTTCAATAATCAAAGCTGTTTCTGTCTTTTTCTCTTGAACTACAGTATCTGGTCTGTTTGCTTCTGCTTTCTTAGCTGCTGATACAGGATGATCCCACATAATCTTTAATTACTTCCTTGTTTTCAGTAATCCTTTGCAGTTCATGTCTCCAGTGTCTCTCAGCTACTTCTTTGTTGTAATATTTACAAAGTTTCAAGTGTAACAGTCTTGCCACATGGTTATGTCTTTCAGTATACAAACCTTCAGACACGACGGTATCACAACCTGCAACATGATGTGGAACTGTTTTCAGTGCTGTACTGCAAAACCTACAATTGACAGCATCTCCTACCCCTCTGTTTTTTTTTTTTTTTGTGAACCATCTAGTATGTAATCCACTGTCTTGGGCTGCCAACATTAACCTTTTGACTTTTGGTTTAAATTTGCCTTGCCTTAGCAACTCATAAGCCAACTCTTGGACATGTGGTTGTCCCAGTAGGTCACTGTACTTCTTGCTATAATTGTGGTTGTTTCATCTTTTCTTTTTTCCAGATTCCATTCTTTGTAATCTTTCTTTTGCTTTTTTGCACTTTCTTTTGCCATCTGTTTTGTTATTCAAATTGGTTACATTTCCATTCCTGTTTATTTCCTAAGGATGTCTGCTAACCTAAGCCAAGAGGTCTCCTTAGACTTATTTTGTTTGTTATAGAACTTTCAATATGTTTTGGATATGATGATGTCAGTTAATATGCATGCAATCCCACAATCACTGACCTGTATGTAGAGTCATTTTCAAGGAGGCCCATGCCTCCTTCAGAATGAAGAATATATAATCTTGGCAAACATTGGTTCTTGATCATTTGAAGGCATGAAGCAATTTTCTAGTTTTTCTACCAAGCTTATCCATCTCTTTTTGTCGCTAGACAATCACCCTAAAGCTGTAAGTAAAAGCAGGAAATTCAAGTTGAATTATAGCTTGAACTTTGTTCCTAAATGTCACAACAGAATCAGTATTAATTTTAGTTCTCTAAAATATTCTTTACATAGCTTTGTTTTCATTTGTTCATGTTACATCTCTGCAACTTCATCCATTCCAAGATATTTGTACAAATCTTGTTCCAAATTATTTGTATCACATTCCCCCAGTAGTTTTATATTTTATCAATTCTTCAGTTTTTCTCTTTCAAATGTTTCTTTTGCGTGTTTGTCTGCATTCCTTTGTCATCTGAGAAGGTTTGAATGACTTGTAGTTGCTCTTCCGGGTGTTTGAGATGATGAACTCTACAGTTTTAGATCATCCACGTAGAGTAGATGAGATATCCTTTGACCTGATTATTGGAGTCGGACTGAATCCGTCACCTCAGCTGTTGAGTAGACAGCTTAACAGACAGAGACCAAGACAAAACAGTAATGGGGATAAAGAATCACCTTGAAATGTTGGATTTTCACACCCTTTGGACAGCAGTTTTTTTTCTTTTTTTGTGGTTCATCTGCAAAGTGGATTGCCATTTTTTCATAGTAACTGCAATAAAATTTACAAATGTGTGATGGATCTTGTACATTTTAAGCCTTTTATAATCCAGGAATGAGGGATACTGTCACATTCGTTTTGTAATCTCTCCATTACATACTGAGATTCTCATTCTTTGTATAGGTCTCTATTATGGCTGTGTTAAACAAAACATGATCCTTTGTTCCATATGAATCTCTTTTACTCCCCTTCTGTTCTATGGCCATGATTGATTTTTTTTAATCTAAATGACTGTATACTCTTTATGCAATAATTCCTGTATTTAACTTGTATATTGTCGGGAGACAGGTTATTGGTCAATATTTCTTAGGGTGATTTGCAGGTTCACTTTTAAGTATGAGTATGGTGCCCCATTGTTAGCCACTCCAGTGTCATTTCAGGGTGTACATATAGCACAGTGCAAGGATAACAATACCGTTAACTAAAAGTTAGGTACAGCATCTGGAGCCAGTGTTTTCCAGTTGGGAGCCCTTCTTATATTTTGCTTTATCTCAGTAGCACTTACGTCATTCCATTTCATAGATTCTATTTCAGAGTCTGTTAATTGTTCTTGTTTCTTTTACCCACTCAGCTTTCTTAGGCTCAGCTGGATCCTCATATATATTTCTCCAGAATGTGTTTATTTCTTCCATTCTCGGTGGCATCTCAACTATTGCTGTTTTTCTTCCCTAGCTCCCTGTAGCATTTCTTTGCTCATCCCTAAACTGTTAGTTTTGTATCCTTTCTTTACATTTCTCGGTGCATCTCCTGAGTTTTTAAACCTCTGTAGAGATTTTTAATTTATTGTTAGAGATAGTATAACTTAACTCCTGATCTGTCTTGATGTAGTTTTGTTTTTGCTTAGTCACATTTCTAATACTTTCTTTTAAATCAATTTCATTTTCTGTATTCTTCAAATAATGATACTTTTTTTCTTAACTGTTTCGCAATTGTTTTGAGTCTGTGTTTCCACAGTGGTGATCTAGTTGCTTCTTTGTTTTCCTTCACTAATTTTTGCTTTCTTTGTAATTATATTATCTGCTATTAATTTTGATTTGTAGTAATGTATTGTGTTGCATTAGTTTTTTGTTATATACCATGGATCTCTTTTTATAGTTCCAGTTACTTTATTAATTTGACTTACAAAGTTAACAGTCCTTGTCATATTCACCTCTAGCAACTTCCATTTCTCATACATATTACTATATTTATCCATTTCTGTCAAACATAGCGAATCTTCCCTTAAGTTATTTTTTTCCTGTTTTCAGAGTTTCTTCTAGGGTTTGTGTTTCCTGCCCTTTCTGCCTCTGTGCCACATTTAACCGAATTAATGAGCAATTTTCTCTTCTAGTACATTGCAGTACTTCAGCTATCACTTCTTCAAGCTGTACCTGTTTTTATAGTATACTGCAGATTATATGTTATTTTTCCATGATTGTGCAAATTTTCAACAAATATTCTGATTCCCATAGTCAAACTGAACAGGTTCATTGTATCCTCAAAAAAATGTCCCGAAGTTTTTAATGTGGACATTTTTTCTATCTCCTCTTCAAATATGCCTTTGCTCTGTGGGATTAACCTGGTTAATAGAACAGATAACTGATATCATTATCTGTAACCAGCCACTGAATTTTAAGACTAGATTGCGATTGGCGATGATGCCTTTTGATCTAGCTACAAATTGAATGATTTCTTTGTCAAGCTAAGGATTGAAAATGTCTCTTTTTGTCTGCTCATAGACCATATGCAAGTTAATGCAGATGAATATTTCACTAAAACATGGTTTTAAATATAAACTTAACTTCTGATTATCTATATTTATGTTTAGGTATGCCCACAACTCCAGAGTATTGTCTCTGGGAACGTCTGCTGAATCATACAGAAAGGGACAGTTACTGATGCTCAAGCCCCAAAATTCTGAGTGACTCTTCTTAGGGACTGGACATCCAGTTAAAGTGGATGGTGGCTCCTACCCCAAAGATGCAGTGAAGGGAGCAAATTCTTCTATATATCTTGTCAGTAGCATTAAAAGTCTACGATTTGAGTACAAGTTGTTGTTCTTTCGGCTTTTCCCAGTTAGGGGTCGCCACAGGGGAACTCCGGTCCGCTAATCATTGGCAGTAGATTTTTACGGTGCCAAGGTGCCAGCCCGATGCCCACCCTTCAACGAAGGCATGCCCATTTACGCATGTCTTTCGAATGCCACTCGACCATGGGGAGGATATGCAGACTCCACACAGAAGACGCTCCAGCTGAGAATCGAACAGGAGAACCTCTTGCTGTGAGACAACAACGCTACCGCTGCACTAAGTACTATACCAAATAGCTGTTCATTCACAGTATTATTTCAACAATTCACTACAAAATTGCAAATTTGTCCTTAAGGATATTAATGTAAATTTATTTCTAGGCTTAGGTCTGTCTGGGGATAAATAGTATGTTCTGTCAACAGAGACTTTTAATCATAGTAATATGTCTAGACTTTCTCACAGTTCAGACATCGTGTTACAGAAGTCAGAAGTTGACTGTTCTCCTTGTTAGGATGGCCAGATACTCAGCATTCATATCTTCTTGGAGAGTTTTACATTTACATTTGCTTGTTTTCCAGAGTATGGATATGAAATTTTTATAGAACCTCGAGGAACAGAGCATCCTGCTAAGCAGGATGATGGAGAGATTCAGCAGTTCATAGAAGGGCCACCAGCTGTACCAAAAAAGCCAAAGCCTCCTGCTCTTCCTCCAGAATTACCAGAGGTATGTGGCCTTCTAACTTAACAACTGTCTATTAAATATGTAGATGACCTCCAGCAGTTGGTGGGGGGGGTGTATGTGTATGAAGTACGTTCACGTCTGGTAATAACGCACATGAAGTATTTGTATTGTAGGGTTAAGAATCAATGCTTCATAGTTTTGTGATGAGTGATAAAGCCACAAGTTTGGAACCAAGTTCCCTAAGCTTGCAATACAAGATATTTCATGCGTCATACAACCCAAACCACATATTCCATTTATCCATTTTTTCTGCGTTTCAAGGCTAGCATGCTCCATTGACTTTAATGGGCTGTGTTAATGGCCTGAGTTTTTACTGAATACAGCTACAGGTATCTTGTGTAGTTTTTATGAATGTAGTGTGATTTGCATGATTTTCTGCTGTTAAGATTAACTTTTCTCTACTTTTTATTTTTGTTGTAGTTTCAATTTTTATGAAGTTAAGAATGTCTGGCAGTTGGCTTAGAGGATTTATGAGCTGTTAATGAACTGTTTCCTGTGGCCCAATGGTACAAGATATGATTCCCTCAGCCTCCTTTGCCTAACTGTGTAACTCTGACCAAATCACTTAACCAGACACCGCTCCCATCCCAAGTCTGAAAAACGTGCATGGAGATCAGTGCTTTACCCCTGAAAACAAATACAAGTAAAATAAAACAAATGAAAAGACGTTTAGTAGTGTAATGACTGTTTTGATAGAATGCCCTAGTTTCATACTTATTTTTACGTTAGTTTACAAAGTTGAATCAACGCTAATGCCTTTTCCATTTGGTTAGTTGCACACAGTTAGAATTGGGTGTGTTTTGCTAGTAAAGCATTTTTTTAGTTCTGGTTAACAATTTTATTTTAATGATTTGTAACATGAATAAATTCTGAGAAGTTGTTTTAAATTGGCAGTATTGATTTTGTGGGTTATGCGTATGAGTATTTTGTTTGTGCGTTGTTTGAAATTACTTTTTCTTTTTTATGCTACAAAATAGAGATCCAGTCTGCATTTTACCTTATTTTTTTATTTATGTGTAGCTTTAAGTTTTATGGGCTTTCAGTGGGCTACATATGTATGCATTTTTGTGCCATGTGTGAATTTTTAATTTAGTTTTTCACAAGTAAAGTAAATATGGTGGGCTTGAAGAAAATTATAAGAGATAAGGATGCAGCCGAGACACCGATTACCGTTGATATTCTGAGGTCGCTGGCTAAACTTCTGATGAAGCACCTGAGAGTGCAGATACAAATGCCTGCACAGTACACCGGATACATGTTTTTATCATGTCTTTTATCTGGGGTATACCACCAGGATAAGGATGTTTTATATAGCCACATATTTTTAATTAGTTTTCAGCCCTATTCCAGGCAGCCCCCATTTTCACCATCCACACTGCCATGACCCTACATTTCATACCCTATTATCACCTGTCCTGAGAAGGAAGCCCCTCTCATTGCATCACAGTGGCACGTGTCTATAGTGTCCCCCCTAGTTTTTGAGGTATGAACATGCAACCATCTTACTTGAATGATGTAACTGGGCAAACAGGGTGAGTGTAATAAAGAAAGCTAAACCTGTCTGTGTCACTGATGGTTTTTCCCTGTTTTGGTCTCCTGTCTGTTGGTCATTTCCCTACATATAGTGCATCTAAGCCAGACCTTTGTTGTATGCTTGCATATAGGCCTAATGTGTCACCAGGACCCTTCCAGGTATTCTGTGGCCTGACACCACAGGTGGAGGTTCTCTACTCCCCTAGATGGTCAGTTATTTATTGTGCATTGATAATGGTATGTCTTTTACAATAGTTTTGTGTTTTTATTAGTACATACATTTTTGCACATTTTTTAATGTAAAATAGTTTCACTGCCTAATGTTTCAAAGTTGCTGTAGCATACATAATGGTTGTTTAAGGAAATATTTTACTTCCAAAATATTAGTTATGTAAGTTTTTAATGTTGACATACATACATACATACATACATACATACACCAAAAGCCAAACACACAGACATAGGATCATAGGAAGTTACTAGGCTAATGGCCCTAGGGCCCTTACAAGCCTAGCCAAGTTCTACCCTTATTTCCATAAACAGTACCTGTTGCCCCTGTCCAAGAGGGACACAGGTAGACCCCCCTGGGTGAATTTACTGTTACGCATCCAATCGTCCAGATTGAGTTTGAAGAGGGCCAATGGGGTGCTCTGTTTGACATGAAGTGGAAGTCTGTTCCAAAGGTGTTGTAACGTCTGGAAGACAAATCTGTCCCTCAAAAGATTCTGTTAATGTCACATACCAGGTTAAGGTTTTATAGTGAGTAACCATTGTACCATTTGACTTACAGAGATGCAGCATTTCCAATAAAGCAGGGTCAGAGATTGCCTTGTACTTAAGGCAGAGATCACCTCTGAGTAGTGTGTATGAAACAGAATAAAGTGACAGTGATTTTAGATGATCCACATAGGACAGATGCTGAAGACCTATAATTTTCCTTGTGAGGAACATTTGTGGTCTCTCAATTGCTGCAGGTGCTTGGAAAGTTACATACCAAAAAGGACATTGTACTTCATTAATGGCCTGATAAGGGAAGAGTACAGCAGAGGTTATAACTTCTTTTTTTCTTGAGGCAATGCCTTTACTTATGAGATGAGCAATATGGAATGTCCTTCTTACCATTGTGGAGACTTGGTGGTCAAAGGTGAGGTTGCTATCAACCTGTGTGCCCAGGTTTCTCACCACTAAGTGCATACTTAAGGTGTTGCTATTGATGTGGTAGTTAGCAGGAACATTGCCCTTACAGAGTTTAAGGCCATTCCTTTGGCACCAATCATTTGTTTGTGTAAGACCCTCTTGTAGAATATTGACATCATTTGGAGATTCTATGACCACTCCCAGTTTGCAGTCATCAGCAAACTTTGACAGCTTTAGACCTTTATTTTTGCTTGTACTTTGGAGAAGTAGATTCCAAACAGTAGAGGTCCCAGGACTGATCCCTGTGGAACACCACTGGATACAGGTCTGCTGTTGGAGGTGGATTCCCCTGTTTTGACTAGATGGGTACTATCAGTGAGCCAGTTAGTGACCCATCTAATGATATATGGGGTTGATACCTGGCTGGGTGAGTTTGTTAATGATGATTGAGTGGGAGATGATGTCAAACACCTTGGCTAAGTCTAGGGATGCTGTATGCACAGATTTTCTCTCATCCAGGGTCTTGGTGACTGTTCCAAAGAAGTCCACCAGGTTTAACAGGCATGATCTCCCTTTGACAAATCTAAACTGAGTAGGGTCAAGGATTACCTATATCTCTGATGATAAGGTCTGTGATGATTTGCTTCATGGACTTGCAGATAATGCTAGTCAGGCTAATAGGTCTGTAGTTCCCAGGGTCAGTGAAAGCACCGCCTTTGTGCAAGGGAATAACGGTGGCCATTTTCTGTTCAGCTCAGATGAAGCCGGTGCTTAAACTATGATTGAAAAGAGTACCCAATGCTGTTGCTAATTCTTGTTGGCGTCCATGTAGGACACAGCCTGGGATGTCATCAGGTTCCATAGATGCTGTGCTCCTGGCCTTAGAGAGGGCATTAATGACCAGCTCTTTAGGGGACAGGTGGCAGGAATGTCATGGGGTATGTGTGGTGGGGACAGAGGAGTGAAGTTTTCAAAGAACCTGTCAGCCAACAGGTTAGGTATGTCCACAGGCTCAATGGTATCATTAACTACCAGTTCAACACAAATCTGGGGTTTTCCTTTTAGGTTATGGATGCAACTAAAAATGCCTTATTGGCTGTCTTTTGTTGAGGAAGCTAATTTGGATTAATGGTTTGCTTTGGGGGACTTCACAAGAAGTCGTATTCACTTGTTTAAGCTGATGAGGGAGTGTTTCCAGTTTGGAGCTCACTCCCTCTTACTCTTAGACAGCAATTTCTTCCTCTTATTGTAAAGCCTGTTAATGGCAGTTGTCCACCAAGCAAGTTTGCTGTTCCTTGAGGAGCTTTTTTGGGTCCTATCAGGTATGGCCAAGTCATTGCAGTTATAAAGGTGTTTGTATAAAGCATTGGTGTAGAACTCGGCATAGTTGCCAGTTCCATCTGAGGGGGGGAGGTGCAGAGAAGCTATTTATACCATCCTGTAAGAGTTTATAATCTGCTTTGGAGAAGTTTTTTAGTTTAGTTGCTGCTGGGGGGGGGGTCAGATGTGATAGTTACTTCAAATGAGACTGATTTGTGGTCATATCTCACCAGGGAAGACCTCAGACTGGGGGTGCTACAGTGGTCCTCCATATTGTAAGCACCAGATCCAGGATGCTGGCACCCCTTGTGGGAGGTATCAGTCAGCTGGTCCAAGGCATTTACATTAATGAAATTGAGGAACCATTGGGCAAGTGAGTTTGAGAACTAGTAATTTACCCAGTCAATGGATGGGTAGTAAGTCACACAAAATCATGGAGTTCAGATGTATCTTGATAGACTCAAGTAGATCCAAATAGGCAGAGTGGGTGTTGTGATTCATGGAGGGGGTCCTGTTGCTGGTAATGACTTGAATAGTTGTTCTACCAACAGTTAATTGCATCTAAGTATCTCCAGGGAATCATGCTGCTTGACCAATCTGGAGGTGTATTTCTCTTTAATGAATGTTGATACACTGCCTCCTTTAGTTTTCACGCTTTCAGTTTCTGGACTGAACGTGTGAAAGGAGGTGTAACACAGTATGGCTGGGGCTGCTCTCCACAGCCTTGATCCAGGTCTCTATGACTGTGTCTTCCAAGGTGAGAACTGCTTCTAGTGAGTGCAGAATGTGTGAAAGGAGGTGTAACCCAGTATGACTGTGGCTGGGGCTGCTCTCCACAGCCTTGATCCAGGTCTCTATGACTGCGTCTTCCAAGGTGAGAACTGCTTCTAGTGAGTGCAGTTTCATGTTAAGACTCCTAGAGTTTAGCAGCATAACTTTGAGGTTGTCAGATGGAGTTTTTACATCAGGAATTTTGTCCTTGAAACACTGCCTAAAAAGGCACTATGGGAGCATCAGGAACCTTAGAAAGTAGCCAAAATCCCAGGGATGACAGATGAAGGCCATCTCTGGCAAAGCATCGAGGTCTGTTGATCAGGTTATCTCAGGCTGTCAGATACTGGATCCCCTTAAAATGACACCAGAAACTAAGCCAGTTGAAGTCTGTCATTTTCTCTTTGTATTGAGGCATCATCCTAGGTGAAGGTAAAATATGCTGCTTAAGGCTAGGGACATACCTGCCTGAGACAGACAGTTCAAGATCTCAGTCATGTCTCACTTCTTATAGTCCAGAGAGGCACACCTCAAATCGTTTACACCAACATGGACTATGACAGAGTCATAACAGTAGCTGTTGTTGAAAGACTTGAGTGCATGTGTGATATGGTGGATCCTGGCACCTGACAGACAGCTGACCGTGACCTTTTCCTTATGCAGCCTGGTGAGAGGGACATGTGTGTGTCTCATGATGGAATCGCCTATATGTTTGGTTTTGTGTTTTGCCTTAAAGGCGTCACAGGTGAAACACTGGTGCATGAGCTGTTATGTGTATTGTGTTGTGCAGAGGAACTATTATGTGTCGCATGCTTGTGTTTGTGTTTGTGATGTCTCTGGTGTTTAGGTATGTTTCTGGTGAGGACCTCCACATATGTAGGTTTGTGTGATGTGGGTTTGGGTGGAGTAGGAGATGAGGTGTTCATGCTTACAACCCGCTAATTGTTAGATGTACTGACTGGTGTGTGAGAGTTAATATAGTTGCATCTCTCACTTGGAAAGGCACAGGCAGACACACACACACACACACACACACACACACACACACACACACACACACACACACACACACGCACACACACATGCACAATATGCCCAGCAACTTCAACAACATTTCTAGACTGTATTGCATCTCAGATGTCTCCTTGTGATCGACTGAATGACAAAAAATTCATTACGTGCAAGGCATTGCAAGCTCCCTCCCCCTTGCCTCTCATTTGTGCCAGATTTTGCAGAACTGTTTGGCTAGCGTGTGGTAATAGAAAGTCTCTTGCTCTATTTTTGTCCTGAATTTTTTAACAAAAAAGTTGAGAAGTATGCACTCTACCTCTGTTTTGCACTCTTTCTGTTAGACAAACACACACACACACAAGCGTGTGCATACACAGACACGTGAACACACATTATTAGACTTGCTTTCTTTTTTAAGCTCCATTTTGTCAAGGGAAAGTAAAGCTGTTAAGGTTTTTCTTTTACATTCTGTAAACAGTAATGTCACATTTATCAAGAGTAAAAGAAATATGACATCTCTTAGCTTTTTTCTGTCCATGCTTCGTGGTAATATAAAAATGAACCCTAAATAATTAATGTGTAACTTTATACTTTATTAATTGAATATTATAAATTTTTGTTACTAATTTCATATATTTTATTATTTTTTTCCTCCTTTGTTCAGGTCAGTTGTACATAGTATATATAAAGGATGTTCATCGTGTTACCCTGCTGCAGTCATCACACTTGGGTTATCCTGTCGTCAGGCGGTCCCGCAGTCGGCCGGAATTCCAAAGTCTTGGTCCGGCGTCGGTTGCTGTCGCATCTTCCCTGACGTCAGTGCGCCAGGGGTATAAATAATGCATCCAACGCCATTTTCTACAGTCTTTCTTGCCACGTGGTGCCCGAAGCAGAAGCAGTTCGCAAGTGCCAGTCGGCCGACTCCTGAGATTTTCGAAGTCGAATTTCAGATCCAAAGTCTTCAATAAAGCTAAGTACCCTGTTGGGGAAACTTTTCTTGCAAAAAACACACGAAAGTCACCACATGTCAAGATTTAATGAAGCTTTCAGGTCTACACCCTTCCTCGGCATATAAAAAATACATCCATTCATTACTTTTAAAGAGAGGATTAATTCTATCACATGATTAAGCCAGCCAAAATACTTAAAGGAACATGAACAATTAACCTATCCTAAATATTAGTTAAAATCTAACTTTTATAAGCATTCATTGAAAACATTCATTAAAAAAATTGTTATAAATACTAAACATTTTCATATACAGTATAAAATATAAAAATGTAAACAATATATAATCATATAGGAAGTAACAGAGCTACAAACATTCAAAGATATTGTTTTTGCCTATTTATCAAAATTGGTTTTATACTAACAGCACTATTAAGACCAGGTGGTTTATCTGCTTGTAAACGAACTATCCATTCGTATTCCCTTGTTTGTAGATAGTTATCTAGATCACCTCCCCTTGGTCCTAGAGTTAACACAGAAATAACTCTAAATTTAAAAGTGTGATCTGGGAAGTCCATTATATGCCTATACAACCCATACAGACTTTCTTGCCGCGTGGTGCCCGAAGCAGAAGCAGTTCGCAAGTGCCAGTCGGCCGACTCCTGAGATTTTCGAAGTCGAATTTCAGATCCACAGTCTTCAGTAAAGCTAAGTACCCTGTTGGGGAAACTTTTCTTGCCTCAGACCGATGTCAGAAAAAGTTAACAATTGTATTTCTTGTGGGAAGCAAATACCTCATAAGGATTTTCATTCTTACTGTATACCTTGCCTAGGCCCAGACCACAACGTCACTGGTTGTCGTTTTTGTGCTAGGTTTAATAAGCGTACTATAAAAAGACGCTTTGATTTTGCATGGCACTAATTCGGTAGAAAATTTAACTATACGATGCCGTCGGATCAACCGACTACCGGCGTGCACAAAAAATGCAAGGATAAGGACAGGCAGCCTAGACCCAAGCCAGACTCAGAGGCCTCGGCTGGACAGGTCTCCGGTTCATCGGTCTTCAGTGAGGCTCCGACGCAGCCCCTGACTACCGCAGATTTGGAACCCGAGACCGCTTCGGAGCCTTTGGCGGTGAGTGCTAGGCCGACGCAGCCATTTTGTTTAGGCCCTACCGACGACACTACGGAAAGAGATGTCGGTGCTGCAGAAACACCTTCGGTTTCTGAAGACGTCTTCAGACTGACGACGCTCACCATAAAAACGTATCCTAAGCCTAAGACTCCTTTTAAGCCAAAAAAGTCTACACTTCAGTCCCCAGTTCAAGGCCACATGCCTAAGAAACAGATGCTTAATATGGCTGAAGATTTGATCTCTTTAATCAGGGGATGTTCATCGTGTTACCCTGCTGCAGTCATCACACTTGGGTTAACCTGTCGTCAGGCGGTCCCGCAGTCGGCCGGAATTCCAAAGTCTTGGTCCGGCGTCGGTTGCTGTCGCCTCTTCCCTGACATCAGTGCACCAGGGGTATATATAATGCAACTGACGCCATTTTCTTCAGTCTTTCTTGCCGCACGGTGCCCAAAGCAGAAGCAGTTCGCAAGTGCCGGTCGGCCGACTCCTGAGATTTTCGAATTTCAGATCAAAGTCTTCTATAAAGCTAAGTACCCCGTTGGGGAAACTTTTCTTGCCTCAGACCGATGTCAGAAAAAGTTAACAATTGTATTTCTTGTGGGAAGCAAATACCTCATAAGGATTTTCATTCTTATTGCATACCTTGCCTAGGCCCAGACCACAACGTCACTTCTTGTCGGTTTTGTGCTAGATTTAATAAGCGTACTATTAAAAGACGCTTTGATTTTGCATGCCACTACTTCGGTAGGAAATTTAACTACACCATGCCGTCGGAGCAACCGACTACCGGCGTGCACAAAAAACGCAGGGATAAGGACAGACAGCCCAGGCCTAAACCATATTCCGAGGCCTCAGCTGATCCAGTCTCCGGTTCTCCAGTCCTCAGTGAGGCTCCGACGCAGCCCCTGACTACCGCAGACCTGGAACCTGAGACCGCTGTGGCAATTTTGATGGAATGTACCAGGCTGACGCAGCCTTTTACTTCAGGCCCTTCCGACGACTTTGCTACAAAAGACGTCGGTGCTACAGAAACGCCATCGGTTTCTGAAGGCGTTTTCAGACCGACGACTCTCACCATTAAAACGTTTTCTAAGTCGAAGACTCCTTCTAAATCTAAAAGGACTGCACTTCAGTCTCCTGTTCAAGGCCCCATGCCTAAGAAACAGATGCTCAAAATGACTGAAGATTTGATTTCTTTAATCAGGGGTTCCCAGCCCCCTCCTGACAAAAGGCCTAGACAAGAAGATTTTGCATCCTCTGAGCAAATGTCCATTTCTTCAGACTGCTCTAAGGACCAAGACTACTCCTTCTCTCCTTATGAAGATTCTGATGCTGAGGACTCTATTCCCTCAGCTTCTCCCCCTGAAGACTACTCCTTTGGGGAAACTTTACACACTATGAGGGAGCATTTTCACTGGGAAGGTCAGGACTACTCTGATTCAAAGAAAAGGCTCAGAGAGTTTATTTTACTCCCCCAACACAGACCACTTGCCATCCCACCAGTTTTGGACATTGTGTAGATGATGTCTATTTAGAATCCAGTTTCAACCCTGACTCTCTACCTCCTGCTCCGGCTAAGCCTGACAGATACTACAGAGTGCCTGATTCCCACAAATTTCTTTACAAAAGCCCTGTAGCTGACCCAGAGACTATCTCCCAGGGTCCCAAGGGGGCTAAGGCTTCTATGGCTAAAAACCCAGTACCTTCTGAGAGGGATTCCAGAGCACTAGACAGGTGGGGGAAAAAGGTTTACACCTCAGCCACACTAGCTATGAGGGCACTGAATTGTCAATTTCACATGCTTAAGTATCAGCAATTTCTAATCTCTCAGTTAAAGCAAAGAATAATCGCTCTCCCTCAACAATCTGAATTGAAAGAAGTACAGGATCTGTTGCACGCCACTGAGCAGGTGGGCAAACATACCTTATAATGTGGGTTTGATTCTTTGGAGGCCTCCTGCAGAGCAGCTGTCACTGGGTCTGTTATACGTAGGCATGCTTGGTTAAAGGAACAAACACTGCCTGATCATGTTAAAGCAAAACTACTAGATGCTCCCTTACAGCAGGATGTTCTTTTTGGAGTTAAAGCAGAAGAAGTTTTAAAGAAAATGGAAGATAAGGCAAAATCTATGCAGACAGTCAAAGATTTCCTACAAGTACAACCCCCTCGCTTCAGCAGAAACTGGCCAACAAAAAATTGGCCTTTCCAGCCACTGACAGACCACAGAGGGGTAAATACAAATGCCCAAGGGGCAGAGGACAACGACAAGCCCAGTATAAACCTCGCCAATGGGGCACTACCACACAGAAGGGAGGAGAAGACAGGTCTCAATCCACCAGAAGGCAAACTCAATGACTTGCACCTCATCTGGCCAAGCAATGCTCTCTTGGCAGCCCCCTTGGGGGAAAGCTCGCACATTTGCAAACAACTGGCACACTGTCACAAAGGACAAATGGGTCCTAGACATAATTTTACGAGGATACAGATTCCATTTCCACACCTTGCCAATGAAAACAGGAATGCCAAACCTGCCACAAAATCAATGGGCAGTGGCACAAAAACAAATTACAGCTCTCATGGACATGAGAGCCATTCAACTGGTACCTACTCCAGAGCAAGGCCAAGGATTTTACTCAAGACTCTTTCTAGTGCCCAGAAAGGACAATGCCTGGAGACCAATTCTGGACCTTTCAGTTCTA
Organism: Protopterus annectens; assembly: GCF_019279795.1. Lineage (NCBI taxonomy): Eukaryota > Metazoa > Chordata > Ceratodontiformes > Protopteridae > Protopterus > Protopterus annectens. Next base: position 1,268,185,536 of record NC_056746.1, on the reverse strand, counting down.
AACACTTACTTACAGGTACCCAAATTCAAGATGCTAACTCTACAGCAGCTACTTCCCATGTTGGGCAAGGAAGCATGGCTAGTAACGTTGGACCTGAAGGAGGCATACCTGCATGTCCCTATCAGACAAAGTTGCAGAAGATACCTCCGTTTCATTGCAGGTTCAACCCATTACCAATTCTCTGCACTGCCCTTTGGCTTATCTACTGCGCCCAGAGTTTTCACAAAATGCCTGGCACCAGTAATTGCATACTGCAGACAAAGAGGAATTCAAATATATCCATACCTGGACGACTGCCTCATCCAAGCAGAAAGCAAAGACATTCTCTTACATCATCTGGCCTTTGTAACACATCTACTAACCTGCCTGGGGTACACAGTAAATGAAAAGAAGTCAAAACTAGTACCCTCACAAAAAAAAAAATTGACATTCCTGGGTGCCAGCTTGAATACAACTGCCCAGAAGGCTTATCTTACGCCAGACCAGCAACTACAACTGACTCAATATTTCAAGACAATGGCAACAAAGACCCAATTAACTGCAAGAAAAATTCTGCAGGCTTTGGGCTTCATGGCAGCTTGCATACTAATAATACCATTTGCAAAGCTGCATATGAGGAAATTACAATGGTACCTAAAAAGCGTATGGACTCAACACAGCCACAGCTTGGACACAATGATATCTCTCATTCCCTGCCTACAACAGGAATTTCTATGGTGGTCACAGGCATGTCACCTCAACAAGGGTCAGCCTTTCACCTTGCCCCCAGCCAGGCAAACAATCACAACAGATGCTTTAGACTACGTCTGGGGGGCACACATGGCAGGACAATGCATTCAAGGCCTTTGGACTGCAGATCAAAGGAATCTGCACATAAATCAAAAAGAGATGCTAGCTGTACAGAAAGCTCCGACAGCCTTCAAGGATCTATTACATCCAGGACAACTTGCAATAAAGACGGAAAACACCACAGTAATGTGGTACATAAACAAACAAGGGGGTACACATTCCTATTCCTCTATGCAGGCAAGCAATGATCTTATGGAACACAGCTCTGGCCTACCAAGTCCAGTTACAAGCTCAATTCCTGTCAGGACAGAAGAACACATTGGCAGACGACCTCAGCAGAAACATCAAAGATCCCCACGAGTGGAAACTAGATCCACAAATATTTACAATGATAACTCAAAAATGGGGCCATCCAGACATAGACCTGTTTGCCAGTCCTCAAAACTATCAACTGACAAAATTTTGTACAAGGACATTTCACCATCAAGCTTGGAAAGTGGACGCTCTCTCTTTCAGTTGGAAAAACCTGACAGTATATGCCTTCCCTCCATTGCCTCTCCTCACAAAGGTTCTTTTGAAAGTCAAAAAGGAGAGACCACGACTGATTCTCATAGCCCCAGACTGGCCACGCCAGCACTGGTATCCACTATTGAAAAATATGGCACTCAGCCTACCATGGATATTGCCTCAAATACCCCATTTGCTCACACAACAAAACAATCAGATTCTTCACAGCCAGCTCAAAACTTTAAATCTGGCTGCATGGCAAATCAACTAAACATCCAACCAGCTCCTCTTTCACAAGCAGTTCTGGATGTTATTCTGGAAGCCAGGAGGCCAAGCACCAGGAAGGCTTATTCGGACAAATGGAAAAGGTTTTGTGCCTGGAACCAAGCTAAAGGCCAAGACACAATTCAGCCTCACATGCCTCACATTCTACAGTATTTAGCTGAGATGTTGCACAAAGGACTTTTTCCTCAATTAAAATCCATGCTTCAGCTATTTCAGCTCATTACAACACGGATCCACCTTTATTTTCACATCCTCTTCTAAGGCAGTTCCTCAGAGGGGCAAAAAACATTAGACCACCCAGGAGAGCTCCTACACCAACATGAGACCTCATCTTTGTTCTGGAAAAACTAACGCTACCTCCCTTTGAACCAGCTTTCTCTGCAGATCTTCAGTTCCTATCATGGAAGACTGCCCTGCTGCTAGCAATAACTTCAGCTAGAAGGGTCTCAGAGCTACAGGCACTAATGGCAGTGGAACCTTTCCTCATTTTTCATCAAGACAGGGTTTCTCTACGAACTAATCCCTCCTTTATGCCTAAGGTGGTTTCCAGTGTAGCTTTAAATCAAACCATCCACTTACCCACCTTCTTCCCCAATCCACAGAACAAAGGTGAGAGACTCCTGCATTCCTTGGACATTCGCAGGCAGCTTCGTTACTACTTGGAGAAAACTAAGGCTTTCAGAAAAACTGACCAGCTCTTTGTATCCTATGCTACAGCTTCTCAAGGGAAGGCTATATCAAAGCATACTATTTCTAAATGGATAGGTCATTGCATACGTTTCTGCTATACCCATCATGGGAAACCAGTTCCTGCTACCATTAGATCCCACTCTACCAGGGCAACAGCTACGTCTACAGCCTTTCTCAGGGGGGTTCCAACCAAGGAAATTTTAGAAGCTGCAACTTGGAGTTCAGTACACACCTTTACCAAACACTATCACTTACCTCTTTACTCTAAGTCCAGGGCGGCCTTCGCCACTGCAGTTCTGCAGGGCCTTATTGCCTCCACTAACCCTCTTATGATACCTCCCCCCTACCTTAGGTTTGGGATTAAACCCAAGTGTGATGACTGCAGCAGGGTAACACGATGAACATAGTACAGTTTTGTACCTACCATAAATGTAGATGTTCGAATGTTCACCCTGCTGCAGTCCAGGTTACCCTCCCTCCATCCCCTCTGTTCTGTTCTACTGGCTAAATCTCTTCTATGCCTTACTGATGTATTTGCTTATAGCTGAAGGGTTTTGTGTTTGTGCAGTGGTTACTCCATTTGGTACTGATTCTGACCACCTTTTTGGGGGCACCTGACATCTGGGGCAAGAAAAACTGAAGAAAATGGCGTCGGTTGCATTATATATACCCCTGGCGCACTGACGTCAGGGAAGAGGCGACAGCAACCGACACCAGACCAAGACTTTGGAATTCCGGCCGACTGCGGGACCGCCTGACGACAGGATAACCCAAGTGTGATGACTGCAGCAGGGTGAACACTCGAACATCTACATTTATGATAGGTACAAAACTGTACTTTCCCAACCCCCACCCGACAAAAGGCCTAGACAAGAGGAAGATTATGCCTCCTCTGAACAAGTGTCTATTTCCTCAGGCTCCTCTGAGGACCAGGATTACTCCTTTTCCCCTTATGAGGATTCTGATGCTGAGGATTCTATTCCCTCAGCTTCTCCTCCTGAAGACTACTCCTTTGGGGAAACTTTACACACTATGAGGGAACATTTTCATTGGGAAGGTCAGGACTACTCTGACTCCAAGAAAAGGCTCAGAGAGTTTCTTTTACTCCCCCAGCACAGACCACTTGCCATCCTCCCAGTTTTAGACATTGTGGATGATGTTTACTTAGAATCTAGTTTGAACCCAGATTCTCTGCCTCCTGCTCCATCCAAACCAGACAGATACTATAGAGTGCCTGACTCCCACAAATTCCTTTATTAAAGCCCTGTTGCTGATCCAGAGACTATCTCCCAGGGTCCCAAAGGGGCTAAGGCTTCTATGGCAAAAAATCCTGTACCCTCTGAAAGGGACTCCAGAGCACTTGACAGGTGGGGGGGAAAAAGGTTTACACCTCAGCCACTCTAGCTATGAGAGCACTAAATTGCCAATTTCACATGATAAAATATCAACAATTTCTAATGTCTCAGTTAAAACAAAAAATGAGCATACTCCCTCAACAGTCTGAATTGAAAGAAATGCAGGATCTGTTGCATGCAACTGAACAGGTGGGCAAACATACTTTACAATGTGGATTTGATTCCTTAGGGGCTTCCTGCCGAGCAGCTGTCACTGGGTCTGTTATACGTAGGCATGCTTGGTTAAAGGAACAGGCTCTGCCTGATCATGTTAAGGCAAAGCTTCTAGATGCTCCCTTACAGCAGGATGTTCTATTTGGAGTTAAAGCAGAAGAAGTCTTAAAGAAAATGGAGGATAAGGCAAAATCTATGCAGAAGATTTTCTACAGGTACAGCCCCCTCACTTCAGCAGAAATTGGCCAACAAAAAATTGGTCCTTTCCAGCTACTGACAGACCACAGAGGGGTAAATACAGACGTCCAAGAGGCAGAGGACAATCACAAACCCAATAAAAACCTCGACAATGGGGCACTGCAACACAGAAGGGAGGAGAAGACAGGCCCCAAACGTCTAGAAGGCAAACTCAATGACTTACACCTCATCCGACCAAGCAACACTCTCTTGGCAGCTCCCTTGGGAGGAAAACTCGCACTCTTTACAGACAACTGGCACATTGTCACAAAAGACAAATGGGTCCTAGACATAATTTCACGAGGATACAGAGTCCATTTCCACACCTTGCCAATGAAAAGAGGAGTGCCAAACCTGCCACAAAATCAATGGGCAGAGGCACAAAAACAAATTACAGCTCTCATGGACATGAGAGCCATTCAACTGGTACCTACACGGGAGCAAGGCTAAGGATTTTACTCAAGACTCTTTCTAGTCCCCAGAAAGGATAATGTCTGGAGACCAATTCTGGACCTTTCAATTCTAAACACCTTCTTACAAGTACCCAAATTCAAGATGCTAACACTACAGCAACTTCTTCCCATGCTGGGCAAGAAAGCATGGCTAGTAACGTTGGACTTCAAGGAGGCATACCTGCATGTCCCTATCAGACAAAGTTGCAGAAGATACCTCCATTTCATTGCAGGTTCAACCCATTACCAATTCTCTGCACTGCCCTTTGGCTTCTCCACTGCACCCAGGGTCTTCACAAAATGCCTGGCACCAGTAATTGCATACTGCAGACTAAGAGGAATTAAAATATACCCATACCTGGACGACTGCCTCATCCAAGCAGAAAGCAAGGACATCCTCTTACAACATCTGGCTTTTGTAAAACATCTTCTAAGTTGCCTAGGGTACACAATAAACGAAAATAAATCAAATCTAGTACCCTCACAAAATATGACATTCCTAGGTGCCAGCTTGAATACAATGGCCCAGAAGGCTTATCTGACACCAGACAAACAACTACAACTGACTCAATATTTCAAAACAATGGCAACAAAGACCCAGCTCCCTGCAAGAAAAATTCTGTAGGCCTTGGGCTTCATGGCATCTTGCATTCTACTAATACCATTTGCAAAGCTGCATATGAGGAAATTACAGTGGTACCTAAAAAGCGTATGGTCTCAACACAGCCACAGCTTGGACACAATGATATCTCTCATTCCCTGCCTACAACAGGAGTTTCTATGGTGGCCACAGGCATGTCACCTCAACAAGGGTCAGCCTTTCACCTTGCCCCCAGCCAGGCAAACTATGACAACAGATGCATCGGACTACGCCTGGGGGGCACACATGGCAGGACATTGCGTTCAAGGCATATGGACTGCAGATCAAAGGAATCTGCACATCAATCAAAAAGAGATGCTAGCTGTACAGAATGCTCTGACAGCCTTCAAAAACTTATTACATCCAGGACAACTTACAGTAAGGACGGACAACACCACAGTAATGTGGTACATAAACAAACAAGGGGGTACACACTCCTACCCTCTATGCAGGCAAGCAATGACCTTGTGGAACACAGCACTGGCTTACCAAGTTCAGTTACAAGCTCAATTCCTGCCAGGAAAAAAGAACACATTGGCAGACGACCTCAGCAGAAACATCATAGATCCCCACGAGTGGAAACTGGATCCACAAGTATTTACAATGATAACTCAGAAATGGGGCCTTCCAGGCATAGACCTGTTTTCCTGCCCCAAAACTACCAGCTGACAAAATTTTGTACAAGGACACTTCACCATCAAGCTTGGAAAGTGGATGCACTTTCATTCAGTTGGAAAAACTTGACAGCATATGCCTTCCCTCCATTGCCTCTCCTCACAAAGATTCTTCTGAAAGTCAGAAAGGAGAGATCACGACTGATACTCATAGCCCCAGACTGGCCACACCAGCACTGGTACCCACTGTTAAGGAATATGGCACAGGGCCCACCTTGGATTTTACCACATATTGCCCATTTGCTCACACAACAAAACAATCAGATTCTGCACAGCCAGCTCAAAACCTTAAATCTGGCTGCATGGCAAATCACCTAACCATCCAGCCAGCTCCTCTTTCCCAAGCAGTTATGGATGTTATTCTGGAAGCTAGGAGGCCCAGCAACAGAAAGGCCTACTCAGACAAATGGAAAAGATTTTGTGCCTGAAACCAAGCTAAAGGCCAAAAATACACTTCAGCCTCACATGCCTCAGACTCTACAGTATTTAACGGAGATGTTGCACAAAGGACTTTCTTTTTCTTCCATTAAAATCCAAGCATCAGCTATTTCAGCTCATTACAACACAGATCCACCCTTATGTTCACATCCACTGCTAAGGCAGTTCCTCAGAGGGGCAAAAAACATTAGGCCCTATTAGCACCTACACCAACATGGGACCTCAATTTTGTTCTGGATAAACTTACGCTACCTCCCTTTGAACCAGCTTTCTCTGCAGATCTACAGTTTATATCATGGAAGACTGCTCTGCTGCTAGCAATAACTTCAGCCAGAAGAGTCTCAGAGCTGCAGGCACTAATGGCAGTGGAACCTTTCCTCATTTTCCATCAAGACAGAGTCTCTCTACAAACTAATCCTTCCTTCATGCCTAAGGTGGTTTCCAGTGTGGCTTTAAATCAAACCATTCACTTTCCCACCTTCTTCCCAAATCCACAGAACAAAGGAGAAAGACTTTTGCATTCCTTGGCCATTCACAGACAACTTCATTACTACTTAGATAAAACTAAGGTTTTCAGATAATCTGACCAGCTCTTTGTATCCTATGCTACAGCTTCACAAGGGAAGGCCATATCAAAACAAACCATTTCCAAATGGATAGGGCATTGCATTAGGCCCATTAGGCCCCATTCTACCAGGGCAACAGCTACAACTACAGCCTTCCTCAGGGGGGTTCCAACCAAGGAGATTTTGGAAGCTGCAACTTGGAGTTCAGTACACACCTTTACCAAACACTATCACTTGTCACTTTACTCTAAGACTAGGGCTGGCTTTGCCACTGTAGTTCTGCACGGCCTTCTAGCCTCCTGTAACCCTCTATGATTCCACCACCCATCCTTAGCTTTGGGATTCTACCCAAGTGTGATGACTGCAGCAGGGTAACACGATGAACATAGTACAGTTTTGTACCTACCATAAATGTAGATGTTCGAGTGTTCACCCTGCTGCAGCCCAGGTTACCCTCCCTCCTTCCCCTCTGATCTAACTGGCTAAATCTCTACAATACCTTCCTGATGTATTTGCTTATAGCTGGAGGAATTTTGTGTTAGTGCTAAAATTTCTCAAATTGATACTAATTACTGACCACCTTTTTGGGGGCACCTGACATCTGTGGCAAGAAAAACTGAAGAAAATGGCGTCGGATGCATTATTTATACCCCTGGCGCACTGACGTCAGGGAAGATGCGACAGCAACCGACGCCGAACCAAGACTTTGGAATTCCAGCTGACTGCGGGACCGCCTGACGACAGGATAACCCAAGTGTGATGACTGCAGCAGGGTGAACACTCGAACATCTGCATTTATGGTAGGTACAAAACTGTACTTCTATAATACTTGTTTATTGATGATTGTATTGTTAAACATTATATTACTTGGAAAATAAAAAATTATTTGAAAAAATAAATACCTTGTTAGAGAATAGAGAAATGATGTACATTATCTCCATATCTAACATGCTTTAATGTTATGCTTCCTTTTGTCTATGCATCTCTTCATTTAAATGTTTATAGCTCTTTTAATCCATGCCTGTACCCTGACACATTTGAGGCTTTGATATGATCCTGTATATATCTAGTTGTGATGTCATTACTGTTATATTGTCTTTGATGATGTATGTCTTGTGACACCTTAGTGCCATGTTTTTTTTTCGTATGCTAATTTTTCCAGGGCTCTGAAAATAGTCCACATAGATCAGTTTTCTACCCCCATTTAACTAACAAATAATTGCTGGATATGCTGTTGGTATGCAACATTGTCATTCCCCATGTTCTTCAGAGGTCGGATAAATCCAAACAGTTGAATATTATCCTGGACTGATGTTATTATTTACTTAATCAAGTTGTTTTATACAAATTGCCTCATGTACGTGGTTTTTGGTATCCTTGTTTCAGGTTAGTAAATCACCTGTCCTCTCATAAAAACAAATTACATAAAACTTTCACAATTTAGGATGCTTTTTGTAGTTAACAGTAAGTAAACCACTGCAAATGAAAACACACGTGAGCAGATTAAGTAAAAATCACCTGCTACTGTAGAAAGTTAAAGGACTGCAACTGAGATTCATTTGTGTATGCTAATATGAAACAACTTTTCATTTCACCCTAAAAACTACTGCTTCTTTCTACGAACTGTTAACATCTGAATCTCTCTGGTGGGTTTATTTATCAGTATGTACCAACGGGTCTCAGAAGTCAGATGGGTATAGTCAGTATCATTCAGAAGAATGGAGTGTTGTGACTACATAGGAATTTTACCATCTACTTCAGTATAACTTTCATTAATGAAATGGCAGTGAATATATAGAGGATATAGAACTTTACAGGAAATATGTGAGGTGGATTGCTGTACTGTTTGTTGTATACATTGGTTAACCAAGTGAACGGTTTGCTGCAAAGTACTCCCTTTTCCTCCATGACCTAGAAATAATTATAAACATAAGTATAGTCAGACCAGATGATGAACCTTTGCATCAGCACTGAGGTATTTAATACCTGTAGTGTAACATAAATCTCCATCTACTATGACAAGTGATTTTTTTAACAGATGTGTTATCTTTTAACTTTGGATAGTTTTGGATTTTGGTGGTGAAGGATCTGAAGATCCGAGCAGTATGAATGTACGATGGTAAGGAGCTATACTGTGCAGGATCTAAAAATGCAAAATGTTTTACTTTCTGTAGACTGTTTCAGTAAGGCAATGTGTATGGCACTCTGCGTGGAGGAGTGATTCTACATGAATTATAGAGCGTGAGAGAATGTAGGAGAATGTGAAGTTGCTAAGTGCAAAATAGTCTAGCAGTTTGGCACAGAGGACTAAGGCTATGAGTGTTAAATTTCATCCACTGGGTCTAGGTTTCATTACCTTGTGTCTGCTGTGGAACTCTGATAAAAACAGATAACAAGGCAGTGTTTGTAGTGTACTCCTTAATAAGCAGATGTGCATTGTGGGTTTACCTGGTTAACAAAAAAAAAGAGAGAAAGATAAGTAAGTATAAGGAAGCTAGTGTAGTAGGAAGAATATAGCTCAGATGTCAGGCAGCTGGACTTATTAAAAAAGAATGCACAATGTTGTTCAATGAAAGGGGACCAGTGACTAAATGTGACATTGTTTAGAGTGAAGTTTGAAGTCTGGAAGAATTAGATGCAGGCACTGATGATACCAGAAATCGGATGTGTTCTAGCTGGATAGACAGTAACCACTTTGGCACATTTTCATGTGAGCAAGTTGGGAACAGAGCCATTTCAAATATGAAGTAATTTTAGCATAGGACAATTGCAGTATTGTGTCAGATGTAGATCATGGTAAAGTCACAAATTAAATACATTTTTTTTATTTATATACACTTTTATACTAATGCTGTTTTAGTACAGTGTGGCCGATGAAGTGGAAACCCTCCATGCTAATGATACTTGGCTCAGGTACACAGAGGTTCCAGAAAGCAGTAAGGAGAACAGTTAGCACCAAAAATGACAAGGAAACTACAGTGAGGTTTTGTTGATTTAGTGTTAGTTAATTAATGAAGGTGGAAAAGAGGAATGTCCCCAAAACTGATCCTGGGTAACTTTATGCATAGCATGGAATTAGTTAAAAAGAGTAAGTGTAACAAGTACTGTGAATGATTGCTCTTTCAGTTACATGGAGGCCAGATAGTATGGTGCTCTTCTACAGTACAATGTATAGCATTGTTATAAAGAATATTTTGTCAAGTCTTATATGTTGTATTAAATGTTCCATGAAAAAAAAAAAAAAAAAAAAGAGTCCAACACCAAAAAAGCATTGTTGCAGGGAAGGCAAGCCCCATTGCATATCTCACATCTTATCTATATCTATCTATATATATATATGTATGTGTGTGTATATATATATATATATATATATATATATATATATATATATATATATATATATATATATATATATATATAGGTGTACCTGATAATGCCAAAAGCTTGAAACACCAACGACGAGAAGACTGACACTGGAAGATCGATAATGAAGATGACCGACAGTTGAGAATCCCAATGCTGAGAACACCGACATGTCAAACGAGCGCTAGTGGGTAAGTATGCAGTAGTGACGGACTTAAGGTTAGGGTGCAGGTAAGGTAAGTGTGCGATAGCGACGGTCTGTAGGGTTAGGGGCGGGTTAAGTGAGTTAGGGTTAGGGCACGGGTCAGGTGAGTGTGCGATAGTGACAGACATTAGGGATTTGGGCGGGTTAAGTGAGTTAGGGTTAGGGCGCAGGTTAGGTGAGTGTTCAATAGTGACGGACCTTGGGGTTAGGGTTTGGGTTAAGGTTAGTGCATAGATAGTTGTGTATGTAAGGTTAAGTGTAGGTTTGTAAGGTTTTTGGTGTTTTTGTGTTGTGTGTGTGCTTTTTGGACAGGGGATTTGTTTTGTTTGTTGACTGTCGGGATTGTGGCTTGTCGGGTATGTGACGTTTCATGTTTCTGAACTTTCGATTTTGTGGTATTGGTGATTTCGTTGTCGGTGTTTTAGCACGTTGGTGTTGTCAGGTAGACCCAAATATATATATATATATATATATATATATATTTGTGTGTATGTGTGGGAGGTTGGTGTAATGGTTAAGGTAAGCAAAGCACAAACTAAGCTTTCGGTGAGCCCAGTGTCTCACCTTCCTCAGACAACATTTACAAGCCAACTAGCATTCTTTATATAGTAGATTTTCAATTAATTAATTGATCCAATTATGCAAAGTCCTATTCAATTTTAATTTTAATATTGATGCATTAAAATGTTTTTTGTTTAAGTGTTGCAAATAGTTTAAGTAAGATGGTTTTAAACTTTAAAATTTTGTATAAAAACTTATTTTATATACAATTGAATAGGACTTTGCATAATTGGATCAATTAATTAATTGAAAATCTACTATATAAAGAATGCTAGTTGGCTTGTAAATGTTGTCTGAGGAAGGTGAGACACTGGACTCACCGAAAGCTTAGTTTGTGCTTTGCTTACATTATTGTTGTCGAATAAACCAGTTTTTGGGTGTGCTCTACTGCTCAGTTTTTCATATTTTTCTCAGTTCGTGGTCTGTTTGGTACGTTTGGAAACAGTAATGGTTAAGGTGTTTACCTTACAGACAAGGTGCAGGGTTTGATTCTTACACAGGGTAATTGGCTGGGTTTAAAATGGCCCACAAGAGCAGTTAGCCTATTACTAATCTATGAACCTATATATATATATATATATATATATATATATATATATATATATCTACACACACACACTGGATATAAAAAGTGTACACACCCCTGTTAAAATGCCAGGTTTTTGTGATGTAAAAAAATTAGACCACATTAAATCATTTCAAAACTTTTCCCACATTTAATGTGACCTATAACCTGTACAATTCAATTGAAAAACAAACAACTCTGTTAGGGGAGAAAAATATAAAAAATAAAAAAATAAAAAAAACATCTAATAAGCTGGTTGCATAAGTGTGCACACCCTTAAACTAATACTTTGTTGAAGCACCTTTTGATTTAATTACAGCATTCAGTCTTCTTGAGTACACACCTGCCATCAATTAAAGAGACTCTGATTAACCCCAAATAAAGTTCAGCTGTCCTAGTAGGATTTTCCTGACATTTACTCAGTTGCCTGCTACAGCAAAAGCCATGGTTCGCAGAGAGTTTACAAAGCTTCAAAGGGATCTCATTGTTGAAAGGTATCAGTCAGGAGAAGGGTACAAAAACATTTCCACAGCATTGGATATAACATGGAACACGGTGAAGACAGTCATCAAAAAGTGGACAAAATATGGGACAACAGTGACGTTGCAAAGAAATGGACGTCCCAACAAAATTGATGAAAAGACGAGACAAAAAATGGTCAGGAAGGCTGTCGAGACCTACAGCAACACTAAAGGAGCTGCAGGAATTTCTGGCAAGTACTGGTTGTGTACTACATGTGACAACAATCTCATATTCTCCATATGTCTGGACTGTGGGGTAGGTTGCAAGATGGAACCATTTTCTTACACAGAAAAACATCCAGCCCTGGCTAAAATTTGCAAAACAATACATCAATTCTCCCAAAAGCACGTGGGAAAATGTGTTATGGTCTGATGAATCCAAGGTTGAACTTTTTTGGCCAAAATTCCAAAAGGTACATTTGGCACAAAAACAACACTTCGCATCATCAAAAGAACACCATCCCCACGGTGAAGCATGGTGGTGGCAGTATCATGCTTTGGGGTTGCTTTTCTTCAGCTGGAACTGGGCCTTTAGTCAAGGTGGAGGGAATTATGAATAGTTCCAAATACTGTCACTTTTGGCCCAAAACCTTCAGGCGTCTGCTAGAAAGCTGAAGATGAAGAGGAATTTCACCTTTCAACACAACAATGACCCCAAGCCTACATCCAAATCAACAAAAGAATGGCTTCACCAGAAGAAAATTAAAGTTTTGGAATGGCCCAGCCAGAGCCCAGACCTAAATCCAATACAAAATCTGTGGGGTGACCTGAAGAGGGCTGTGCACAAGAGATGCCCTCGCAATCTGACAGATTTGGAGTGCTTTTACAAGAAAGAGTGGGCAAATATTGCCAAGTCAAGATGTGCCATGCAGGTAGACTCCCACCCAAGAAGACAGAATGCTGTAATTAAATCAAAAGGTGCTTCAACAAAGTATTAGTTTAAGGGTGTGCACACTTATACAACCAGCTTATTGTGCGTTTTTTTATTTTTTATATTATTTGAATTGTACAGGTTATAGGTCACATTAAAGGTGGGAAAAGTTTTGAAATTATTTACTGTGGTCTCATTTTTTATATCACAAAAACCTGGCATTTTAACAGGGGTGTGTACACTTTCTTTTATATCCACTGTATGTATAAGTAAATATATCTGTGTATATATGTATACGTCTGCATATATATATATATATATATATACACATAGAGAGAGAGATAAGAGACATAGATAGATATAGATGCACATGCATGTACAAACTCTATGGTCACACAACAGTGGGGCTAATGGAGGAGTTCACATTTGAAGCACAGAGAGGTATGACACAAACAGTTCCGAACAAGGGTATTTACAAGCCTCTTTACAAATGAACAACTGAAAATACAAAACAGCACAGCATAAACACAAGCAAAAAAGACAAAAAAAATCATTAGCAAAAACAGAGTCTTCAAGAAACTCAAACTGGCACCCAGCAAATAAACTTTAAACCAAGGCAAAGTCAGGTACCACAGAAGAGGAACTCGGTATAGCCTTGCAGTTGAAAAATAGAGCTGGTTTAATAGTAGTTTAAAAACATGAACGCATTTAACATCCCAGCATTTTCATCTTGTTCAGTCAGACTTCATTAGATAAATGAAGCTTTAGTTAAAAACACACACACATACATATATGGGTCCCTATCAGATCGTTGAAATTTCAATTCACCTGTCATTTCGTCTAAACTTCATTACATCGACAAGCATTTTAGGTGGGGGGCTTACACCCCAATGTGGGGGGCTGTGCCCCCCACACCCCCTCTAACTATATATATCAACTCCAGGGTCGCACAACATTGGGGACGGGGGCAAATGCTTGTCGATGTAATGAAGTTTAGACGAAATGACAGTTAGGTGAATTGAAATTTCGACGATCTGATAGGGTCCCACACACACACATATATATATATATATATATATATATATATATATATATATATATATTTCAAAATATTCCACCAATTAAAACCACAACCAATAAAAATTCCGCAGTTTTCCAGTTAATTGTAACTAAGGTGATGATGATCTTCTTTCGGCTTTTCCCAGTTAGTAGTCGCCACAGCAGAACTCTGGTCCGCTAATGATTGGCAGTAGATTTTTACGGTGCCAGCCCAATGCCCAACCTTCAACGAAGGCACGCCCATTCACGCATGTCTTCCGAACGCCTCTTGACAGTGGGGAGGACGTGCAGACTCCACACAGAAGGCGCTCCAGCCGAGAATCAAACGGTAGAACCTCTTGCTGTGAGGCGACAATGCTATCGCTGCACCACCGCGGCTTTCTAGTTAATTGTAACTAAGGTGTAACTTGCAAAGTGCCTTGTGCATTAAAGTATCAAAAGTACATGAAATAAGTTTCACATTATAAAAACACAAAGAACGTTTAAAAGAGTGACAGTTTAAAATGGTGACAGTACATAAAATAACATATTTAAGATGTTTGATTCTATTAAAATTCACTAGTTGATGAAATGCATGTTAAAACATTAAAATGTATTTACTCTCTCTAGTGGTTCTTTTGTAAAATGACATTTACTGTGCAAAGTGCCTTGTGCATTGAAACATTAAAAATACATCAAATAAATTGCACATTATAAAAGCACAAAGAACATTTGAAGGTGACAGTACGGAATGGTGACTGTGCAAAAAATGGCATAGTATTTCACAACTTAGTATATTTAACTAAATAAAATGTTGAATTCTGTTAAATTCACTAGTTGATGAAAAACATGTTGAAACATTAAAATGTGTTTACTCCCTCTAGTGGTTCTATTGCAAAATAACATATTTAATGTGAATGAAGCACAATTTCTTCTTTCAAAGCTTAGCAGCTCTCAGCTTTAATAAGGGGCTATGGAGGTATAATCATTAAGCCCTGGTGGACTGGTGGCTTCCAAAATCCATTGTCCCATTAGCTCCCTATATTCAGTCTTTTCCTGTGTGCTTGTAAAGAATATTAGACTCTTTTTTACTTTGAATATCGTAATAATGCTCATAAATCCTTCTCCTCAATTTCCTCTCCGTCTTACTGACGTAGAAGGATTCACATTCTCCACACAGAGCTAGATAAATCAAACCATTAGATTCAGAACTGTAAAATTGTGCACTTTCTATCCATTTATTCGTACTTGATAAGAATATTCTGTCCTTGTTGGATATGTAAGTACACTGAGTACATCTTCCACATTTATGTTTCCTTCTTTTCTTGTCAGCACTTCCATTTTTATAAGGATTTTCTAATAAACACTTTATATTTTGGGAGTTCGTATAGACTACTTTAAGGGGTTGGTTGCTACATTCCCCTAAGTCAGTAAAGCTAAGAAACTTTTCCCATTCACTTTCAATTACCTTTCTCATACGTCCTGCACAGGCATTGAATTCTAAAACTAGTGCCTTACCAAAACTCGCTTCCTCTGTAGCTGCATGTGCTGGCAGGATCTCCTCTGCTGTACCTAGTATATTTCAAGTTTGACTTTCTACCCTTTGCAACCTCTTTTTTCACTTCTACAATAAGGCTGTCAGGATACCCTCTAGCCCTAAAGAGAAGTTCAAAACACAGTCTGTCAACCCCCCTCCTAAATTTAGTAAACCTTTCCTTGCCCAAAAAAGTGTACACAAACACAAAAATAGTACATTTGATCTAAAGGCCTCTTTGCACCACCAAAGAAGCTGCAGAAACCCTTTTTGTCACAAACAAGCTCATCTCAAAAAAATAATTTGATAAAAAAAGTGTAGGGTGACCATTTACCTCAGGTGTTTGGGGTTAATGGGGGAAATAGGAAACTAAACAATACAGTAAGAGACTTGAAGCATATGAGAAACCCCACCCCTTAAAAAAACAGCACCCTAACTTTCATAGTAAAACAGTAGTAATGGTTAGTGTGATATAGTCAACCCATTGTGCCTGGTCACTTGGGTAATTATGTTACAGGATAATCATCTACACCAGTGTCTGGTCACTTGGGTAATTATGGTACAGGATAATCTACACCCATGTCTGGTCACTTGGGTAATTATTTTACAGGATAATCTACACCTGTGTCTGATTACTTGGGTAATTATGTTACAGGATAATCTACACCCATGTCTGGTCACTCGGGTAATTATGTTCCAGGATACTCTACACCCGTGCCTGGTCACTTGGGTAATTATGTTACAGGATAATCATCTACACCCATGTCTGGTCACTTGGGTAATTATGTTACAAGATAATCTACACCCATGTCTGATTACTTGGGTAATTATGTTACAGGATAATCTACACCCATGTCTGCTCACTTGTGTAATTATCTTGCAGGATAATCTACACCCATGTCTGGTCACTCGGGTAATTATGTTACAGGATAATCTACACCCATGTCTGGTCACTCTGGTAATTATGTTACAGGATAATCTTCAGCTGTGTCTGGTCACTTGGGTAATTACATTGCAGGATAATCTACACCTGTGCCTAGTCACTCAGGTAATTACATTACAGGATAATCTATACCTGTGTATAGTCACTCAGGTAATTGCATTGCAGGATAATTTACACCCTAATAACCATGTATTTTTGCTAAAGGTGATATATGCAGAGATCCCTTTTTAAACTCTCCATGGAGACTCAGACGAAGGTCAGCTACTGATGAAATGCTGCAGCCTCTTGTGTGTAAGCTGCTTTACACCTTAGCTGCTTCGCAGCTGCATTTGTTCGAAATGTCACAATCTGTATAGCAGTTGGTATTGCTGTTTGCTTGTAGAGTTATGAAAGTAACTGGATGAGTAGTACAGTGCCAGTTTAATGTGTCATAGCAGTAGGGAGTACCATCTCTACAGTGTGCAAAGTCTTAGTACTTCTACAAAATTCAAGCTAGTGTTATTAAATGAAAGTAGGATGGCCAGGCTGAGTCATATCAGCACCTGGAGCAGACTCTGCCAATACTACCACTAAATGTACAAGTTTGTTCTGTTTTCTTGTAACAATACACTCTAAGGGAAATGGTATAAACTTTTTTGCTTGCAAGTGGTAGTGGTCCTAGCCAAGTGGTTTCTGCTTGGGCAGTGCAGCTAACGTTGCCACCTTTTCAAATGCCCAAAGTGGGACATTTTTGGTATAAACGTCAGATTTTGCAGGGCTAAACATGCCCACAGCCAGTACAAAGAACAGAACTTCACATTTTTGGGCTAAATAAAAGCTTATTCTTATAGCATTTTAGTTGCTTATTTAGTTTCTTATAACATTTAGGCGTTTCAGATACAGAATAACTGTTTTATGCGACTATTACATAAAATATAGGAAATATGTTTGTCCTAAAATCTCAGGACATTTGCCATTTTCTTCGATTTCTTTGCAGGACACAACTGCCCAAAGAGGGACTGTCCCTCCAAAGTGGGACAGGTGGTAACCCTAAGTGCAGCTGGATTGTGTACAAAATTTGTTGCAGTAGATTTTTACTTTTTAATCACGTTTGGCTGAAGTCCAAATACTTTCATAATCTATATAAGTTCAGCATAAGATCCATGCCCTGCACAATGTCACGCACTCTACATTACATATATTTCAGTGTTTCATGGTAGTAAATAATGTGCATCGACCACGTGTAAGTGAACCACGGATTAAGGTAATGCGAAGCAGGTAATGGTGAGAGCAGTATCTAGCTACAGGGATGCTAAAGGCATTCCAAAGTGCAACTCGGTGACGTTTTTACAGCCTAACAATATCAGCACAGACCCATTACAGTGTTAGAATGCTCCATGCAGAAATCAGTACACTTAAATAATGGCACAATATTGTGACCATCTGTTTTATCCAGTCCAGCCATCACAGTAGTACCATAAGGAGCTTGGCCACCCTGTGTCACTTATGTACTGCTGTCAGTGGGGCAGTACATGTTACTCACAGCTAAGAGGTGCATCTCAAAGACGGAGCCCATTTGTATGCCTTGTTATGTAGGTATGCTTGTTAAGACCTGTGTATGTATGCATGTATGTGTGCATCTATATCTGTATATGTGTGTATCTATCTATTTGTGTGTGCATGTACAGTGTTCCTAGTCTGAGACATTAAACAGTGAGAAGCAGTAAAACAACATTGCTTATTCACCTGTTTCACACACTGAAAATAGACCTGTTTTTTATCACTAACTAACATTTCTACTGCGGCCACCAAGCACAGTAGCTTTGTGTATTGCAATGTTTTAGTATTTTTAATGTTTTAGTATTTTTAATGTTTTAGTATTTTAATGTTATAGTAGCAGCATCTTCTACTTTGGAGTACCTCCATTTTTGACATTTCTCCAGTACAGTTTGTTGCCTCAGAGATCATCATTAAAAGAAACCTGGTCTAATGAATCCCACTGTCACACTCTGCAGCCCTGCTCTGGATTTCTAAAATACCTTTTGATCAAGTTCAGATTACAAAAGTGACTAAATCAAATATCTGTATTTTTATAAGGCAATTAAAACTGCAGGTAGGTTTTTCTCACCCTTGTTTTTACCCGAGAGAAACGTGAGCACACACAGCAAAAGAGTCATAGTGCAGTATGGGGAACTGTTATCTGTAGTCAGATTTACCAGTCATCCCAATTAGCTCTGCCTCAAACACTAACCCCAAAATGCTGCAATCTGCACATGAGTCTTCACTCTCCGAAATGTATTCTTGGTAATCACAGAGTTAAAAAAAAAAAAAAAAAAAAAAAAAAAACATAATAAAAAGTTTTACCCAGTCTCTGCATTTATCCATGTACATGAACTGCTGCCCTCTAGTGGTCTAGCGGCTGCAAATAACCTTTGCCCCTGTTGTGCATGTGGTCAGCACTGCTCAGTGGTCATTCAAGGCTTAACAGTCCAGTGGGTTCAAACCCAGTCGAGTGCATTGATAATCCATTTTCCCCAGCAGTCTAGTATTGTCTTCATAGTGGTGTGGCTGAACCTCTGTGTGTTTCGGAGAGACGGTGTGATGCCATCGCGTCAGTGGAAGTTCACCAACCTGGTGGAAATCAGCCTTCTTCATCGAACGAGGGGATTTCTTCGTGTTCTACGACTTCTAAACTATCCAAACATGATGGAAAGGTTAATGGTGCCTTGTATTTTGGGAAAGAAGTTGACTCCATTGTTTGTGTTAATTATGGACAGTTGCAACAGGGGGAGAATGTTCCAACAGGTACTGTGTCTCTTTCTGTATGTAATAAAGGAACAGTATTACCTAGTGACAAGTGTTGTTGTGGGCAAGAACGCGTTCTTTCTCCCGCAAGACCTGTTCACGTACATTTTAAACCTACCGACTGCCCTAAAGAATCCCATGGGGATTTTTATCCTAAGACTTATGATTCCCATTTGAAATATGGGGGTATATTGAAAGAGAATTATGTTTTCAAAGAACCCTCTACGGCACCTGATGCTAAAGCCGGCAATACTAAAGATAATAATCGATATTTTAAATCGTTAAAGGACATGATACATTTTTTTGAAAAGAAGTTGTTTAAATTTAAAATGGTTCAAGTGGAAATTGTATACATTAACGAGTGTTTGTGTTTACAGATTGTCCCACAAGGGCTGAGAGTATACAAATTTTCTTTTGGTTTACATTATGACAAAGAAGTTTTATCTACTTATTTTAAACTTTTTGATAAATGGGGGCTTGAACTTCTTCAAAGTACTGTGATTTTTTATGAACAGATGGAAAAAAGGTTACAAAAAGAGGCATGGCATGATTTTTAATGATTTATTGTTTTGTCAATATGAAGGTTTTTACAATAAAATTTTGGATAGAGTAGATAAAAAGTGTGATAATATTTTTCACAAAAAATTAAAAGCTTAACAGAGATTTAAGGCAGTATCAAAAACAAGAAGTATACCCTGTTAATAAATTAGTTTTTAGACAGAATCAGTTAGATTTTTGTACTAGTTCACCTTTGGGTGATTTGGACAACCTTTCTTTTTTTGAAACAGAAGAGGAAGGTGATGGTAGGGTGTATAATGAAAAGGGTAAAGAAAATCCTTCTGGTCGTGAAGATTTTCTGGTACTAAGTTGCTCACAGAGAATAGCGAAACAGAAACAAGAAACAATCAAAGGGGGTTTTACCAGAAGGGTTATCCCCAGTGGAACAGAGGCAGGTACTAAATTTCAGTGAAAAAGAACCACATATTCTTCATACCTTTCAAGGTTTTCATATTTACAATTATACAGACAGGGTTATTACTAGTGAATATTTTTCTTTGTTCTCTAGAGGATTTAAATTTGTACCCACTAAAACCCCTGATATTGCTGAGGTTTTAATTGACTTTCAGTTACATCTTAGAAAACTGAATTTCCAATTGTTATTTAAAAAGAATGAGAGGTGCAACAAAATGGTTAGAAAACAAAGTAGATTGAAGAAAAATGGTGTCTTTAACCCACCCCTCCATCTTTTGGTGGCTACTTCTGAGGCAGCAGTCAGAGATGACTTATATAAAATTTGGGGGGAACACAGGAGAATCTTTTCTAATCTGTCTGAGATGGAAAGAAGATGTTCACCGTGTTTCACTGTTGCAGTCATTACACTTGGGTTATCCTGCTGGCAGGCTACCCGCAATCGGCCTGAGTTCCAAAGTCTAGGTCCGGCATCGGTTGATATCGCCTCTTCCCTGACGTCAGTGCGCCAGGGGTGTAAAAGATGCAACCGACGCCATTTTTTCCAGTCTTTCTTGCCGCACGGTGCCCGAAGCAAAAGCAGTTCGCAAGTGCCGGTCGGCCGACTCCTGAGATTTTTGGAATAGAGTTTCAGAACCGAAGTCTTCAATAAAGCTAAGTACCCCGTTGGGGAAACATTTTCTTGCTCCAGACCGATGTCAGTAAAAGTTAACAATTGTATTTCTTGTGGGAAGCAAATACCTCATAAGGACTTTCACTCTTACTGTATTCCTTGCCTAGGCCCTGACCACAACGTTACTAGTTGTCGGTTTCGTGCTAGATTCAACAAACGCACTATTAAATGTCGGTTTGATTTTGCCTTACATTACTTTCGCCGAAGGTTCAACTGTATAATGCCATCAGAACAACCGATGACCGGAATTCATAAAAAACTCAAAGACAAGGAAAAGGACAGGCATCCGAGGTCCAAAACCGATGACGAAGCCTCTTCTAGGCCAGTCGCCGGTTCTCAGTGAGGCGCTTTCGCAGCCCCTGACACCCGCTACCTCAGAGCCACAGACCGTATCCAAATCCCACGTGGAGACAACTAGGCCTCTGGATACTCAAGGTATTGGGCCTACGGAAACTATTCCCTCAGATGGGTCCAGAGCCGCTGAGCAGGCATCGGCTTCTGAGGGTGTTTTCAGACCTTCACAGCTTTCTATTAAGTCCACTGCAGCAGCCAAGGCAAAATCAAAAATACCATTAAAGACAAGGAAACAAGTACAGCATTCTCCAGAACAGTCATCCATGCCAAAGAAACAGAAGCTTAAAATGGCCGAAGACTTAATTACTTTGATCAGGGGTTGCCATCCCCCGCCTGATAAAAGGCCTAGGCAAGACATGATTCCTCTGACCAGGTTTCTATTTCCTCTGATTCCTCTTCAGATCAGGGTTATTCTCTCCCTCCCTATGAGGACTCTGATGCTGAAGAATCTATTCCTTCAGCCTCTCCACCTGAGGATTTTTCTATTGGGGAAACTCTGCACACCATGGGGGAACATTTCCACTGGGAGAGCCAGGATTATTCAGAATCCAAGAAAAGGCTCAGAGATTTTCTTTTACTGCCTCAGCACAGGCCCCTGGCTATCCCCCCTGTGATTGATATTGTTGATGATGTTTTCTCTGAATCCAGTTTGTCTCCTGATTCTTTACCCCCTGCATCAGTCAAGCCAGACAGGTATTACAGGGTCCCTGACTCTCATAAATTTCTTTATAAAAACCCTGCTACTGACCCAGAAACAATTTCTCAGGGTCCCAAAAGGGTTAAGGCTTCCACTGCACAAAACACTGTCCCCTCTGATAGGGATTCTAGAGCTCTGGACAGATGGGGGAAAAAAGTTTACACTTCTGCTACTTTAGCTGTAAGGGCTTTAAACTGC
Source organism: Protopterus annectens (assembly GCF_019279795.1). Classification (NCBI taxonomy): domain Eukaryota; kingdom Metazoa; phylum Chordata; order Ceratodontiformes; family Protopteridae; genus Protopterus; species Protopterus annectens. The sequence goes on along the minus strand of NC_056746.1, from coordinate 1,268,163,414 downwards.
CAGTTTCACATGCTTAAATATCAACAGTACCTTATGTCTTTGTTAAAACAGGAAATGATTACAAACTCAGAAAATCCTGACAATAAGAAAATGCAGGAATTATTGCATGCAGCTGAACAAGTTTTTCATTCATTAGAGGCTTCTTGCAGAGCCGCAGTTACAGGCTCTGTCATTCGAAGGCATGCTTGGTTGAAAGAGCAAAGTTTACCTGAACATGTTAAAGTAAAATTATTGGATGCTCCACTACAGCATGATACTTTGTTTGGTGTTAAGGCAGAAGAGGTGTTAAAGAAAATGGAGGATAAAGCAAAATCTATGCAGACAGTAAAGGATTTCTTACAGGTTCAACCACCTAGGTTAAGTAGAAACTGGCCTTCAAAAAATTGGTCCTTTCAGGTCTCAGACAGGCCACAAAGAGGCAGATCTCAGCCCCAAGGATCCTACAGACCTAAACAATGGGGTGCTTCTACCCCCAAAGGACGAGAAGACAAATCACAACCTTACAGGAAACAGTCCCAATGACTTCCCTCTACAAAGGCCAAGCACTTACCTTTTGGCAGCACCCCTAGGGGGGAAAGCTAGCACTTTTCATACAAAATTGGCACTTTATCACCCAGGACAAATGGGTACTGAATATAGTAACTCAAGGTTACAGGTTCCACTTTCACACCCTTCCAAAATCAAAAGGTATGCCGAACCTGCCACAAAACCAATGGGCAGAGGCACAAAAGGAAATTGCTGCTCTGATGGACATGGGAGCTATTCAAAGAGTACCACAGCAAGAACAGGGACAAGGATTTTACTCAAGACTTTTCCTGGTACCCAGAAAGGAAAAGCTTGGGGGAGACCAATACTCGACTTGTCAATCCTAAATACTTTCCTGGATGTTCCAAAATTCAAAATGTTAACACTACAGCAACTTCTACCCATGCTGGGCAAGAAGGCTTGGCTAGTTACTTTGGACCTCAAGGAGGCATACCTGCATGTCCCAATCAGACAATCTTGCAGAAGATACCTCAGATTAATAACTGGCTCAATGCATTACCAATTCTCTGCACTGCCCTTTGGCTTATCTACTGCGCCCAGGGTCTTCACAAAATGCCTGGCACCAGTAATTGCATTTTGCAGACAAAGAGGAATTCAAATATATCCCTATTGGACGACTGCCTTATTCAAACAGAGAGCAAGGACATTCTACTAAGACATCTGATGTTTGTAAAAAAAAAATACTAATTTGCCTATGGTACACTGTAAACGAAAGAGAATCAAAACTAGTGCCCTCTCAAGAGATAATATTCCTGGGTGCAAGCTTAAATACAACTGCCCAGATGGCTTATCTCCCGCCAGACAAACAAAGGCAACTGACTCATTACTTTCAGATGATGGCAACAAAGACCCAGCTCCCTGCAAGAAAAATTCTGCAGGCTCTGGGTTTCATGGCATCCTGCATTCTACTAATTCCATATGCAAGACTGCATATGAGGAAACTACAGTGGTATCTAAAAAGTGTTCGGACTCAACATTGCCACAGCCTGGAAACAGTAATAACTATAATCCCCTGTCTACAACAGGAGTTTCTATGGTGGTTTCGGGCCTGTCTCCTCAATAAGGGACAGCCCTTCACCTTGCTCACAGCCAGGCAGACAATAACAACTGATGCATCGGATTATGCCTGGGGGGCACACATGGCAGGAAAATGTATTCAGGGCACGTGGCCCAAGGAACAAATGCATCTTCACATCAATCAAAAAGAGATGCTAGCTGTACAGCATGCCCTGACAGCCTTCAAGGATCTACTACATCCAGGACAACTATTACTAAAGATGGACAACACCACAGTTATGTGGTACATAAAGAAACAAGGGGGCACACATTCCTACCCCTTCTGCAGGCAAGCCATGACTTTGTGGAACATGGCACTGACCTTTCAAGTACATCTGCAGGCACAACTCCTGCCAGGAAAGAAAAATACACTGGCAGACAAACTAAGCAGAAATCTCATGGATCCACACGAATGGAAACGAAATCCACAGGTCTTCAGTATGATAACAAGGAAATGGGGATGCCCAGACATAGATCTTTTTGCCTCCCCTCACATCTGCCAACTACAGAAATTCTGCACAAGGACTTATCACTCACAAGCATGGAAAGTGGATGCTCTTTCATTCAGCTTGGAAAACCTGACAGTTTATGCCTTCCCTCCACTGCCTCTTCTTCCCAAGGTACTCCTAAAAGTCAGACAAGAGAAGCCAAAAATTATCCTGATTGCCCCAGACTGGCCACGCCAGCACTGGTACCCAATCCTAAAGAGCTTGTCTCAAGGCCCAGCCTGGCCTTTACCTCAAATTCCTCATCTACTGACTCAACAAAACAACCAGATTCTACACAGTCAACTCAGAACCTTAAATCTGGCTGCATGGCAGATCATATAGTCTCTCAAACCACACCTCTCTTTAAAGCTTTTATGGATGTCATTCTAGAAGCCAGGAGGCCCAGCACTAGAAAATCCTATGCAGAAAAATGGAAGAGATTCTGTGCTTGGAACCAGGCCCAAGGACTCGAACTACTTGTTCCAAATATATCTCAGATTTTACAATACCTAACTGAGATGCTGGACAAAGGCCTATCCTTTTCATCTATTAAGATCTATGCCTCTGCCATTTCAGCTCATTACAATACGGAAACTCCAATTTTTTCGCATCCACTACTAAGACAGTACCTCAGAGGGGCAAGACACATAAGACCCCCAAGGAGAGCACCAGTACCTACTTGGGACCTCAATTTTGTTTTAGAAAAACTCACACTGCCTCCTTTTGAACCAGCCAACACAGCCAATATAAAATTCTTATCATGGAAAACTGCGCTGCTCCTAGCAATAACTTCAGCAAGAAGAGTCTCAGAGTTACAGGCACTAATGGCAGTGGAACCTTTCATCATTTTTCATCAGGACAGGGTCTCTCTAAGGACAAACCCAACGTTTATGCCAAAGGTGGTTTCCAGTGTGGCTCTTAACCAAACTATTCATTTGCCAACCAAACTATTCATTTGCCAACTTTCTATCCAAATCCCCAGAACAAAGGGGAGAGACTTCTGCACACCTTGGACATACACAGGCAGCTATGATTCTACTTGGACAAAACAAAAGCTTTCAGAAAAACTGAGCAGCTGTTTGTAGCTTACCCTGCAGGATCACAAGGAAAGCCTATCTCAAAGCAGACAATTTCAAAATGGATAGGACACTGCATTTGCTTCTGCTATGCACAACATGGCAAATCAGTGCCTAAGGGCATTAGGCCACATTCTACAAGAGCAGCAGCCACTTCAGCAGCTTTTCTCAGAGGAGTACCAACCAAAGACATTTTAGAAGCTGCAACCTGGAGTTCAGTGCACACTTTCACAAAGTACTACCACTTACCTCTCTACTCTAAATCCAGAGCAGGCTTTGCCACTGCAGTCCTGCAGGGCCTGGTAGCCTCTCCTAATCCTATTTATGCCCAGCCACCCAACCTCAGCTTTGGGATTCAACTCAAGTGTAATGACTGTAACAGTGAAACACGATGAACATAGTACAGTTGTGTACCTACCATAAATGTAGATGTTCGAGTGTATTCACTGTTGCAGTCCAGGTTACCCACCCACCATCCCCCTTTTCATTGCTGGGACTTTTCTGTACTTCTCAACTCTATACAACCTATGTGGTGTATTTGCTTGTAGATGAAGGAAATGTTTTTTATTTTATACATGCATGTTTTTTTGCATTATTTTTTCCAGCCTTTCCTATTTGGGGGCACCCGACATCTGGGACAAGAAAAACTGAAGAAAATGGCGTTGGTTGCATCATTTATACCCCTGGTGCACTGACGTCAGGGAAGAGGCGACATCAACTGACGCTGGACCTAGACTTTGGAACTCAGGCCGACTGCGGGTAGCCTGCCAGCAGGATAACCCAAGTGTAATGACTGCAACAGTGAATACACTTGAACATCTACATTTATGGTAGGTACACAACTGTACTTTTGTTACAACAGCTCAGAGATGATCGTAGTGTTCGTATTATGACCCCGGACAAGGGAGGGGGCATTATTATATATAATTCTGAAGATTATGCCAACATCATGCAGGAGATATTATTTAATGAAGAAAATTATTCCCAAGTTTCCAAAAATGAGATCCATATTTCCTATCAGAGGATTGATAGCTTTTTGTATGAATATGTTTTGGAACAAAGGATTACCAAGGATGTATATGATTTCCTTCACAATGGTCATCCTAAGGTACCTGTGATGTTTGGTATACCTAAAGTGCATAAGAGCATTACTGACCCTCCTTTTAGGCCTATTGTGGCAGTGGGTGGTTCTAAGACACACAATTTAGCTGTATATATTGATAAAAAGGTTAAACATGTAGTGGAAGGAGTATTCCATCTGGTGAAAGATTCTTGGGATTTCCTGGGGAAAATTCGATCTGACCTTTGGACACCGGAATTGTTTTTTCTAACTATAGATGTGCAGGATCTCTTCACATGTATACCTAAGCAAAAAGGGTTGGAAATTTTTGAGGAGGTTCTTTTTACTTGTTCTAAATTACAAGCAGAAGAGGTATTACTCATCTGTGAAATTATGGCCCTCATTTTGGATAACAATTGCATTTAATTTGAGGGACAATATTTTCAACAAACCAAAGGTGTGGCTATGGGGGCCGCCTGTGCCCCTGTTTATGCCAACTCGGTTTTGTTAGGATGGGAGTTAGAACATGTTTTTAAGAGTGAATATTTTCTTAACATTGTTAGTTATAACCGATTCCTGGATGATATTTTTATTTTATGGAAGGGGCCCAAGGAATCTATACCTGCCTTTATTCAATATTTAAACAATACTACAACATTTTTAAAGTTTACATATGAGTTCCGTCAAGAAGAGATCAGTTATTTGGACACTAAAATTATAAAAGGCAATAGTGGCTTTATATCCAAAATTTATCGGAAGAAAACTTTTTGTAATAATTATTTACACTATAATAGTTACCACCCTATATTTTAGAAGATAGGGATTATAAAAGGTCAAGCTATAAGAATTGCCAGGATGACCTCTCAGAGAAATGATGTTATTCAGGAATTTGATATATTGAAAAAGATGTTTTTGGATAGAGGTTATCCAGGGGAGGTTGTCGATCATGTACTCCAGGAGGTTCTAAACAAGTGGGGTAAAAAGTATTTACCCCTTTTGGGTAGGGGTCTAACCCCTTCTGGCACAGTGGCTGATGGAGACTATGATGGCAATCTTTATTTTCAACAAGCTTGTGTTATTCAGTATAGTCCCCTATACAAAGGGGTTAAAAATATTCTTAACAAAAACTGGAGTATTTTAAAGACCAATCGTGAAGTATTTGAAATTTTGGGTGATCAGCCCACCTTTTCTACTAAGATTGGTTTAAATTTGAAAACAATTTTAGAAAGGAAAGGAACTAGAACAGCTATTGTGGATGGGAAGGGTGGAATTAGACCCTGCGGGAGATGTCCATAATGCCAATATATTTTGGAAGTAGAATCTGTTACTTTATCTAACAGAAATGCCAATACTTTGTTTTTTAAGAAAGGTAATTGTTTTTCCAGCAAACTTGTTTATCTTACAAAATGTAATACCTGTACTTCATTCTATGTCAGGAAAACTGAAAGATTGTTTAAGACTAGGATTTATGAACACCTGTACGATGTTAAAAACCAAAAAGAAACAAATGTTTTGTACAGGCATAGTATACATTTTTCAGAGTTTTCTGGATACAAGTTTGCTATTCTTGATACGGTTGATATAGACCCTAGAGGGGGGGATGGCAACACATTCTGTGTACAAAGAAACTTGTATGGCAGCTAAGGTGAGCTGCACATTTTTGTCAGGTTTAAAATGACCATTTAAGTATCATGCCAGTATTGAAAGAAAGAGCTGAACAAGTATAGTCCTCACAGATTTTAGAGTTTTAACAAACAATTTTTAAGCAATGGAAGTATTTAGATTGTCATGTTGGTGGTTTGCATTGATTTAAAATTCATGAACAAACTGATGAATATTTATGTATTAATTGTTGAACTTTTTTATTGGTTAGGGTTTCACCAATCATTTTCTCGAACAACTTATTTAAATGGAAGAAAATTGTGGTTTGTTGTTCTGAAGAAGTCAATTTAATTTGATGAAAGCGCTAAACTAACTTGTTGAAATAAAATTTGGAGATAAATATCACCCAGGTGCTTATTTTTTGGTTCAACAGTTTTTCTTTATAAGTACCACACCACTTTTTGGTTCACTAGTATTGTCTTCATGGTTGGGGCATCCTACATTTATTTCGTGCCATTCCATTCTGACTGCTAGCTTTCAGCATGGCCAGAACCTGACCAGAAACTGAGGTGCTGAACTCAACAGATCAGTTAAACCTGGATGCCTGAGAAGTTTCTGTTTTAGTTGAGACACTCCATGCTGAGCAGTGCTGTCTACCTTATTTAATCAGTAGAGCCATTTATTGTAATTGAGACCACTTTATATCTCATTTTGTACAGTGAAGGTGTTACAGAAAACGAAATATAATTTTTCAATGTTTTGCTCTTCAAAATGGCTGCTGGCTATAAGACACTTATGGATTTGGATAGATGTCAGTGGATTGGATCCATTTCTGTAGATAATGCCTGTGCACAATTAAATTGTTCAGATGTGCTGTGGAACTGGCTGAGATCGAGCTGAAGGTGCTGGACATTGTTGGGGTGTTGTGATTAACATGCTGAAGGTGGTAGATATTGCTGGAGTGTCACAGTTAACATACTGAAGGTTCTGAATATTGGTGGGGGATCATGATTAATATGCTGAAGGTGCTGGACATTGTTGGGGTGACATGTTTAACATGCTGAATTTGGTAGACATTGTTTGGGTGTCACATTTAACATGCTTATGTGCTAGATATTGTTTGGATTGTAATGATTAACATTCTGAAGGTGCTGGACATTGTTGGGGTGTTGTGATTAACATGCTGAAGGTGCTGGACATTGTTGGGGTGTTGTGAGTAACATGCTGAAGGTGCTGGACATTGTTGGGGTGTTGTGAGTAACATGCTGAAGGTGCTGGACATTGTTGGGGTGTTGTGATTAACATGCTGAAGGTGCTGGACATTGTTGGGGTGTTGTGATTAACATGCTGAAGGTGCTGGACATTGTTGGGGTGTTGTGAGTAACATGCTGAAGGTGCTGGACATTGTTGGGGTGTTGTGATTAACATGCTGAAGGTGCTGGACATTGTTGGGGTGTTGTGATTAACATGCTGAAGGTGCTGGACATTGCTGGGGTGTTGTGATTAACATACTGAAGGTGCTGGACATTGTTGGGGTGTCATGCTTACCATGCTCTGTCGGACCTTTGTGAACTGGTGGGACAGTGCTCTGGATTAATCCTGTAATTCAACAACAGCAGTGTGGATTCTCTCCTGGCAGTGGAACAGCGGATCAACTTTCTTTGCAGTGGTATTGGATAGAATTCAACAGTCCTGTCTTCATATATTTTGTGATCATGGAGAAGGTCTTTAACTTGGTACCATGGAAAGTCTTATAGATTCATAGGTAGGTACTGGGCTATCAGCCCAAGGGTCTAAGTAAGCCTAGCCAACAAGGTTCCCTGGCTTTCACCACCCAAGAAAGTTAATTTCCTGTGCCCCTGTCGAGCAGAGCCACAGAAGTGATCCCCAGGGAGTATTTCCTACTTCCCATCCACTCATCAAGATTTTTCTTGAAGAGTGCTAATGAGGAACTTTGCTTGACATAGATGGGTAGCTTGTTCCAGAGTATGGGAAGTCTCTGGGATAGGAATCTATCCCTCCAGCATGTCCTGTTTATTGTGGTGACTAGGTTTAGGTCCCTAGAGCGTGTAGCTCAGAGGGATTGGGATTTCATTAGGTGTAGCATGTCCAGCAGCTCTGGGTTTGACATAGCTTTATATGTTAGGCAGAGATCACCTCTGAGTAGGTGATATGCTACAGAGTAAAGCTGGAGTTTTTTGAGACGGTCAGTGTAGGGCATCTGAGGCCAGTAATCCTCTTTGTGAGGTACTTCTGTGGCCTTTCCAGCTGCTGTAGATGTCTTGTGAGATACATTCCAAAAGGGGTGTTGTATTCTATAATGGGTCTAATGAGTGCCGAGTAGAGGGGAACAATAACCTCTTTTTTCCTGGATGAGAACCCTTTTGTGTTGAGGTGTGCCACATATAAGGATTTCCTGACTACTGTGGCGATGTGATTATCAAAGGAGAGAGACTACTGTCCACCTGGGTCCCAAGGTCTCTTATCACACATTCGGTGTTAAGTAGACTGCCGTTTATGTGGTAGTTCATGGGTACAAAGTTTTTACCAAAGGGGATGACAATGCACTTTTTGGCATTGAGGTTGAGGCCATGCCTATGATACCAGGCATTTGTCTCAGTGAGGCCCTTCTGTAGGATGTCCACATCATTTGGGGACTCGACTATGGCTCCTAGTTTGCAGTCATCTGCAAACTTCGTTAGCCAGAGGCCTTCTGTAGGAAGTGCCACAGTGGTACTAATGTCAGACCCACTGATGTATGCCATTCAGTTCTTGTGTTTGAGGAATGACAGTTGTGTCTACATTGCTGGCAATGAATTGAACACATAATGTAATGTAATAGAGTATATGATGCTGCATATTAATGTAAGGTAATTCTGCTTTTTATAAAAGTGTAAATCATAATTGCATTATCCGTCCAATGCCAGAATACAGTAACAATAATATTAAGCAAACAATGTATTTATTGCTGCTCTTTTTTGTTCTGGTACTTTTCTCTCTGAGTTTTTTGTGTGTAGATGTGCAGTTTTCTGCCTGGGACTGCATCATAAAAGGACACTGTCCATTCAGATTAATCTGATCAGTAAACTGCAGTAAATAATACATTTATAAATAACAAATAATAAAAGAAATGAATACTATGATATGTACCTCCTACTAAACACTGGAAAGAATAGATGACATTTTGTGACTCTTCAATTATTCTTTGAAAATCTTTGACTGGACTTTGGAAAGAAGCTTAAGGAGTTTGAGAAATTACTTCAGATTGAATTATTCTGTTCTTTAACTATTTAACTGATGGATGCCTTCTTTCAGGAGAATGTAAACGCCTAATGCACACTGTGGCCCATTTTCTTATCAAAGCTAGAAGGATGTTATTGTTACAATGTCTCTGCTTCTATCATTTTTTAAAACAGTTTATATAAGTTCATGTGTTTTACTTGTGCGTATACACTGCCCTGCTTTCCCTGTATGATATAAGACAAAATTCTACAGTTGTATTTTAGTCATGGAAGTCAAATGTGTGTCATCCTTAACAGTTTCCAGTATCAAAATAAAATGAAGCCTTTGGAATCCTTGTAACCAATCAGTTAATATGATTCGAATGCAAAACATTGTGTCACCATGATCAACACTTTAACGAAAACACTAAGTAAAACATTTTTATAGGAATGAGTCCACTCCTCTGAGGGAAGCTGTATCCCTCACAACCCCACCTCTCTAAATATACTAACTATAATATGGCTCAACTTTAGGGCTAAGGGAAGATTCCCTTTTTTGATTTCTCCAAGTCTTTTGGGTTTCTAATACCATGATGGGAATGGACCCCATTCCTAAGTCAGAGTATGATTAAAGTTCATGAAATTAGTATTATTTCACTCTTTGATGTTAGCCAAAAGTGCTCTTCGCAGTGCCCGCAATGTGTCCAGCAATGACTCCTTCTGCAATTCATACGGTGTTACATAAATTGGTAGCATATCTAAATATGATTGTAAATTCTTTTTTATAAGACCAGTTGCTCCTACTACTATTGGAAATGTCTGGGTATCTTTCTTCCACATGGCTCTTATTTCTGCTTGCAGATCAAGGTATTTTATGACTTTGTGTCTCTCTCTGTACGCAAAACATTATAGTCATGAGGTGTGACAGATTCAATGATCAATGCTACGTTTGTCTTCTTTTCTTGGATCACTATGTCCGGTTTTCTAGCATCTATCTTTTGGACTGTTGGTATTGGGTGATCCCATGTGATGTAAACTTCATCATTTTCTATGATTCTCTGTGGTTTATGTTTCCAATGTTTTTCAGCCACTTCGATACTATAATGTTTGCACAATCTCCAGTGTAACAATCTCGCCACATTATTATGCCTTTCAGTATACAGTCCCTCTGCCATTAGAGCATCGCAACCAGCAATAAGGTGTATAACTGTTTCCAACTCGGTTCCACAAAACCTACATATGTCTGTTTCTCCCACATGTTCAATGGACTTAGCAAACCATTATGTACGCAGCCCACTGTCTTGGGCTGCCAATATTAACCTTTTATTTCTTGATGTAAATTCACCTCTCCTTAACCATTCCTGCGTTCATTCTTGATCAACATGAGGCTCTTCCAGAAGTTTTTTATACTTGCAACTATATTTATGTTTTTTCCACATTTCTTACCTTCTCATCTGATCCTTCACCTTGTATTCTTTCTTTTGTTTTTTAGCATATTCAGTTGCTGCCTGGTTTTTATCCACTTCTGGTTTGATTTCCATTCCTGCTTGACGTCGATATGCTTCTGCTAAATTAAGCAAAGATGTCATCTTAGATTTATTCTCCTCATGTTTCAAAACTTTCACCACATTTGGATCTTGTGAAGTCAGTAGATATGTGTGGAGTCCCACGATTGCAGATCTATACATGTAATCAATTTCAAGAAAGCCCAACCCTCCTTTAGAACGGGGGATATATAATCTTGGTATACACTGATTTTTTTATAAATCATTTGGTGAGCATGAAACATTCTTCTTGTTTTGATATCCAATCTATCCAACACTTTTTGGGGCCAGTCAATCACTCCAAAACTATCAGGACAGGAAGAACAAATTGATTTATAGCTTGGATCTTGTTCCTAGGTGTCAATGCTGTTTTCAGGATTAATTTAAGTCTTCTAAAGTACTCCTTACTAAGCCTTATTTACATTTGTTCATGTTTTATTGCTGATCCTTCATCAATTCCCAAGTATTTATACACTCCCTCTTGCTCAAGTTCTTTTATATCGCATTCATGTCCCAAACTTATGTTTTCCTGGTGCTGCAGTTTTCCTTTTTTAAAGGTTTCTTTTGCACATTTATCAAGACCAAATGACATTCCAATATCATCTGAAAAAGTTTTGACAACCTGCAGCTATGCTTTCAGTTCCTCATCTGATGAACTGTACAATTTTAAATAATCAACAAAGAGAAGATGGGAAGTCATTAGACTTTGTTGTTTTATAGAAGCCAAATTGTAGCCATGGCCTAGGCTAAGTAAATAGCTTAATGGATTAATGGCAAGGCAGAATAACAAGGGTGACAGAGAGTCACCCTGGAATATCCCCCTTTGAATTTTTATCCCTGGGATAATAATCTGTCCTTTATCATGGCTTAATTGTAAAGTCGTCTGCCACTGTTTCATGGTTACTGTAGTGTAATCAATCAGTGTAGGGTGTATCTTATACATTTTTAAGCACGGTTTTATCCATGAATGTGGGATACTATCAGATGCTTTTTTGTAGTCAATCCATGCCATACTTAGGTTCTTCCCCTTACAATTCTCCACTGTAACTTTATTTTATTTTTATTTTATTTTATTTATTTATTAATAAATAATTGTTCCATATGTCTTTCTTTTATTGCCCTTTTGTTCTACTGCCATAATTGAGTTTTTTTCTAAATGACTATAAACTCTGTCAGCGTCAGTTCCCGTGTATAGTTTGTATGTTGTTGGAAGACAAGTTATTGGTCTATAATTTTTGGGGTAGCTTGCAGGTTCACTCTTAAGTAAGATCATTGTTTTTCCTGTTGTTAACCAGTGCGGTGTGTGTGTTCAGGGTGCATATATAAATAGTTATAGTTGTATATAGTTCGTACTGATGTCTAAATCATCATGCAAAGAAGTTAGTACTTTCAGCCAAAAGTTAGGTACTGCATCTGGGCGTGGGGTTTTCCAGTTAGAGCTTTTCTTAACTTTGTTTCAATCTCTCTGGCTGTTATTTCATCCCTTTTCATATCCTGTACCTTTAAACTTCTTATTCTTTCTTTTACTTCTTCTATCCATTTAGCATCTTTGTTATGTTCCACAGGATCTTCATAGATATGTCTCCAAAATGTATCTACTTCCTCTTTTTTTGGCGGTCTATCTATTCCTTTTACCTTATTTCCCAGTTCTCTATAAAACTTTTTTGTGTCATCAGTAATTTGTTTATTTTGTGTTTTTTCCCTTATATTTATCTTCATATCTTCTAAGTCTTTCCGCCTGTTTTGAAATTTTTAGTTTATCTCCAATAGTGCATAATAGATCTTTGTCTGTTCTAATACTGCAGATTGCTTTTATCACCATCAATATTTTAATATTTTTGTTGATCTATTCCCTCTTCTATAGTCTAACAACGACACTTCTTGACTTAGCTGCGTTATAGTTTTCTCTTTTCAATATTTCCATGATGGTATTCGCTGTTGCCCCCTCTTTTCCCTCGCTTTCCTGTGTTCCTGTGGTAGAACTTTATCAGTTATTAATTTAGCAGCACAGTAATATATTCTGTTTACTTCTGTTATATCACATGGATCTCTATGGACAGTCCTAATTACTGTGTTCATTTGTTTTATCAAACTTCTGACTTTTGGGGTTTTATTAACCTTCTGCAGTCTACTTCTCGCATTGATCTTTATATATCTGTCTTTGTCCATTAAATCAAGCAACTCCTCTCGTAACTCCTTTTATTCCATACTGAGGGCACATCCCTTGTTTTCTGTTTCCTGCAGAGATTCTATAGAAAGTTCTATAGCATCTTCCTGTGGCACATTCTCTTCAATTTCATCCTGTGACTTTTGTTGTTCTGTCATATGAGAACTCACTGGCCTATCACTCCACAGCATTGACTGCATCAGAGTTTCCACAGTTTCCTGTTTCTTTCCTTGCTGTCTAACTTCAAATGAATGTTTATACTGGTTTCTTGTGGAAGGCTCCAGCATATCTTGATATGGCACCCGACCAGTTACTTCCTGTTCCCTTTCCCTAGGGATTATGTGATGTACTCTTAGATCGGAGCCTTAATTTCCTGCACTAACTATAATATGGCTCAACCTTAGGGCTAAGGGAAGATCAACCTTAGGGCTAAGGGAAGAGTCCCTTTCCCTATGGGTTATGTGATGTACTCTTAGATCGGAGTCTTAATTCCCTGTACTAACTATAATATGGCTCAGCCTTAGGGCTAAGGGAAGATTCCCTTTCCCTAGGGGTTATGTGATGTTGTACTCTTAGATCAGAGCCTTAATTCCCTGCACAGCTGAGCTGATTCCTGTAGTCCTGGCTAAAGGGTCTGACTCTTTCCACCTCCATTTTGCCTACTTTGCGACTCTGAGGAAGTCACTTGACCAAAATGTGCTCTTGGGTCATCCATGCAAGGGAAACTTGTGTCCAGTAGACTTGTTTGATTAACAAAATGTATAAAATATAAATAAAATCTCAAAACAATGAAGCTGTACATGCATCTAAATATGATTTGATTAAACTTGGTGACTCTTATTCTTAGCATACTCATAGGTTCATAGGTGGATACTTGACTGGGTCCCCTGAAGTGCTGTTTTATTTTATTATTTATTTATTTAGTTGACCTTTGTTGACCGGGTTAGTCTGTCTGAGCTTGCGCTCTTTTTCAGCAGAGGCCCAGGGAGAAAATCTCCAAAGAAGTTTTAAATAATAATATATATGTAAATTCTCAAATACAGACTTAAATGATAAAATGCAGAGTATAGTTTTGAGAAAAAGTAAGTGTCATAATAAGTATAAAATCAAATTTATCAGGAACGGAACTTAGAACATAATTAAAAAAGAAGAACTCTGTAAGTAAGGCAAAAGAAGATGAAAAGTAAAGAAGTGGTTAGCAAGAGGAAGGCGAGATTAGGAAGAGGAGACTATGTCTAGGATCAAGAGTTAGCGAGTGTGCTGCGAGATAACATGGAGAGAGAGAGAAGTAAGAGATATCAAAAATAGTGTAGGGGGTAAGGGCTGGCAGGGGTAAAGGTATAAGCAGGAAGTAAAAATAGTACCAAGCAGAAAAATGAAGTAGGTAGTAAGTAATAGGGAAGGGAGAGGAAGGGGTGGAAAGTGAGGGGGGAGTGAGAAGAGAGGGTGGGAGATCTGAAGGAAAAATATTAAGTGGGGTGATTGCAGTTACATTTCCAGGCAGAAATTACATGATTTTTGAGGGCAGTCTTGAAAACATGTGTATGGGTGATACTTCTAAGGGACATAGGAGGCTTATTCCATGCTAGTGCAGGTAGGTAGCTATAGAGGTTTTGTCCAAGTGATTTTTTTGGGTTTGTAGACTTGTAGAAGTCCTAGGTAAGAGCTCTTAAGGGAATGTAGTGGGTTATATAGAGAGATGATAGAGGATATGCTAGGGCAGGAGGATTGTTTGTTTAGGACAGAGTGAATGATAAAGTAATCAAGTAAGTAAGAGGTGATTAGGAAATTCTAGCCAGTTAAGAGTTTTAAGAGCAAGACAGTGGTGAGATCTGGGTGTTCATAGGTTCATAGATTAGTACTAAGCTAACTGCCCCTGCAAGCCATTTTAAGCCTAGCCAATTGTCCCTTGTGAGACTCAAACCCTGCACCTTATGTTTGCAAGGCAAACACCTTAACCATTAGGCCACCCTCCCACTCTGCAAATCTAGCGATTTTTATTGTATGTGGTTTCCAGTTTACATAGCAGAGTTTACTGTAGGTTAGTAAGGATCTGAGAGCAGTAGAAGAAGTTAGGTAGGAGAAAAGCTTGGGAAAGTAAAATTCTGAAGTTAGGAGTAAGGAACCTTCTGTGTCTATAGAGTAGGCCAAGTTTTTGATGGATTTCCTTTATAGAATGGTGTACATGGAGGTCAAATTTAAGTTGGTCATCAATAATTACTCCTAGGAGCTTTGTGTGAGAGTCGGGTGAAATAGTAGTGTTATTGAGGGAAGAGATTGAAAAAGTGGATTTGAGATGATTAAGAGATTGAAAAAGTGGATTTGAGATGATTCAAATTTAGGTAGGAACAGGATAAGTTTTGTCTTTTTGGGGTTCAGTATCAGTTGGTTGCTAGAAAGCCAAGAATTCAGCAAGATTGAATGAGGTTTGAGTTAGTGAGTATAGGTCAGAAGGGTTGCCTGCATTGGAGATGATAGATGAGTCATCAGCATATTGTATAAGGAAAGATTTAGGACAGGATGTGTTTAGCTGGTTTGTAAAGATGTTGAAGAGAAGAAAACCAAGAATATAGCCTTGTGGGACACCCATTTTTATGGGTAGAAAAGGTGATAGACAACAGTCAGATGGCTCAATAGTCTGTTAGAGAGGTAGCTTGCAAACCAAGAGATAGTAGAAGGAGAGAGATTAAGATTAGATTAAGAGATTAAGCCTAGCAAATAATTTGAGGTCAGAATCAAACACTGTACTTTTTCTCTTTGAGGTGAAAACCTTAACCATTATGCCAAACCCACCCACCCTGCACCACTGGACCAGGAAAAATGGGCCCTTAATCATCTAAGCCAACTCAGCATGTGCATTATATATTTAATTTGTGTAGGATGTTTAGATTTTATCTGAGTATTTGAGGTATATTACCACTGTTCTACATTTTCTGTTTTGCTCTGTTTCATCCATGGTATCCTAAATGTAAATTCTAAGTAATGTCTGCTTTTTCCCACTGTGTATAGAGCACCAAGTAACTTCAACTCTATGTGACATTTTTTAATTAGATTAATTCCTGTTGAGATTAGTCATAAAAATAAATAACAAATGCTGCTTTTAATCTGTTTGTAGAAATGCTATACCTTGTTGTGAAGAAATTCAAGTTGCATTAAAGTATTTCAGAGTTGAGGATTAAAGGCGCAATCCAAAAGGTGGATATTGCGAGCTACTCCTATAATAGTTATGTCCACAAATTCCTGGAAGAAAATATTCATATTCACTTGTGTACATCTTTTTGAAAAAAAACAATGTCTTTTTCATCAATGTATTAAAAATGGATTTCATACATATGGATTTCACTACTTTAGCAGGATCCTTTTGTTGCTAGGTTTGCAGCCTTGTATGTATCAATGAAAAAAATATTCCCCATCTTGAAGTATAGTTTAGACTGTCTAGTGTTTTGATGTCTTGTCTTAGTAAATGATTTAAAAACTACATACTTCTCAATGGTTATTGACATCTTTGCACAACAGCACTGCTTATGGTATGATCAGAAAACTATGAATCTCGTATGGATGAAACAACTAATCTGGAAATTAAAGTTTCTTAGTATTCAGTTGTCTTTGACTGGCTTTTTCATTTTTGGAGCATTTAGTGTTAGATTGTTTTTCTTTTGTTGTTGTTGCTGTTTTTTATTATGATACATTGGCAAACTCAACAACCGTTACACAGACTGTTTTATGCAGGGGGGCAAACTCCTTTGCACCTCCACACTTCTGCATCTTTAAATGTACTGACTCTTAAGATTGTACAAGAGTGAGCAAAAAAACATATGTTAGCTGCCTAATCAACTAGCTTTTGTACCACAGAAATTATGTAAGTTTACACCATTCAGGGTATGTTATAAATGCAGAAACAAAACTTGTGATATCACAGAATAATTTTGTTAATAAGAAAATATCACACAATTCAGAAGGGCTACATCTCCCTGGAAGTAGTTAAGAACTGTGTGTAGAGATGCTGGAGTTCTAAAGGATGTTATGAAAAACTTCCATTTACATAATGTGGTAGTAATGGATAAGTAAAATTCACTAATCTGGGTGTAAATAGGAGGGCAATAATAAATTATCTGAATTTCATTTTATGTCACTTCTTAGAAATTGCAGTGGAAGGCCAATACTGACCATGCAGTTGTGATTATAAATTTTTCAGTGGATATGGTAGTGAAATGGTGGAGTACAAATGTAAATGTCCTAGAAGGCAACTCAGTGATGGGCTTTTTGTTGAAAAGGTTGAATAGCTGTATGAAAGCACAATGAATGTTGAGAGGGAATGGATTTTTCTACACTATTTTAGTTTGGGACTGTAAACACGTCCATCGTCCACCACCACATACTCAGATACAGTAACAACTTTTTCCCCTGGAAACCTTACAAGCAGCATTCACTACCTCCTCTTCAATTAGTGCCTGTAATGCAGAACATTCCCCCCCATGTGAACTAGTTAAGTAATGTACTTAAAAGCCAGTAATTAAAAGTAGAGTACAGTTCTGCAAGTTAACATCATAATATTATCATAATAGTAGATGTTCTAATAGATCACTATTCCAGTAGCCTAAGTTATTTGGGTCCTACTTCAATTACTGTCGAACTTTCAAAGATTAATGTTCCCTTCTACGTGACTGTTTGGGACTTGAGGGTTTCTCCAATATAAAGACAGGGCACCAAATCAGTCAAAGCATTTTGGCTGCCAAAGTGGGCTCCTTCAGTGGGTTATGTGGTACTGTCGTTTGGCTAACAATCCTTCAAGGCTGGGCAGATAAGTCTTTGCTTGGGAAGACCTTCCACTAAAATTATTTTTCTGAAGAAAACTTGTGTTTTTCTGACTAAAATGTTGTGCTTGCCAATAGACTGAATATTTGTTGGGACTGTCATTGTTTGTGTCTAATGCATAGTGCAAACCTTTTTGTGTAAAAATTGTATTTTTTTTTACCAAATTTTTCTACATATTTTATAGGTTTGTGTGTTTGAGAAAGGATATTCTACTTTTGGGGGCTGTCATTGGTTTACCTCACTCAGTACCACTTGTTCTGTACTTTACTTTTACCACCTCCTTCAGGCTAAGCTTATCTTCCTTTGAGGTCTCATTCTTGGCTAACCTGTGCAGCAGCTACTGGTCTCCACACTTTTACCTGACCTGCCCTCAAGAAGAAAAGAAGAAACTTGTTTGGGAGAGTGTAGGTGTCAGAAAAGTTCCTGTTATGTGTCAGCCACTGGTGGGTGTCTCTGTTATGACCACTCTTGATTCTGCAGACTGTTCCATGCCCCCTCCCAAGTCCACTGGTGTTGCACCTACAGCTACCAAGAAGAGAGGGATAACCACAGCCAGTGTAGCTGTAGGGATGACCAGGCAGACAAGGGAGAACCACTCTTGTTGGTCTTAAGGGAGGGATAAGTGAAGGTTCTGCATTGACAATATAGGGAACCTGAGTCTGTGATGAGTTTGCCCCTTGCAGGTTGGTCATTTCCAAGGAAAAAATGAACACAATGAGAAACTCTTACCTTCTCCTGTTTATATTGTTGCAGACAGGGACAATGACTTGCTGGGATTTCCTAAGCAACTCATTACTGCCTTTTCATGGCGTCCTACTACTTCAGGCAAGAAAATAAAGCGTTACCTCTTTTTTTTTTTACTTGGATTGTCATTTAGAAGAGCAAGCATTGTAGGGGGATGGTGGTACATGACAAATTTCTTCTCAGTCTGAACATTCTGATTCTGAGTGGGGTATGGTTTCAGATTTCCCTTTTGAAGATTTACCTTTTCTCAGACTTTATCTAAGATGAAGGAGCTTCTTCAGTGGGAGAAGAGCAGAATTCCTATTACACAAAAAATTTACTTTGATTTGTTACAGTTGGATATGCCTAAACCTACAGCTGTCTCACTATTTATTTCCTGCTTTTCTGAATGTTGTAGTTTACCTAACATTCAGTCTCTTGCTGACAGGATGGCTGACAGATCACATAGAGTTCCACTGTCTCATGAGTAATTCTTTTCCAACCATAAAGCAAATCCAGCAGTCATTTCTGTATCTAAAACTGCTTCTGCAAAACATTTTACTGATACTAACCCCATTCCACTGACAAGGATGGTAAATCTTCTGACACGTTAAGAAATAATGTGTATTCTTCTGCTATTTTAACTTTCTGGATTTTAAACTGTCATTTTAAAGTTTTTATTTCTGTCTTTTTGAGAACGTTCAGAAGTTAGTAGTTAACCTTCCTTCTTAGGAGTTAAAATTCCTCTTAAAGATCATCATCTCGTTTTATTAAGCGTGTTTTAAAGGGATGCTGTTGGTTCTCCCTCCAGAACTGTTGCTTCTGGTTTCAGTGATATGAAGACTGGCTTGGCTTCAGTCTCAAAACCTTCCTGAAGATGCTAAAACTGAAATTTTAAAGTCTCCCTTAAACAAAGAGGTTCTGTTTGGCTGTTCTGCATATGAGGTGCAAAGAAGTGTCAGGAAAGGGGAAAGCTGGTTCAAGGAGTGACTAAAATTTTTCAACTCTCCTTTTTTTAAAGCAAAGAAAATGTTCACTTCTTTCTCCTCTCCCTTTTCAATAACAGTTTAAGCAACAAGGATGCATGTCAGTGGTACCATAGATCAGTTCAGACTCAACATCTTCATCTTTTGTAAGAGGGAAGATTCTCTGATGGGTAAATCACATCTCTTGCAATACAAGTCCTCTATTCTCCCTTCTGACCCCTTTCCAGTGTGTCACTACAGGTGCATCAGATCTTGTTTGGGAGCAGTTTCTAAAGCAGGGAATCTGGAAAGTCTGTGCATTCCTCCACTTTGAAAGCCTTCTGTAAGTTTACACAGACAGTAGCACGGTGATATGGTACATAAACAGGGGTGTACCAAATTGTGCCCTCTTTGCAGACATGCTGTGATAGCCTGGGAGATAACTCTGCTAAATTTGACTTTTCAGGCTTCTTATGTTCCATCAGAGCAAAATTTGATTGCAGACAAGCAAAGCAGGACCAGGACAGACTTTCGTGAATGGAAATTTCACCCTGGGGTCTTTCAAGAATTGATCCAACTGTGGAAAACACCCCAACCTGTTTGCTGCTTCTCAGAATAGACGGTTAAATAATTTCTGCTTCAGGACTCCTTGCTCTAGGCCTTAAAGACAGATGCATTCTCATTTTTATGGACAGGAATGATTCTGTGCGCGTTTCCTCCCTGTCTACTGATGTCCAGGGTTCTTCTGAAGATCCAGAAGGACTCGTCCAAAATTATGATGGTGACTCAGGTTTGCCCAGGCAGCAATGGTTCTCCCTTCTTTTCAGTCTGGCCAAGGGCAACTACCACAGGCTTCCCCACACTCTGGATTTCCTCACATAAGATGGGGGTCGTTTGATATACCCCAACCTAAAAACTCTTCAACTAATTGCCTGGATGACCTTTTAGGCACTTTTTCTGAGCATGCAGTAGGTACTACAAAATCAAAAATGTGCAAGAGGGGAAAAGATTTGTCACTTTCAGCTGGCTCTGGTTATTGATTTTTTGTGTGAGGTACTATCCTCTGACCTTTCTTATTTCTCTGTCAAGGTTCATTTGTTGGCCATATGCCCTTCCTTAATCATTGTTGCAGTATTCCGTACAGTAGGGATATCTTGTCGAGAACAGCCATACATGCAACCTTGGGCTCTCCCACATCTTAGGTCCCAAGTCCAAAGTGTGATGTACAGGCACCATATCCTCAGAACTTATTTGCCACCAATTGGAAAACTGTGTTTTGACTTAAGTCTGAAAGTCCTTCAGCTTTTACGGTTCTTGGGAGTCTAGGGTAGATAAGCACCTCATTGGGGATACTTCCTTTTTTCTTATTGTTTGTTTTATTGAAGGTACATGTCAAACAGAAAAGAGAAGTATGAGTGTCGGAGGCTGATTACCCATAAGGATACACTTGAAAAATGCCATTTTTGTTTAGGTGCGGACCACAACCACAAACAGTATAATTTGTGCCAGGTGTTTATCCTAAGACCCTGCACAGCCATCTTTCTTCCCTTTCTATCTGTTTATAGAATCAGCATTTGAAATTATTCACTCAGGGGACCATGGCTTCTGAATTTGCCTGCCCAGACATCCAGCCAACTATAGCTTCATAGGTTCGTAGGTGTGTACTAGGCTAATTGCCCTGGAGTCTTTACAACCCTAGCCCATAGGATTACCCTGGCATCGTGCCACCCAACCTTAGTTCCTAGTGCCTCTGTTAAGTAGAACCACTGGAGTGATCCTCAGGGTGAGTTTTCTATTTCCCATCCACTCATCAAGATTTCTCTTGAATAGGGCCAGTGAGGTGCTCTGCTTGACATGTATGGGATGTCTACTCTATAGCATGGGCAGTCTCTGGGTTATGAACCTGTCCCTCCAGCATGTTTTGTTGATTGTGGTAATGAGGTTGAGGTCTCTGAAGCATGTGGTGTGGATGGATTGGGATTTCTTTAGATGTAGCATTTCTAACAGAGCTGGGTCAGACGTGGCTTTGTAAGTCAAGCAGAGATCACCTCTAAGTAGGCGATATGAGACAGAGAATAGTTGGAGTTTTTTGAGTCTGTCCATATACGACAAATGTTCAAGACATAGAATCCTCTTTGTGAGGTACTTTTGTGGCCTCTCCAGTTGTTACAGGTGTTTAGTGAGGAGCATGCCAAATGGGGCATTGTACTTGATGATTGGCCTTAATGAGGGAAGAGTACAGGGAGACAATGGCCTCTTTCTTCCTGGATGCAAAACCCATATTAATGAGGTGTGCCATATAGAAGAACATAATGTGAATTTAACATGTGTACCAATAACACTTTGTTTTACAGCACAATAAACCACTCTCTTGCCTGATAAAAAGTATATATATATATTTAGAAAGCTTGTGAGGAAACTATTACTCTATTTTTGTTTTACTTGGATCGCTTGTCTGTGTACTTAATAAAGGATTTTCAACTGGAAACAGACTGCCTGCCTTGCTTGGATTACTTTTGAATACTTAGTAATGCTGTAAAATTATATATTTTTTATTATTTATTTATTTTTTTACTTAAAACGAGTTTAAGTTTGCTACTTCTACTACTATTGTCTAATCTGATTAATATACAGTGATTAACTAGAGATATATGGACTGAAAATCTTCCACACAGAGAAGTTTCCGGCCTCTTCTGGATGTCACTGTAGGGTCAGATGAAGAGGCTAAGAATCACCTGGTTCCAACACCTGCACCCTCTGTTGTGACCCCATTGGAGGCTGACATGGGATATGGCATTCACGCGTCCTCTCTGCCTGAGCTGACGTCCATTGTGGATGAGAAGGGGGAACCATGACTAGTAATTTCTGAAGGGCCTGGGGGATTCCACAGTCTGAAAAAGATTGTATAACTCTGGTATAACATCTTAAAGTAAGGTGGCAGAGGTAGGTTAACATACACTTTCCTGATTGGAAGTTTTTCTGAAAGAAAAATAACCAGTATATACCTATATATGGTTTACTATTAAAGTAAGTGCAGTTAGGCGAACATGGGAATGCTGAATGTGTGTTGGCTGATTCCCGTATTGCCAAGCTGCAATTCTAAAAATGTCCTTTAGCAAATGCCACTGTGCATTCACTCATATGAAGTCAAAGTTACGAATAGATATTGCGGTACAGTGTTGGTTGGGAAATTTACCCTTCTCCTCACTGTAGTGCAATCTTGGAGTTGGAATATATAATTTGCAGGGGGTGAATTAAAGTGATGTGGAGTACTGAACTGTGTACAGTCATACTGCTGGGAAGCAGGCAAGTAAGTGTCAGCAGGTAAACTTTTGGAAATGTAAAAGCCGTTGGTTTGATCATTTCGAATTGACGTGTGTTTGACATGTTTGCCTCATTAGTGTTCAGGAATTCAGATTTCTTTGGTGTTTGTGTACAAAATGTGTTTTGATGTTTGAGATTTTGATAGTAAATATAAATTAAAAAAAAAAAAAATATATATATATATATATATATATACACACACACACACACACACATCTGAGCATATCAAACAATCCTGTCTTGGTTTGTGATTTGTTGTGGAGTTGACTGGTAAGAGCAGTTTTATTTGAATTTATATTGCATTTGTTATCACTGTGTTTTTAACTGTTTGTTAGTAGGAAGAGACTGCTTATTAACAAGATTTACTTTGATTCATATTTTGTTGTTTTGCCTTTAGTTTCACTTTTGGTTGTGAGATAGAGATAGGTTTTGGACAGGCAAGCTCTAGCCACCACAAGGGGCCTAGACAGCTATAAATTTGCACAGACTGCAGAGAGGAGAATTCTGAGTATATCAAAACAATCCTGTCTTGGTTTGCGATTTGTTGTGGAGTTGACTGGTAAGAGCAGTTTTATTTATTTTTACTGTTAAAAGGAGGTGCAACTGCGAGCTATAGTGAGCAGAAGCTACTGCACTGACATAAAGAAATTACAACTTCTGTCTGGCTGGTAGAACTTGTATAGTCAGAACAACTTTATTGTATTGTATTATTTAGTTGGATATTGCTGGTATAATTTTTGTCACATAATTTGATTTAAGTTCCTTTGAATTCTTTGCTACTGACTTTGTGTAATTTTTTTTCCTTTGCAATATTTTATTCAATTAAAGCTGAATATGGATTCCTTAAATGAGTATGCAACTAACGATTTGCTAATGTACAAGTATCTTGTACAGTGTAATAAATGCTATGCATATTTAAAGGTAACAGCTGATAACACTAGTGATCTTTGTTCCTCGTGTCAAAAGTTGGATAATTTGCTTACCATTGTTAGAAGCAAATTTCGACTTGATGATGATTGCACGTGTGCAATTGGCATGGCTTGGAGAACTGTCATTTCATATATTAATGACTGGTCTGGTGAACCAAGTAATGTTAGGCATAGAATAAATAGAACAGATTTAGGAAATGATGCATCTGTTGTCTGCCAAGATCATTCAACTCCTATGAAAGATGATGAGGCCCCTGAGAACTATAGAATTGTGGATGCAAGTACTCAGCAATCTGAGGATCCGGTTTGTTTAGAAGCAAACAAAAAAAGAAAGAAAGGAAGAAGTTCTCAACAAATAACAAGGAAGAAAAAGAAACTGACTAATGACTGTAAAGGAAAGAGAATATGTAGTAAAAAGGATTCTGCTTTGTTATGTAACACACTGGTGACAGGGAATGAAGATATCTGTCGATCAGAAAACCCTCAGTCTGCAGAAAAAGGCATCACCTTTCCAATGGAAAAGGTAGAAAAAAAGAGGCAAGGGGCAGGTGAAAAGGATGAAATCAAAAACTGAACGTGGAAGGACTGAAGAACATTACTGTAAGAAAAAAGAAGAGAAAGACAGATGTTGACTACACGGCTCAAGCTGTGTATTTACAATGCCATTTGGATGAGAATTTAATACGCAATGAAAACAGTGGAATTAATAAGACTAATAGTGATGAAGATCTATCCTATGTAATAACTGACAGAGCAGAAATGACTGTATTAGAAACTGAAGATTCTTCAGAGATGGTCAGCAAAGATATTCTTGTAATTGGAGATTCGGTTATTAGAGGAACTGATACTTACATTTGCAGAGATGATAATGAACGTCGAGTAGTGTTATGCTTGCCAGGAGCAAAAATAGAAGATGTGAAGCAAGCCTTGGAATGCCTTAATGTAAGGAAGTATGGATCTATTTTTATTCATATTGGTACAAATGATGTCACCAACAAAGATTCTCTGACTATTAGTCGGGAACTGACAGCCCTCCTAGGTAGTATAGCTTGTACTGATGTTAGGAACTATTTTTCACAAATCACCTATAGAAAGGATAGTCAGGTCACTGTGAATGAAAAGATTTTTTAGATAAACACCTACATGGAAAAAATGTCCCATTTAAAAAAATGGAAATGTATAGCGCATCCAAGCCTTCTTTTGGGCACACGTGTTCTGACAGGATGGTGTGCATTTGTCTAGTTCAGGGAAGAGAATTTTTGCAGCAGATATTTTGCAATATTTGACAAACATAGCCAGGATTTTTGCCAGGTCAAAAATGTAACAGTTCACAGATAGCAAAATTTGATGCATCTCTGATGGTTGTTAATGCTAGGAGCATTAATAATAAAGTTTTTTTATTAGAAAATTTGCTATGTTCCCACATTATTGATGTTGTTATAGTTTGTGAAACATGGTTAAAGAACAATGACTGGAAACCAGTTGTGTCAGGGTATAAATGTTTTTACTGTAACAGACATTCTAACAAAAAATCAGGTGAAGGTGTTATTATAGGGATTTTAAAGATAGCTATGAGACTTGTGATTATTACATGTTCAATGATAACACCAATACTATAGCTTGTGCAACTGTGACAATAAAGACAACCCTGGAACATATAACAATTGTTGGAGTGCACAGACCACCAAATTCAAGTGCAGATGAACTAGAGGAATTCATACATTTCTTACATGAAACACAGGAGGGAAGAATAATATTAGCTGGGGACTTAAATTTGCCAGAAACAGACTGGAATAATATTGATTCAACAATGTTAGTAAAGAAATTATTCACAGAGTATATTCAGGAACAACAAATGCTTCAGATTGTAAAAAAAAAACTTACCAGGGGACGAAATGTACTAGATTTTGTTTGTGTTCCCAAAGAAATTACTATAACTTCAAGTCAAGTTTTACCACCATTGATGTACAGTGATCATGGGGTCATAAAGGTTAATTTGCTGCTAGATTATTCTGCCAAACTGAAGTCCAAACCAATGCACAGAAGGTTAATTACAAATTATAGGGAAGCAAAATAGTTACTATATAAAACTAACTGGAGTAAGGTGTTCAGTGGAAAAACTGCAGATGGAACGTGGAAAGTTTTGAAAGAGAAATTGTTTGAGTGCAAAAAGTCAAAAAAAGGTTTAACATCAGGATCCAGGCACGCAACATCAGGGGGGTATATTTCCATAAGAACAAGATAACTGATTAAGGTGAGAGACAAAAAATATAAGAAATGGAAGAGAGGTCGAACTACAACTTTGAAAACTGAAATAAATGAGATGGACAAACAGATTAAGCATAGTGTTAGACAAGATCAAGAAGAATTTGAAGAAAATTTATATAAAGATATTGAGCATAATAGGAAACCTTTTTATAGATACATAAGATGTGGAAGGAGTAAAGATACACAAATTGATAAACTGTGTGAAGATTATAAAATTTATTCACAGACACAACAGATTATAG